>NC_134954.1:75847731-76209397 GCF_965638725.1 Aptenodytes patagonicus | reverse complement strand
TCTGCCCAAATCCTGCTGGTGCAGACAGGAGGTGCCATGCCCATGCATCGGGGCTCCCTGCCCTGCCGGGCTGCCCAAGAGGTGCAGGTGCAAGGGTGGCAGCAGCGCATGCCTGCCCGTGCACGCTTGGGGAGTGCCAGGCTGGCCCCTCGCGTGCCTCGGTAAAAGCTGCCTCGGGTTGGGTTTAAACCCGCTGGTTTCTGGCCAGAGTCAGCACTGGCTTTGTTGCAGGATCACGGGGCACTGCCCCAGCCCTGCCCGGCTTCACCGACTCTGGCGGCCTTGGCGAGAGCAGCCACATGGCATCTCCCTCCTGGTGCCCAGCAGGGTCTGCCCCACTGCTGTCTTCACAGTCGGTAGTGTGAGGGTTTATTGTAGTGACTGCTGTATCGCGGCTGCCCATCGGTGCCTTTCCTGGACAACTTCCTTCCCTGGCCCAGCACAGAGGATCAGCTTCAACAGCAAACATTGTTTTTGGCGTATCACTTCTCCAAATGCGGAGTTCCTTTTGTGCCTTCATGCAGGATGGAAATTAAAGTGAGAGTAAAGATCAGCAGTGGGATTGTTTGATGGCAGGGACCCCACGCCCAGGCTGGGTTAGGTTTCACCTTGCCTTCCTTTAAGCTGCTTTCTGTTCCTGCTCACTGCAGCCACAAAATACGTTTTGAAAGCGCGAGGGCAGTGCAGCACCGTGCAGTAAAGCCGCGGTGAGCCCATGTTCGGAGGACGGGCTGCTGCAGTCATGCTGGACCCTCCGTGCAGGGCTGCTTATGGGGATGGGCTGGAGGGAGCTGCACCGCCTCTCCCCTGGGCACAGACCCCACATGGGCGTGGGAACCCCTGGGCTGATGCTGTGTTGGAGACTGGCGCAGGGCAATGCTGCTGTGCCGCTGCTGGCACTATAGGATCAGATCCTCGAAGACTTCAGTGAATGCCAGAACAGCCTGTGGCAAGCAGAAGCCTTGCCTGTCAGCTCTGCCAGTCCCCACGCCATGTCACCAGCAGAGCTCTAGGTGACAAGCTGCCATCCCGTCCTGGCACTAGCACAGTCCCCTTCTCTTGTGGTGTCTGGGGCTGTCCTCTTCTGCCTTGGATGAGATTTGCAGGCTCAGAGCAAACTACCCCACTGAGCGGCCGTCACGCTGCTCTGTGCTGCTGAACTCATTTACCCCACCGCGTGGGGCCCTCTTACTGATGGCCAACACTTTATACTATTTTTATCACATTTATTTATCAACACTGTCAGCTGCTTTCCTGAGCAAGGCCAGTCAGTCAGAGGAGCTGTGCTCTGCGGCACGTGTCTTCCACACGCCTTGCCAGCTCTCTGTCTTGCCAGGCACCCTTCGGTCAGTGAAATCTGGGTGCCAAATGCCTGATAAGGCTGGTCCCCTGCTTTTCCTGATGCACCTTCTCCAATCCCTGGGACTGATGGGGCTGGACTTGGCTGTCTGCATATGCCCACCTTCAAAGAGCGTTCCCTGCCCTGGGCTCTTCCCCTCAGCGCAGCTGTGCGGGCTTGCCTTCCCTGAAGAGGTGCTTGCACCAAACGCAGGCACTCAGGCAGCGGCTGAGTGTGCATCCGATTAAGGCCAGGCATGTGGCGTCGACCACCTCGGTGTGACCTGCCTGGGCCATCCTTGGCAGGGCCCCTGTGGTGCCACGTGCCCAGGCGCAGCCTCCGGACTGGAGAACCAGGTTCATCACTGCCTGCAAGCCGCCGCTGCACCTCCTGTGGGTGCTCAATTACAGCCGTATTCATGTGAGAGGAACTAGGAAGATGTAATACAGGAGCTTATTTATTGCTCGTAGTGCAACCGAGTGCTGCAGCCCAGCTGGAGACTGCTCCTCTGCTGACAGGGCAGAAGGACTGGGGCACACTTGGTGTGGGACAGTTAGTGCATCCACTGGAGCAAACATTCCCCATCCCAGAGCAGAAACCCACAGCCTGGAGGCAGCTAATGGGAAACGGTCCAGCTCTCCCTGGCTCTGTTGCACCAGGTTAATGTTCCCAACCAGCAGTGTCCCCAGCTGGGGAAGGGCCCGTGCAGGAGTTGGTGCCGCCTCACAGCCCCTCTGCCAGCCCCTGCCACCAGCTCCCACCCAGGCCGGTTCCCAGCACCACCAGCACAACCGCAACATCTGAGCTCTGTCAGTGGCTGGCCCCCACAGGAATTTTGGGTTAAAGCTGGGCTAATTCCTGTCTTTTTTGCTGCTCATTGATCAATCAGAGTCACTAGAGACTACAGGAATTTGTTTCTTTTTAAAGTGCTGTTTTGTTAACCAGAGGCTTGTGGAGGACCCCGCTATGGGAAGTGCAGGAGGAGGATGGCTGGGTCCCAGGCATGGCAGGCGGGCAGCCTCTGGTCCCGCGTTTCCCTGTTTCACAACAAACTCCATCTCCTCACGACCTGACCGCGTGGAGCTAAGCCAGCAGCGTGCCCAGGCTGCACTCTCACAGCCCCGTCCCATACATCCCAGCAGTGCCCGTCAGGGTACCCTGAGCCAGGCAATGTCCCCGCAGCCCTGCAGACCTTGCAGTTGCTGCTCTTGCTGGAATCACTGATGCACTGCCTGGTGGGGCTGCAGGCACCAGCGGGATTGGCAGCGCCGAGCTGCTCACAGCCAGAGCACGCAATGAGGTGATGCACAGTGAGGTCGTTCCCGCTCTTTCCTGTGTCATGGTCGCACCGTCGGCTGGCCTGCTGCCTCCCTGCTCCTGCCGCCAGCAGTGCTCTCCCCCCGCCCTGAAATAACCCCCGGCTCCTGCCAGACCTCTGCCATCGCCCTGCAGGTCGTTTGTTATCCTCACCCTGCCTTGGCTGGTAGCACGGAGAATAAGCATGCTTTATCCCGTGAAGCGTTGTTGTTCCAAAAAGGCAATTTTCTTAAGTGCTTTGTAAACACAGTGGTGGTGGTGTGATGCTGTACGGTTGTTGCTGGAACTGTCACTGCTACTGGTCTCCATCCTGTAGCTGGGATCCTGCACCGATGGGCGCAGGGTGCCCGGATCTGGTCATCCCATTGTCCCCACCTGCCTCATGCCCCTCTGTGCAAATGCGCCTCCTGCCCCAGCTGACCCTGCTACTGCTCTGATGGCAGCTGCAAACTGTATGGCCTTCATGAGGGGAGCGTCGGGGCATGAGGAGGACAGCTGCGGTGGATGGAGAGCCCCACTTATGGCCACGTTGGAACAGCCCCCGCTCTGGCTGTGTGTCACCCCGCTCCCTGCTGCAGGCTTTGTGCAGACACAGGATGCCTGAGGGAAATGCAAGGAAGAGAGCAACCTTGGATCTGAGTGATTTGCCACTAGCAATCACAAATTGGTTCAGCGGCATGCCAGGGCAGGGACATGAAAGTGAGCACAAAGCGGAGGTGGCAGCAGTTTCTTCTGCACAGCAGAGCAGAGTCCCAGACTTTCCTTTCTTCAGCCCTTGCAAGCAGAAAGCCTGCTGTGGGGTCAGGCAAGAGACCTCTTTTCCTTCCAAAAGCACAGATGCTTGTAGATGATAAAATGATGGTTTGTACTCAGAAGCAGGGGCTGGAGAAACAGCCTCGGGACATAGTTTCGTTAATTGGTAAAGACATCAGCTCTGCTAAGGTTCTGTCGCTGCTTAGAAATTGGCTTGTATGAACTGACTCCAGCTGGGGCTGTTCTGGGGGTTAGCGTGCCTGCAGAGCCTGCCCAGTCCCAGGGCATGTATCCCCCTGTGGGCATGCAGGGCTGGCAGGGCCTGCGTGTCTGCATGGCCAGGCTGGGAGCTGGGCACAAGCACTGGGACGGTGGGTGTCAGTGCACCCACCAGAAACTACGGCTGCAGGCAACGCTGGCAGCAGAAAGCCAAGGCTCAGCAAAGGAGCCAAGGCTTGTGGAAGAGGGTGGACAATTCTGGGTGCAATACTGGTGGTAGAAAGAGACATTTGAATTTTGAGCAAGAAAACTGTCTCCTGCAGTATGTGCAGAAAATAAAAGAATTTGAGATTTATTTTTTTTAAATTAACAGATTGCAAGAGATTAATACCAGACTTCATTATGAATTTCCAGTCTTAACAGGAACAATCTGCAAAATCCTGAATAAGGGCTGTATTTAACCCAACCCTGAAAAAAGAAAAGATCTCAGCTTAATATTTTCTGTGTTGCTCTGTGTTGCCTATGGAGGGTATGTCTGCACAGGTTTGTGTTGTTTATGCGTCATTCAGGGTACAGGGTGGATAGTCTTGGGGACGGTGGCTCGGGAGCCCGCGGTGGAGGTGCTCCCATGGCAGAGGGAGGACTGGCTGGAAGCATTTGCCATGGGGCTGGACCTTGCTGTGCCCCAGGATGGGTGTGAGACACAGGGGAGCACTAAGGCCCAGGGACCGCCAGGTCTCTCCTGGCCAACCCAGGTTTGCTTGGTGCAGTGCATGTGCCCATGGTCAGGCTCATCCCTTTCCTTTTCCATCTGCTGCTCCTCTGCTTTAAGAAGAGCTGGGGACCAGGTGTCCTGGGATGGGGTTGTTCCTGGGCACTGAGTGCTGTGACGTCTGAGTTTCACATGTCTCCACGGCCCCCCTCCAACCACAGCGTGAATGCTCACCCGGACACAAGTGGTCCAGCCGCCGTCCCTGTCCTATGCAACGAGAAACTGACACAAGATTTTGTCATTAAGCTGTCTGCTCCCCTGTGCCTCTTTGTATTAGAGTTAGCTGCTCCAGTCCTTCACAAACCATGGGGACATCATCGCCAGCAAGCAGATGCCAGCCAGCAGCAGCCCCTTCCCGGTGGCTGCCCACCTCCTGCAGAGCCACTAGCCCTCCCCCGCGGCCCCACATCCCCTGGTTGTCTGCTGAGAGCATCCACAGAGGCTTATGCAAAATGCAGATGGATGAAACGCTGGCCGGTTTGCTGAGACAAAGCAGGGAAGCATCTCTCCCTCACCCAAGAGACTGGCTGTGGTGAGTGTGTTCATGGCTCGGTGGTATTCCCCGACTCTCGGCACCAGCAAACGCGCTCCTCTCTGCTTGCTCCCTTCCCGCCCAGCACTTTCCTGCTCTCCAGGCTCTGAATCCAGATGGTGCCTGGGTTTTTTTTCTTTTTTTCTTTTTTTTTTTTCACATGGGTATTTTTATCTTTTCGTCCTTCCCTGTCTGGGCTTGTGGGTGCATGTTACAGATGCTGGTGCCTGTGGGTGCAGGCACAAGGAGGGAGGGCTGGGAGGAGATCTCGACCACAATAAGGCAAACAATGCAGGGCCTGAGCAGAGTTCATAAAGCCGCTGTGCTTGTCGAGCCCAATCACAGCTCAAAAACAGGACGAGAAACAATTTTTCTTCAGGCAACGTATGGGGATTTGTCTGACTGTGCCCCAGCCCTGTCCCCTCAAAGCTGCCTGCTCCTGCCCTCATGCCCCATGCTGATGGGGTGCCCATGGCTGGCACAGGGGATGAGCTGGTCCCCAGCCTCGGGCAGCATGGCTGGGCTTGGTGGTAGCTGCTGCATTGCTTTGCGTGTTAAATTTGTTAGGATCTGAGTTTTCTCTTTGCATGGCTGCTCGGGCAGTTTCCTACACCCCATGCAGGATTAGGAGCTTCCAGGCAATGACAAACCTACACTGGCTCCATTATTTTAAAATGAGGTGTCCAGACCTCACCTTATCCAACTTTATTGAGATGGAAACACATAAAGGGAATAAATACTGCTTTCAGAGGAGGCGTCTTGGTCCTGCCAGTGCTGGCTCTGCGTTTCAGTGCCTCGTGGACACACATGCAGGAGTATTGCAAAACCATCCCTGCCCTTCCTCCCTCTTCCCCACACACAGTTCAACCAAGCAGGCTTGAAATGTGTATTTTTCTCTTTTTCAGTTCCTTTCCTTTTCCCTGTATTTATCATCATTTCTCTCTTTTTACACATCTCCTTTCTCATCCTTGGCCACGTGTCCCCATGGCCTTTCCCCTTCTCCTCCATGGAGGCTGGAGAAGGAGGGTTTGTCCTGTACCCCTCCTCAACCCGCCGTCTCACTCCACGGGCGTGGGAGCCCAAGCACCCAGTCACTGTGGCAGCACCGGGCGGATGGAGACCACGGAGCTGGAGACAGGTGAGGGAAGCATGAGAGGGGTTAAAAATAATAACATTAAAATCAAACTGGTTTCTTGCAGCCTTCAGGACCTATCCTTGCCTTTGCAAGTCTGAGGTCTGAGGACCTTAATGCAAGTAAGTGATCTTGCAGCTTCATAGCTTCACTAAGATTATTAAGGTTTAAAAACACCAAACATTGCAAGGCTTCTACTGAAATCTCAGAGTCCATGAAGGCAGGGGTTTAGAAAGCCACATGCTAAGACTGGAGGCTGGAAGGGGGTAGAAATAAATGGTGATAGGGCCTTAAGGGTCCCCCCAGCCATGTGAACTGAGTTTGGAAAATGCATGTGAAAGGGGTGCTGTGGTGGTGCCGTGTGCCACAGCACGCCTTTGGAGAAGGGCTGGGTGGAAACTGGGCTGTTGGCAATGCTGCCAGAGGAGATGCTCAGGAATGGCATCCCTGCGCCCATGCCGGGACCTGGCTGCCGGGATGGCGCATCGTGATGGTGCCCAGTGGGCTCTGCAGGTAGGGTAGCATGGTACCAAGGTCACAAGGTGCTGGAGGACAGCCCTGCTCCTTTCTTACCCTGCCAACAAGGCTCAGAAAGACTTTTCATTAGTGTGACTCTTCTGCATAAACCCAAATTACCTACAGATGGAAGTAAATGGGCCAGATGACCCATATGATCCTTTCCTTATCCAAACGTAGTATCTCTGACGGCTGCAGATTGGAGGCACTGTTCATGCCTCATTTGCACACTAAGACAAGGGATTTCTGGATTTACGGCATCTCTGGTGCTGTGGGAGATGTGGGACTGAAGGGCAAGGGGCTTTAGTCATTCGAGAAGTGTGATAACCCTCTGAAACTACGCTTTTGGCATGTCCCATTTAATTTTTTAAGTGTTTGTGCCAAGCACTTACTGGATGCAGATGAGAAGTGTACAATAAAGCATATAAATATCCCAGAAGAATCACAGTTTATCTTAAAATTCTTCCAGATTTGCTAAACGTATTATGGAGCAGTCACATTACAGTTACTGTTGTGTGATGTTCATCTGATGTTCAGTTCAGGTAGGAGTAAGCTGATCAGTTCATTACCCTGAAAATCATCCACAAAACTGACCTTACAATTTTTTTTCTTTTCTAGCTTAAGATATGAAAACCTCTATGTTCCTCTGTTCTTGTACCGAACAGAGGGGAATAGAAGTGCTCGAAAAAGTCTATTTTTATAAAATTGAGCATTTTAAACAGATGAGGTACTTAGCCATTCAAACTAGAAATTCATTAGAAAACTGAATAAATGGCATGTGAAGCCATGGCAGAGAGAAGTGAGTTAATAACTTGCCCTGTATAAGTCAGAAAAATAGAAGGTCATCTATTTTCATAATCACAGAGCTGAGAACTCTGTGACTTTGACTCTTTCTCAGCCTGCATGTGATGTGCAAGGATGGGTAAAACAGAGGCTTTAGAAGAAAACAAAAAAAAAAGCAAGAGAAAGTCTTGTGAATGAGTCAATACGTGGCTGGGTTTGGGTCTCAGCTCCCCTCACGGGTGCTGATCCTGCTCCCGAAGCCAAGCACAGGAGCATGCCATTATACAGACTGGATGACCAGCCTGTGTCACTCCAGTCCCAGCTGGCTGGCGTGTGCAGTGGCTGTGGAACAGCATCCAGAGTTACTGGGCTGCAGGATTAAATGCAGCTATAGCGATGGTTGGTAATGATGGGAATTAAGGGCCCTTGCACAGCGCTGCTGGGAGTGAATGAGCAGCGCAGGACAGGGGAATATCCTCAGTCAAGGGACGCTTCTTGTGAGGCCTTCTGGTTAGCGGCTGCAGGAGGGAGGAGGTTTGCATCGCCATCTCCAAGTACAGCACAGGGAGGTTTTTGGAGTGATTTCACCGGCGGGGCTGTGGCAGAGTGCCGTAGCTCAGCGCCAGGGATGAGTTTATCATCAGACGACCTGAATGTTGGAGCACCTGTCTAGCTGACTTTGGCAGATGTTGGCCCCGCGGCAGTTTCTGGAGAACGCTGAGCCATGGGATGTCCAGGCTGGAAGGGACTGAGGAGGTCGCCTGGGACAGCCGCTGTCCGAATCGGGGCTATCGTGTGAGGTTGGACCTCACCTGCAGTCTTGGACAAATGAAACCGTGTATGTAGATTTGTATATTCAAATATTTCAGCAATTCAATTTCATGCCATCAGTCCAGCTGTTCTGCAAAATATGCATGTTAAATACACATAAACCATCACAGAAACTCAGAACCTCCATAGGCTGCCATGTGCCAGAAAGAAAGACAGTTTTAGCTGCAGAAAAAGCACTATCTTGTGAATTTCTTCATGCTATATTCAAATCCATTTGCAGCATAAGAATTCTGTTTCCTGCAACTCAGGAACGTGAAAATTCACTTTATGGCAGCAGTTTGGTATGTATTGGTGTGATTTTTTTGATGATTTTGAAATGGGACATTTAACAATAACTACACTTCATGAGGCAGGAATGTAGGTAAATTACTTCTCAGACCCAGAACCAGCCCTCACTTTACATGGGTTAAATCTGAACCAATTCAACTGAATTAAGTGCAATTCCCATGCAGTAACACCCTGCCAGCGTTCATGAGATCTGAAATTAACCTTTCACAGCTTTGCATGCTGAAATGGTGAATCAAAAGTAATGCCAACCCTGAAAAGTTGGGGGTGTGAGCAAGGGAGAGCACAGAGCGCTTGTGGCGTCGCCTACCCTCTGCCCCAGCCTGAACTCAGGCTCCCTTCTGCAATACCTGAAAGTACAGGAGCTGACCCCAGGTCCACAAGTAAGTTATGAAACAACCAAACTGAACAGAGTCAGCGCACTGGGGCAGAACATGCCCATCTAACAGCACAACAGAAACCAGGTTTTTCTATTTGCAGTACACCACAGCAGCATGCAGCAGACATCGCCATCAGAGTTAATGGTTACCTTCTAAAATCATTGGCGCTGATACATCTTCAGTGCCAAGGTATTTGGGGTTGACTCCTGGGAACCCAGGAGCTGGGCAAATTGCACTGGCATGGGGTGAGGTGCAGCAAGTGTGTGCAGGCTGCAGCCAGCAGTGGTCGCATTTAGAAGGGAAAAAGGGGCTTGATAGCACCCTGTTGGCTGGGGCTGTTGGCAATTTTCGCACAGGTCATTTTCCCATTGTAAAAGGACAATTTGTCAAAAGCAAATACAGTGAAGACAGTCCATTTTGATGAATTTCCATGTCAGCAAAATACCCAAATGAAAAATGATTCATTAATGTCATCCCAAGCTGACATTTTCAGAACATGATGTCTAGATTGCCATGTAGGAACTTCATTACTTTGAAATATATTTCCTTTTATATTAGAAAAGGCCATTTTTTAAAAGTTGAAATTGGAGCACAGTGCTTTGATACACAAAAAAGTCTACCCCTACCCCAACCCAGCTCTGATTTTAGAAGAAATACTGAACCTTTAACTTCCACTCAGTATCAGGATAAACATTAACTGGCGCTGCTGGCAAGAATGGCATTTTTTTATCCTGCAGCGGGAGCAATGAGTCTAACAGCAGTTCTGCATTGCAGCACCCAGGGCTCTGTGCAGCAAGTTTGCACAGTCAGGGGGACTGTGCATGCCCAGGGCTGTGCATGCCTGGGGTTTTGGGTCCCCAGGGTTTTAGGTGCCTGGGGCTGTGCCCTGCCTGCGCTGCGCCCTGGCCCAGAGCGCTGTGCCCCCATGCTGCCCAGGGCAGCTCTGCCGGTGGACAGGTCCAAGCTGGTGCTGAGGTTAGCTCCCGGGATGCACTCCCAGTGGCCAGTCCCAGCCTTCAGTGATGTATTTGTTGCATTTTGAGAGGAGTCTGAAGAATGGGAAGCATCTATCTATAAATAGAGTCTCCTTGCCAAAGCCACATAATCTAGGATCCTTAGTTTCTTACAGAAAACATGACAGAGGCACTATCTTTGTAATTCCTTCATAACTCTGCTGTTCTCTGAAGTCTGCTAACCTAGACAGATCCTGCCAAAAATTAACTCCCTGAGTTTACCACCCATGGTACCAGCTCCAGGACAGCTCTGGGATGGACCCGGGGATGAGTGTGGGCATATGAGGCTGTTGGACTCGGGCCACCCCGCTGGCATAGGTGGTGAACACCTCGCCCAGCGCAGCCCGGGCATCTCAGCCAGGCCACAGTTGTGTTACTGTCCCACTACTTGACGCAAGAGGCTATTTCTAGCTACGTTGTATTTCTAATATGTAATAACATTTTGCATTTTCTTTGTGTGGAAAGGTCAGGATCAAAAGAAAAAGCCTGCAGTGGAAGGCAGGCCTCTTCAGCATCCTGCATTTGAATGCAAAAGCATGTCATACGACAGCAAAGCTATAACTGGTCTGCACTGCGTATGAAAAAATATTCTAAAATACCTTAACTGTGATTTAAAATTATAGGCACAAAACGTTAAGCTCCATCAGATAAAGTGCAGGGCAGATCTGCTGCGAGTACATAAACCTCTTTGCCCACCTGCGGCAGGACGTGAAGTGCCCGCATGCTGGGGGCCAGGGGGTGTCCCCAGACTGGCTCAGGCAGCTGGGGGTGATGGGGCAGGGGTCCCCTTTGGCTCCTGGGACCATCCTGCCTTGGGAGGCTCTGAGTGAAAGTCTGCCTGTCCCAAAGCCGGGGAACTCGGGAGCTAACTCGGCTTTTGTTGGCCTCATCCGTCCCACCTGCCCCTCACTGCTAAATACCAGTGTTGATCACGGCAAAATTTACTTCTGTTCCTGATTGTTAGTGCCTAGGAAAAAAAAAGATTGCTAATGAGTGAATTAACGAAGAATCATCCATCCTATTTGCTAGGAGTTAATTTTCAGAGAATATTTTCAGGCGCCTTTTAGCTTCTCCCTCGCGAGGCTAGAAGGGAAGGAGACAGGTGCCACCTTGTGTGGAAACATTTCTTCATGCAGTAGGCATGGAGAGAGAATTTAGTTTCTCTCCTTTTTTTTGGTCACGTCTTTGATAAACTCTTCACTTATCGCCGAAATGCAGCCAGCTCTTTATTCGACCATGCCAGCTATTTAAAAATGCACAGTAGCACAGAACCACTTTCACACAGACAATGACGAAAGATTTGCATTTTTAAGTGTTTTGCCTCGTTTCCCCATTTGCTGGCGGGCCCCTTCCCTCGCCTCATACGCTTCCCTGCCCGTGCTTCCCCGCTCCAGACAGGGTGAGCCCTAAGGCAGCGGGCGGGGGCGGTGAGCCGCCTCGGGCGCCCAGGCCGCGATGGCCCCGCGGGGGCAGCCCGCCTACGCCCCGGCAGCCCCTGGGGAAGGCCGGCGCCGCCCCGGAGCCGGGCCCGGCCTCGGCCCGCGACCGGCGGGACGCCGCCGGCAGCGGCACAGCCCGGCCCGGGGCTCCCCCCGCGCCGCGGACTCGCGGGGCCGGTTGAGGCTCGGCCGGCGGCTGGGAGGAGCGGCCCGCGGGGCCGTGGGCAGAGGCGGGGGTCTGGGCCTGCCCGCCCACCCGCGCAGTACATCAGGAACAGCCGCTGCTCGAACCTCTCCCCTGGCCTGAAGCGAGGACACTCTCCGTGGGGCCGTCGGGACGGGCGCCGTCGGGACCGGGACTGGGTGGCCGCAGTGGGTGGAGGAAAAACCATCCCCAGGGAGATGCAAAGCGCCCGCACCAGGTGCCAGATGCTGAGTACGCTCTCTGTGGAGCAGAGGGCTGCACCCACGGAGCCCCCGCTACCCTCACGGGCACCCGATCCCCCTGCAGTGCTCTGCAGAGCCTGTGCTGTCCGTGTAGGATGCGCACATCAGCTGGTGTGGGCTCCTGTCCTGCAACTGCCTCTGCTGGCTGTCGCTGATGGACCAGTCCCGTGCACTTCTGCTCAAAGATTGCAGCGCCGCATACTCCATTAAAGCAAGCTGAAGAAACAAATGAGAGGAGATGTGAGACGCGGACATCTGCAGGGTTAACTCAAGCTGTCTCATTTTTCATCAGACATTTCTGCCCTAAGTAAGATCAGCCCTGTGATGGCTTTCTGTGCTGAATTGCTGCAGATGTCGGAGTAGAATAATTTTCTATGGAGATTGGCTTGCTCAGATCTGTGGTGATGAGCCCAAATCTGCCCTGTGGCAGGTAATCCCCATGCCATGTGCAACCCTGTGGAAATGGAGGCTGCTCTTGGTATTGTGTGCCAAGAGGCACAGCTGGCTGGCTGCAGCACGCATGGGGGACAGGCATGTTTTCATGTGCCTGGGGTCTCCGGGTGCATGGGGATGCTTGGTGCCATCCATCGGAGGTGCTGTGGGGTATCGTATTGCTCTGCAGCCAGCAAAGGCTCCGCCAGGCTCTGCAGCAGGCATGCTGCTTGCTGCTGTCAAAGACAGCCTTTGAGTGAAGGCAGGAAAATAAACAGTAAAAGCACATCAATGAGCGTGCTGAAGAGTGTCGGCAGAACAAATGCACTGTAGCTAATCTATTAAGAACCACCTGAGGAACCATGATGTAAAAGTGAGGAAAACAGAGGCATTCAGTTCTTGCTTGAGCAGGAGCAAGAGCGTGCTGTCCTCCCTGGCACTGTGCAGCTGAACGTGAAGCGAACCGACCAAAATGGGACAAATCATAAGGCATAAAAGTGGACAGCGTCACCGCTTCTGCCTTTCACAGTGCTGCCGGGAGGGAGGAACAGTGTGGATGAGCCGGAGGGAGGACGGGTCCCTCTCCCCAGCCCGCGCGTCCAGCTGGGTGACTCAGGGCTTTGGCAGAGCTGAGCCCAGAGCACCGTGCTCAGTCTTCTCTCCCTGCTGTTCATCTGCTTTGGTTATTAATTACTTGCCTCATTGTTGCCGTGAGGCTTTCTTGAACAACCTGGGGGCCTCTCTGTGCTACAGTGCCTTTGCACTGTAACAGGTGCTGCTGCTCTGAAAGCTTTACCTTGTTTGTGCTGCAGACGCTGTACAAACTCCTTCTGTAAAACCAAATCCAGCTCCCAGTGTAATTATTTATGTGCTAGCCAGCAGACCTGGCAGGCCGGGCAGGAGTGCTGATGAAATGTCAGTCCTCACCCGAGCTGGCAGTGCATCTCCATATCTGCACACAGACCCACTAATAAATATTTACATTCCTGTGCTCACCTCCAGCTCTAGCAGTAATTATTTTATCAAGGTGATAAAAATAGCAGCCTTTAAAGACAGCACTAGTAGTTGACTCTGAGCTGTGTATCCCAAGCCTTTATGAAAAATTAATTCAAAAATTGATGTCCTCAGACTAAAAGTGTAGGTCACCCCGGCCGCACAGGCAGCACTGCTGGCCCCGATGAGCGAGAACCATCATTGCAGCACTGGCAGAAGGAGATGCTGGCACTGCCAGTAACTCGGGCGGACTGCTTGAGGAGGGAGCACAGCTCCTGGTAGCCTGAGATTGACTGAAACGTGCACAGGGTGGTGGGCTCTGGCCCATCACTGGTGATGGGCTGGGACACTTACCTGTGCTAAAAGAAACTGCTGCTTTTTCCAATTAAGCAGGAGTTCGAGCGGGGTGCTTGGAAAGAAGAGATGGTGTAATTGAAGCTGGCAAGGACACTGGTGTGCAGGACCCTCCTGGCTGCTCAGACCTCAGGTCAAAGCGGGCAGCTGGGGTGTACTGACCCCGGTGCCAAGTCGGGGATATGCCAGCGGGGCTGCAGGGCACGAGATACCCTCGAGGGGCTGCCACTGCTCACCAGGGCTTGTGGCCCCGAGGGAAGGACACAAGTGTTTCAGCTGCTCATGACAGATTCAGAGCTGTGCTGCCTTGCCATGAACTTAATGCTTTTTTTGCCCACAGAAGACCCTTCTGTGGCTCTCATCCACAGCAGCACAGTGTTGAGCAGGAGATCTATGGGGCAGTGAAACGCACTGAGGGGTGCTGCAGCTCCAGCAGAAGGGAGGCCGAGCGCACAAGGGACCTGCTCCTGTGCAGGCAACGTCCACTGCCAGGAAGACACAGAGTCGCTGGTGCGGGGACGCTGCTGCACAGGGTCAGACCCCGAGCAGCATTTCCAAGCGCTGCACTGGCTTTCCCCTGCTGCCTAGCACGTCCCTGTGCCATGCGGGGAGACCTTGTCCCTTGTCCTGACCCCTACCATCAACCTGATCAGCCCACCCAGCCTTAGTGGCATCCTCGGTGCAGAACAATCACTTCGTCTGCAAACTGCGGGGATTTGGGCTAGGCCCCAAGTAAGCACATGGGGACAGCATGGGCAGCTCAAGCATGGGCTGCAGGCTGGAATTGGAGGGCGTCTGTGAACCTGGGGGTTGCAGTTCTATTTGCCTACAAAATATGTATCAACTCACGGTGTTGGCCACTATGAGGGAGCGTTACTCAATTTTGCCTTTACTACATAAGGTGCAGCACAGCAAAAGGCTCTTAACCATAAATGTTTCAGAACTAATTTAAGTAACTTTATGGGTTTTTTTGAGAAAATGTGCTCATTTTCTTCTGCCGTTATTAGAATAGATTTTTAATTAAATGGCTATAAGGTTAAAGCTAAACAAGCAGCCCCCAACCAGGAGAGCACTTCCCTTTTATTCTCTTTCCCCCCATTTTGTGTTACTAGTCCCAGCCCTCCTCAGCCAGGGACAGTTGCTCACCCTTTGGCTCTGCCCAGGTGCTGTTTTTGCAGGCTGCCAGAGCAACACTGGCCTCCCTTTCCCTCCACTGGCCCTGTTCAGCCCTATTTTCCTGCGATAGCTGAATTCAGAAATACCATTGCCCAAATACCAGAGGAGGGTGCATGCAGCAACTGGCATTTCAACGTTTCACCACAGAGTCAAAACCAGGTTTGTTAGCCCAATGTGGTGAAATGGAAGGAGAGCCTGACAGCAGAGCTGGACCCGAAAGACAAAATCGGGTGGACTGAAGCTTGATTTCTGCAAATATGAAGGAGGGTCATTCACGGACAGCTCAGGCCACCTCAGTCGTGCAGGCAGCCCAGGGGAAAGCTCCTCAAGCAGAGATAAAACCAGGGCTGGTGGGAGATTTCCAGTGCTGAGCCCTGGTCTTGGCCTGGATGGGTCGCGGGGGGCCAGGGGCGCTGGGCAGGAGCCGGGGATGCCGGGCTGGGGGCCAGGGTGGGCAGGGGGCTGGAGAGGTGAGTGGTGCAGGGGCAGGTGGTGCAACAGAGGTGCCCGGCTTGGGGAGGCACATCGCTTTTGGCATTGACGGTATTTTGAGGGCTACCCGCAGTCACTCGGTACTCCAGGACCGGTCATTGGAGAGTAGGTGGGTGTTTTCCCGGCAGCCAAGCAAAATCACAGCTTACACTTGCTTCCTACCATGCTTCCAGTTCTTGTATCTGCATACTGAGCCTGAAAAGGCCACAGGTGACACCAGGCAGGGAACAAAACGATGCAGTGTGATGCTGCTGGGCGCACAGGGTCTGCGCGTGGATATCTTCTATGGTCCACAGAGGAAACCCAGCGAAAATCCTGAGCGCTACAGAGGAGCCCTGCCCTGCAGCCTGTCTGTAAATGCGCAGCCTTCTTGCGTTTAGGTCAGTTTCATTGCTTTGGGCAGTAAATCACGTTTTTAAATGCCAGCACTGCTAAATTTGTGTCTTTGTAGAGTGGTGGCTCTGGTGTCTTTGTCATGGAGGAGACAAGTCAAAGAAGGCAAAACTAAGGAAGATTGGTGAAAGAGGCTCGTTCTGCCCGTTCGTTCACCCTAGCAAAGGCTATGCATGCTGGCCGTGTCCCTGGGTTTAAGGCACTCCCTGCTCCTGCCCTCCCGCCTGCTCAGCCCTATGCCTGGTACAACTCTGCTGGCTTGTTTCTCATCTCAGGTAATGAGACAAAGGCAATTTAATTAGGTAGGCCAGGGTGGACAGCCTACCAATCAATCCATAGAGGAGCCTTATTTCATGCTGGCACTGCTATCTGCTGAAAGCAGCTGCTCTAGGGAGAAGATGTTATACAACCGTTTATAACCGCTCCCCGTCCCCTCCACGCAGCTCACTCAAGCACTATTTGGAGCTGAGCTGTGCCAGCGGCACTTTGCTGTGGACCACAGTATATTTCAGCCATGTTTTATCATGCATGCGACAACTGTGCTCCCCAGAAAGGACCCTGCAGATTAGCATCCAGCTAGATTGCTTTGAGCTTGTCCAAGAGAGAAGGACATAAGTCAGGCTGTAGCCTCATCCATGCCAGTCACAGATCTGAAGAAATCTGGGACCTTCCAAAGTGCTTTATTTAAAATATAATGGTATCTCACAGCACATGCTGCCCTTAACTGTGTTAGGCTGTCTGCCCTCTGATATATTGCTGGGTTATTTCTGTCACGTCCAATATTAACAGACATTCTCCCTCTTTCCCTTTCCAGCTGTTCAGAAGCATCACAGTGAGCAGACTTCGGTTCCTTGTCCTGAGTCAGACGATGAATTACACGTCTTGCCTTCACCAGCTACTTAATCAGCTGTTGGAGAGGAAAATAAAAATGGTGCCTGGCTTTATGAGAATTGATTTATGAGAACTATGTTCATACTGAGGCTGCCACCCCTTTTAGCCTTTACTTCAGAGGAGCTGCTAAGGACCTATCCTTTGCTGCTCTGATCTCATGCCCTGTGCTTTGGAGGCATTTGAATTGTGATCTCTGCTTGGCAGATGTTGTAAAAGGGTGGGCCAAGACCTCACATCCAACACCTCCTCTCACTCCTAGGTATAAATTTGGCGACTGCAGTCCACTTCTCTTCCCTGTGTCTACTCTTCGAATGGAAGAGCACGTGTCAAGAGCTGCTCCAAAATACTCGGCATGGTTTTCCAGCACAGAGCCTGGCCACGACCTCCAAGCAGAAGGCTGAAGAAATCTGTCATGGAGTGGGTCTGTTAGGGGTGGTGCAGGTGATGAGAACTTTGAGGGATTCCTCAGCCCATGGTGAGGTGGGAGGTCCTGAAAAAGATGAGTGGGAGAAGAGGATGCCGGTGGCCAAGACGGCTGCTGTCTGCCTGTTTCGCCACTGCAGAGGTGAGGGCTCCCTTGATTTGACCCCAGAGCTTCGGACCGCAAGGAGACAGATCTGGAGATTGGTTCAAAAATCTGGAGGCTTAAAAATAGGGTTTTTTGCTGTATTGTCTGACTGAGCCTTTGGGGTTTACATCTCAAGCTCCTTGCTGTGACCATAAGAATCAGAAGCCTCTCTTCTTATTCTTCACAACCCCTGAGGTCCCCAGGGTGTCCAGGACCTGTGGCTTTGGGACAACTCCAAACCACTGCCGGGGTGGGCAGGTAAGCGATGGCCAGGAGCCACCACCGTCCCTTGACCACTGCAGAGTGGCAGTGCTGAGCAGCACCCGCGCACGAGGGAGAAACACCCGCACATGCAGCGCCCCGGTGCAGACTGCTCAAGACCAGCTTTCAAAGCTCGGAGGTTATTGTAACAAAGCGTAGAACAGGAGCAGGAAGAAGAGACTCTTTGATAATGTTTGATGTCGCTTTAGGCTTCTTCAAAAGCCAGGAACATCAACATTAGACAACTGTGGGACTGAGGCATCGCTTTCTGCTTGCCTTGGTGCTTCTGCCCAGCTCCCCTCCTGCACTGCATCCACACTGGAAAGGCAGGAGCGTCCTGCCGGGCAGCCTGGCACTGTGGGCTCCACGGAGGGGTGAGGAGGGAGTGAGGGACAGGAGGCCACGTGCTGGCTCCACGTGTGCTGACCATGCTGTGCTTGCTCTCTGCCTTGCCCTTCCAGGTGGTTTTTGCAGACTGACTGCCCGGGCTGCAGTGGGAGCAGTGGGAGCATTTAAGTACATGCCCTGGCACACGTATTACTAAATCAGGCACATTAAACCACTTTCCCTCTTTAATTACTGCCTTTGACTGAAGTCATGGCAGGCTGATGACCGTAGTTTGTCCTTATCATGCTTCCTCCTCAGCCCCATTGCATGGAGCCATTGGACAAACCCCAGCTCGCCCTTCATATGCCGGCACTTTCCGGGTACAACCAGCACCTGGAGCCAGCCCCCGTGGTGAGCTGAGGCCCAGGCCAGAGACAGAGGCGACGTGGCTGTCACTGCTCTGAGCTTGCCACCACCTCCCACCCAGCCGGCACATGGTGGTGCCTGCAAGCTCGATGCCTGCCGGCAGCAGGTGGGGGAAGCCCTGCGAGGGTATGCTCAGAGGCAGCTGCCGCCACCACGCTGCTACTGCGGGGCCTGGCGGTCCCTCACGGGCAGGCATTACCCTGGGGGCATGCAGGTGGTCTTTTCCTCTCCCTCCCGGCGCCGCGAGCGCGCCCAGAGCTCCAGCACCGCCTCGGGGTGTGCTGGTGCCGTCGGCACTCACCGGTCTCTCCTGGCAGCTCCCGTTCACCTGCTGCCACGCACCCAGGGGTGATGTCCGTTTGCTGGCACAGACCCGAAGCGAGCACAGAGAAGGATTTGGGGAGCCTTCAGCTGGGCTTGGCAACGGGACATTAATAACATGTGTTACAAGCCCTGGAACTTAAATATTTTGCTGCTATAAATGTTAGCAATGAGAGATCTCGTTACATTTAAATGCCAGATGACAGAAGCAGAGGCCAAAAAAAGCACCCTCCCCAGCCAAGTGGGAAGAGAAGGGGGCGACTACGCCAGCGGGGCCGTTGGGGCGCAGGGCCAGCACCGGGCGCGCTGGAGACGCCCATGCCAGGCAGGAGCAGGCAGGGGGGACAGCCTGGCCGCGGTGCCCCAGGTGCCAGGGAGAAAGGGGCCAGTGCATCGCTCAGCAAAACCCTGTCGAGCTGCACTGAGCGGGGCACCAGGCAGAGGCGTGCCAGCGCCCAGCACCCACGGAGACACGCCAGTGGCCGCAGGGGAGAGCTTGCCTGTATTACGGTCTTGGTGTTTGAAATGGTAAAGAGCTTGCCGGCTTTTCCACCCCAACCTCCCGCGCTCAGCCGCGTGCCCCGTGACTCCGTTGTGAGAGTTCTCATGGGCTGAAACTTGGCACGCGAGGTCTCCCACCCAGCTGGGGAGCAATTTTAATAGTTTATTTTTCAACAAAATTTCAATAAATTCCAGTTGGCTGTTCCTAAATAACACCCAGAGCAGAAAGAAGTTGCACAGCCGTGTGAAGTGAATCTTTGCAATTAAAGAACTTGAACACTTTTTGGTGGGTGTTTTGGTAAAAACAAAATGTTGCATGTGATCGGTTTGGAAAGCAAAGGGGACTAATTACAAGTGCTATTTTAAAAAATGGAATGAAAATGAGTTATGCTGCTAATGCTCAGATGCAAGAACATGGTTTGCTTAATTTAATAATACTGTGTAATTTGTGTAAAACTGAATTAGTAGCAATTATATGTTATTGTTAATTACTTGGAGTTGGGTTTTCTTCTCCGTGCTCATACTGAATTGCACCTGGCTCCCCGATGCCACCAAAGTCCGTGGGATTTACGACGTAAAGGTGCACGTGTGATGTAAGGAATTGAACGAGGAGAAACAAAGAAGGTGCTCGGGGTCAGGCCCTTTCCAGAGCAGCTGGGACAGCACACATGTCTTCCGTCCTGTCCTCACACTAATTAAATCTCCTCAGAGGAATTAATGGGAGTTTTGCACGCACGCACTGGAACTGTTAGGACAGGCCTCGCCGGCTGTCTTCAGCAGCCCGAGCGCGGCTCCTTTTGTGACTCACACGCCTGACTCACAGACGCCTGATGAAATATATGTACTCTCAGTCAAATTTATCACAGCTAAATATTAAAACAAGCTCTTTAATTTCAAACCCAAATACTTCCCGGGGTTTTCTCAGTAGCTGTACTCAGAACGATGCTGTGCTGTACACTTGGGAAGGGGCAGTGATGTAACCGTTGTTACATTACAACTGAAAGATTTGCTTATTTGCATGTATATATATATATATATATATATATTTAGACATTTCCCCAAGGCAAAAGAAAATAATTCATGACAAGCAGCAGCTTGGAAGGTCATCTGGATTATTATTTCTGTACCGCAGCTCACCTCCAACACATAAGCAAAGTCTTTATGTACTGTTTTTAATAATGCTAAAAGAGTTTAAAACCTTAGCAATACTCCCAAGTAATTATTAGGTAGGCTTTTTCATGTACGGCCTCATTTCATGTACTTTAACAAAAATGTCATTTACTGTGTATTTTAGAAGGAATAATAGTGTTGGTTTGTGGTTTTTTTTGCTGAACAGGCCTCATTGTTTGGCTCCGTACTGACCCTGAGCCATCCCACTGTGCTTCTGCTGCAGCCCAGACCTGGGCAGGTCCCTCCAGCCCTGCCTGCTCCTCTCCTGCGGCAGGAGGGGAACAGTGCTCACCGCTCCACAGCATCGCTGCCTTGCTGCCTGCTGTGCGACGAAGCCTCCCGTGCCTCGCCTGTGGGGTTGCGTGGAGCTGCATTGGCACAGGAAAATTCCCACAAACTTTCTTGAAGTAGATACGCTTCGAGAGTGCCGACTAATCTGGCTAATTGCTGCATGTGCCAAGTCGGGGCTGCGCTCGTGAGAATGGCAAATCTCCCATTTAATTGAAAAGACATAGGAGTCTAAAGGGAGATCATTTTACTAAATGAGGTGACTGGTCTGGGGTCCAACAACTCCTTAGTCTTCCAAAAATTTGCTCTATGTCTTCAGTTCAGTGTGAGCCGTTTCTACACTCACAAAGCATTGCGAAGTGGTCTTACTTGAAATTTCAGCTGCTCCAGAGAGAGGCAGAATTTATGAAGTACAAAGGGGTTTCAGGTTACCATGGTAATAATTTCAAAACAGGGAAGCCTGATTTTGCTATACTTGCTGTCTTGTTGGGAGAGTTTTCCACATGGAAGGATGACAGGGTGAACCTGCTCTACAGCAAAAGGTGTGCTCTGCTTACAATTGTTTTCTGGGGCCCACATACTTCTAAAGATCGTGATATTTGTGTTAACATTAATGGGTTTATTCTAATGTCTGTGCATGGCAATTTATGTGCATAGTACTCCTTTCACATGGACATGCCATTATTGCATCTCGATAAATACAAACATTATCTGGGAAAAAGTTACAAACTGTACACTGGCATGGAAGGAGTAGCTACAGGAGGTACTCTGCCGTGAACTGGAAGACCCCAAGTTCAATCACGCTCTGCTCCTTGTACAGCTGTGCAAAGTCAGCTCTGTATGAATACGCTCATTAAATCCATAACACCTTTCCTTGGGGGACTGTAAAATGCTTGAAAAGCTAGGTGTTTTACTGCCCTCACTGTGCCATCACGGCAACTGAGGCACAGAGAGACAGCCCTGTAATCCTCCCCAAATCACCGGTCAGCAGCAGAACCAGTGGTCCTGATTCTGAGACACCACTGCCAGCCATTAAACGAAACACCTTGTCACGATATTCATCTTAGACTGTTTTTCTCCCCAAATAACATTATTGCAGATAAAATTCAACTTACAGCTGGAATTTCCTATCAACACTTATGATACTGGTAGAAAAGATAATTGAACCATGGACTTCCGGAGGGTGGACTTTGGCCTGTTCAGGATGCTGGTTGAGAGAGTCCCTTGGGAGACAGTCCTGAAGGGCAAAGGGGTCCAGGAAGGCTGGACGATCTTCAAGAAGGAAGTCTGAAAGGCGCAGGAGCAGGCTGTCCCTGTACGCCGTAAGAAGAACGGGGGGGGAAGACGACCGGCCTGGCTGAACGGGGAGCTCTTGCTGGGACTCAGGAAAAAAAAAAGGAGAGTTTACCGCTTGTGGAAGAAGGGGCAGGCGACTCAAGAAGAGTACAGGGATCTCGTTAGGTCGTGCAGAGAAGAAATGAGAAAGGCAAAAGCCCAGCTAGAATGCAATCTGGCCGCTGTCGTTAAAGACAACAAAAAAAGTTTTTACAAATATATTAATGACAAGAAGAGAGCCAAGGAGAATCTCCATCCCTTATTGGATGTGGGGGGAACATTGTCACCGAGGATGAGGAAAAGGCTGAGGTACTCAATGCCACCTTTGCCTCAGTCTTTAACAGGCAGACCAGTTATCCTCAGGGTACTCAGCCCCCTGAGCTGGAAGACAGGGACGGCGAGCAGGATGAACCCCCCATAATCCAAGAGGAAGCAGTCAATGACCTGCTACACCACCTGGACGCTCACAAGTCTATGGGGCCGGATGGGATCCACCCGAGAGTGCTGAGGGAGCTGGCGGAGGAGCTCGCCAAGCCGCTCTCCATCATTTATCAGCAGTCCTGGTTAACGGGGGAGGTCCCGGATGACTGGAGGCTTGCCAATGTGATGCCCATCTACAAGAAGGGCGGGAAGGAGGATCCGGGGAACTACAAGGCCTGTCAGCCTGACCTCGGTGCCGGGGAAGATTATGGAGCGGTTCATCTTGAGGGCGCTCACAAGGCATGAGTGGGACAACCAGGGGATCAGGCCCAGCCAGCTCATGAGAGGCAGGTCCTGCTTGACCAACCTGATCTCCTTCTATGACCAGGTGAGCCGCCTAGTGGATGAGGGAAAGGCTGTGGATTTGGTCTACCTGGACTTCAGCAAGGCCTTTGACACCGTCTCCCACAGCATTCTCCTAGAGAAGCTGGCGGCTCACGGCTTAGCCAGGTGTACTCTGCGCTGGGTCAAAAACTGGCTGGGCGGCCGGGCCCAGAGAGTTGTGGTGAATGGAGTTAAATCCAGTTGGCGGCCGGTCACGAGCGGTGTTCCCCAGGGCTCAGTTTTGGGGCCGGTCTTGTTCAATATCTTTATCAATGATCTGGACGAGGGGATCGGGTGCACTCTCAATAAGTTTGCAGATGACACCAAGTTGGGCGGGAGTGTTGATCTGCTCGAGGGTAGGACGGCTCTGCAGAGGGACCTGGACAGGCTGGATCGATGGGCCGAGGCCAACTGGATGAGGTTCAACAAGGCCAAGTGCCGGGTCCTGCACTTCGGCCACAACAACCCCAAGCAGCGCTACAGGCTTGGGGAAGAGTGGCTGGAAAGCTGCCTGTCGGAAAAGGACCTGGGGGTGTTGGTCGACAGCCGGCTGAACATGAGCCGGCAGTGTGCCCAGGCGGCCAAGAAGGCCAATGGCATCCTGGCCTGTATCAGAAATAGTGTGGCCAGCAGGAGTAGGGAAGTGATCGTGCCCCTGTACTCGGCCCTGGTGAGGCCGCACCTCGAATACTGTGTTCAGTTTTGGGCCCCTCACTACAAGAAGGACATCGAGGTGCTGGAGCGTGTCCAGAGAAGGGCAACGAGGCTGGTGAGGGGTCTGGAGAACAAGTCTTCTGAGGAGCGGCTGAGGGAACTGGGGTTGTTTAGCCTGGAAAAGAGGAGGCTGAGGGGAGACCTCATCACTCTCTACAACTACCTGAAAGGAGGTTGTAGCGAGGTGGGTGTCGGTCTCTTCTCCCAAGTAACCAGCGATAGGACAAGAGGAAATGGCCTCAAGTTGTGCCAGGGGAGGTTTAGATTGGATATAAGGAAAAATTTCTTTACTGAAAGAGTGGTTAAACATTGGAAGAGGCTGCCCAGGGAAGTGGTTGAATCACCATCCCTGGAAGTATTTAAAAGACGTGTAGATGAGGCGCTTAGGGACATGGTTTAGTGGGCATGGTGGTGTTGGGTCGACGGTTGGACTCGATGATCTTAGAGGTCTCTTCCAACCTTAATGATTCTATGATTCTATGAAAAAAACCTGCACCTTTTGGAAAGCAAATTTATTTGTAAGGATGCTTATGATGATGAATAAGAAGTGGTATTCAAAAGGACAGAAAAATAGTCATGTTTACAGATTATGCTGAGATTACTTCATTAACCTAATTCTTCTCTCATCTTCACTATTAATTAAAAATCAGCTGCATGTAAACTGTACGTGATCCAGTTACGTGAGGCCGTGGGCAGGAGCTGCTGAGTCCTAATTCGAGTTTCTAGCACTGGTTCCTTCTGTGGCTTTGAACAAGCACTTAGCAACCGCTGTCCCTTAGCAAGTGATGTGTGGGTTACTTAGAGAATGATGGTTTCCAAAACTCACGTTGTTCTACCAAAAGTAAAGTAGAAACTTTTTCATGCAAAGTGTTTCTAATCCATGCAGTTTCTCGTGTCACCTGGAAATACTGCAAACTGTCATTAGTTAGAGATGGCTTTTAATCCAACAATGTCACCCTTTGTTATGAGCTCTATTAACCACGTGGGCTACTATTTTCAAAAGTGCTTTAGGCTGCAAATAAGCAGCTAGATTTTCAGAAGTGTTGGCTGTCAGCACCACCTGTGGAGCCTCAAGGGAAGCTTGGTAAAGTCATATTTAGATACCCAACCTTTAGTCTTCCCTTTTAGAAAATGGTCCTTGTTGGAGCTGTATTTTCTCCTGACGAACACCTACACATGAGCTACTTGAATGTCACATTCAGTTATTTGGCAGTACACTGTGGAAAATTACTGGCCTTGTACTGTTGAGCCAAATGTAGACCTATCTGTATTTTTACGGGAATTAGTATTCTTTTCTCTGTTTAAAACATTCCTATTACTCATGAGTCAAATCCTGGCCCCATTCGGAGAGTGGTGCATAAATGGGCTGTACGCACAAAGAAGCTTCTGAGGGAGCACTTCCCAAACCCTCTGTGCACCTGCCTTTTCCCAAGGGAACCAGCATTCGCTTCCCACCCCGACATCACCGCTGTGATTACTACCCATATTATCCCAGCCTGACACATGCTATGTCTCCATGTCTTCTGTTTTCACTCATCTTAGCCCCTCACCTCCTGTCTCACAGATGCTCATGTCACTGTTTGGAGAGTGCCATATGTGTTGAGAAAAAGAACAAAATACGTCCTCTGTCGTACAGGAGAAATGACACCGGGTGCAGCATGCCTCTCCTCTGGCCTGAAATCTTTCCCTGCTGCCGCCACAGCTGCAGGTGGAAGTTCAGCCAGCCTTGGGGTCTTGTTACCGTCACAAGAACATGGTTTGCCGTTGTCCTTGCGCAGACCTTTGGTGTCTGCCTCCCCTGGATCAGGAAGGAAACCTCTGTGGTTTGCCCGCTGGTATGTGCTGTGGGTTGTTAAAGCCCGCTGGGCTCCACGTCCATCAGCAGCAGAGCTGTGCACGGCGCTGTTGCCTGGGAAAACACAGTCTAGCTCAGCCATAAGAGCAGAATGACGCTCCTGGGCGGGTGAGAGTGTACCATGGAGTGATGATGGCAGCCCCATGTTGATTGCAGAGGGACATGTAATAGCTGATAAAGTCCGAAATCTTTGGGAACAAAGTTAATGTTTCAGACAGGGTTTGGCAAACGAGGCCTGACAGAATGGTCTCACACATTCCCAGTGCCAGGGAAGCTGGCTGCCCTGTGCCCTGTGGCCCTTGTTTGCCTGTCAGCTCTCTGAGCTGCTGGTGTTGTGGGACTTGCCTTCCTCACTGCCTACTGAGCGCTCTGCCATCATATCACTGTCTTGAGGAAACACGGAGCATCACAGGGAAGCCCTGTATCACAGGACTGAAGTCAGGAAGGTATGCGGAGCATCAGAAGGTCAATATTATTTGGGAATTTCTGATGTAGTCAGTCTGCTCAGAATTGTTCAGGCTTGTTTAAAATGTAGGTTTTCATGTCCTTAATTCATCATGTGATAATTTAAGTGCTCTGTTGATAGTAATTAGATGCAACTATTCTGGAAATCTGCTTCATTATCCCCCCTAGAAAGAAACCTGTGCCTTTTCAGGAACTTCCAGTGACGTTTACTTAGTGCAACTGGCACCGTGACCGCAGTTCAACCCAAAACAATCAAAATAAGGTTGTTTATATCATGGTAGCCTTAACGTACCCTAAAGTGGTGCAAAAGTTGCCCATAGTCCAATTCTTGTTGTGTGCTTTTCTCTTCCTTCAGGTTTCATGTTGTTTAGAGATCTCCGAGGACGGTGCGTAAGTGCATGTCTGGCGATTTCATCTGCTGTGCTTCTCCCGCGCCGCCCGTCCCAGGCTGTGCTGCTTCATGGTGCAGGTGTGCTTCTCCCTACCCGGACGCAGGCGCGTCTGCCGCCCCAGTGCCAGGGAAGCTGGCTGCCCTGCGCCCTGTGGCCTTTGTTTGCCTGTCAGCGTGTACTCCATGTTCCGCCTGACAGCAAGGGCCTCCCGGACCTCAGACAGACGGCGACGTCCTTCTCTAAGGCCTGGTACAAGGTGTGGAAGTCCAGTCTCTCAGGCCGGCTTGGAGTGATCCTGTTACTTAAGGAGGAAGCCACCGGATCGTTGCTCCAGGTGAACACAGTGGGGTGCTAGGCCCTGTTCCAGGGGTCACAGCGTGGAGACCGCCCCGCCTTTGGCAAGGACAACGGCGTTTCCGCCGCTTATCGCCAGTGCGGGCCACGTTGCTCCGCAGGACCGGTATCTGCGGTGTTGTTTGTTGAGGTTCGTCTGTGGCCAGTGAATTACTCATACCATCATTGAACGGAAATAGCTAAGCGGCCCTCGGAGCACGGCCCGGCCGCGCTGGCCCCGGCCCCGACACCCGCCCGCCCACACACGCTCATGCCGGGGCCGGACGGACCCCGCGGGACGCCGCCAGGGGGCGCGGCGCGGCGCGGCGCGGCGCGGCGGGCGGAAGCGACGGGGCGGGCCGGGAGTGACGGCTGCCGGCGGCCATTGACGGGGCGGGGCGCTGCCGCCGCCGCTCCCGCCGCCCCGCCCGCCGCGCCGTCCCCTTTGTCAGCGCTCCGCCGCCGCTCGGCGCTGCCGCGGGCATGCGGGCGGGCCGCGGGCAGGGCGAGCGCCGGGCCTAGAGCGCGGCGGCCGCGCCGCCCCCGCCGCCCATGGCCAGCCCGCCGCGGCCCTAGCGCGACCGCCGCCGCGATGAGGAGGTGAGCGCAGCCGCCCGGCCGGGGCGGTGGCCGCGGCGGGCCGAGCCGAGCCGAGTCGAGTCGACCCGGGCCGGGTGGCGCGGGGCTGCGGGAGGAGCCGCCTTGGGCCGCGGCCCGCCGGCGGCGCCGGTGACCGGCCGAGAGGAGCCGTGGCGGGGGCGCGGGAGCGGGACTGGGGCCCGGCCGGCGGAGCCGGGTCCCCGCGCCGCGGCCGGGGGGCGCCGCCAGCCGGGACGGGCGCTCCGGGCGGGCGTGAGGGGCTCTGCCCGCCGCCCCTCCCGCGGCAGGCCCTGCCCGTGCTCCGCCGGCCCAGCGGCTGCCTCCGCCGCGGTCCCTGCCCGGGGGGGGGGGGGGGCGCGGAGGGGGGAGCGTCGTAAAATGCAGGAGGGAAAATTCCTGTAGGCTAGTGGACGGATTCGGCCCCCGACACCGGAAAGATTTAACTAATAAGCGACTTTTCTCGCGAAAAGAAAAGCTGGAGGTGCCGCATTCCTCAGCACCCGGGCTTTCACTTCATCGCGCACACGGAGTTGTATCTTAGCTGCAGGAAGAGACACAAAGGATTTCAGTTCCCTGTGACTGTCGCAAAATACGCGCACAGTGGTTAAGTACATTGCTGTGTTCTCCGGTAAACAAGGCTGCCGTGCCTGCAGAGAGGGGCAGTGATTTGGGTCTCTCTCTCTTTTTTTTTTTTTTTTTCCCCAAAACTACATGAACTTACCCAAATTGGAGGTGCAGAGCTGTGCTACATCAGAACGAGCTCTTTCAGTGTGACTGTGCTGGCATTACTGATGTCAATATGCTGAAGTCCATGGTTTGATAGGAAAAAGAAAGTTACAGGCCAAAGTCCCTTGTGCATATTAATCTGTTAAAGGCACTTCTTCCACTGCCAAACATGATGGTGTTTTGCACAGGGAGCCAGCAGGGGTCTAAATCGGTTGGCTTATTTACGGTCATGCAGCTTTGAATTTCGGGAGGAGACAAAGGGGATGGCAGGGCTGAACTCCTGTCAAGACTTTTGCTGGTGATGGAGGATGGGTCGGTAGAAGCATGCAGTCACTTCAGCCTGCTCAGATCTGCATGTTAACCTTGAGGCTTTTAAAACCACATGCTGGTCTGTGAAATCTGGGGCATGAATATAGTATGGGAAGCTGCCTGGGCAGTCTTTCCAACTCTGTTAGTCTATAAAAATGTGTTAAAATAACTTGTTTCCAGCAGTACTTTTACAGTAAACTGAGACTAAACCACTTTATTTTCCCAAAATTGAGAGAGAAACTAATCTTCAGCAGGTTTTGAAAGAGTAGGGGTTTATGTAGGTGTGCTGGAGGGACTAATTAATCAAAACAGTGGTGTTACTGGTGGCATCATGAGGTGGAGATGTTCAGATCCTGGACTGAGCTGCAGAACTGGCACTTTTGTATAAAAACGCTTTTTAGAAATGATGCATTGAGCTTTTGGAAGATAACAGATTCTTTTCCCAAACCTCACGTGTTTTTATGGTATGCGTTGAAGCTCATCTGTCATGGATCTCAGCCTTTCATTTAAGAAAACTCCTATGGTTGTAGCAGTTTGCTGTGGGCAATGACAGGTCTATTTTTAAATATTCAGTTTTCTTTTGTTTCCTGTAATAGGATCTTTACTAAGATCCTTATACTTCATCTTCAGAGAAACGGTGGTGACCTGGAATGCAGCACACACTTTGTAAATACTCTTCAAGTTCTGTCCTTGAAGGTCTAGTACTGTTTGAAGAGTACTGGGTTGCCTTGAAATTGAAATTGGCGAAAGCTGAAATCCTGGATGTGGAAAGCTCTCAAGTGCATCTCTGGTTCCTTTGATGACTGTAACTTTTTTTTGAGATCTATTTTAGGGGAACAAAAAGTTCTTGTATGCACTGTGCTCTCCCTTGGAGGTGTTAAGTGTGTGCAATGTTTTGAGAGGTTTGCCTTCCATCTCAGTATTTTGTTTGCTGGGATAAGACCTGCATTCCTCTGCTTCGTTTCGGGGGGTGGGGGTGCTGCTCCTTGCCCAATAGCACAGGACTTGAGAGTAGTTACTGATTGTAAATCTCTGCTTATTTGTCTTCTCATGCTGTAATGACAGGTGTGTTTCATTTTGTCTGCTTCTGTCTCCATTTCAGGACAAACTTTAAGGTCTGTCGCTGTGACTTAGATCACCCCTCAACCATTTCAGTTTATAAATAATCAGCTTTTACAGGCCTAAATCGTAGTTAGGTCAAAACTATAGAAGGTGAGGCAGTTATTTAAATGAAACAGCCTGAGGGAAGAAAACTGTGTTATATATTTTCAGTTTTAAGTCTTATAACACGTTTCAAAGTTGCAAGCTGAGAAAGGCAAATCCTACTGGCCTGGTACTGATGATGTTGCCAGAGACGTCGTCGACAGTCTCTGCATTAGTTCCACTGCAGAGTAACTGTTGCTAACTTGTTTTCTCATGACTTATTTTTATATGTACATTTGGAAACTGGAAATATTTTGGTTGCGTAGCTGTTGAGGTTGTTACTTAATGTTTATGCTCTCTGTAGAGAATACTATGGCTGCATTAGTTACTTAACAAAAGTATTTGTGAAGACTTGAATGGTGCATGCAGAAGTTCCGCCTCACCCTCCATGGACTTAACTCATAAAGTAACTTTGGCCGTATTATGTTCTTGGAGCTTGCAATTTAACACATTTTGAGACATGAGAATTTTTTTTTTTATGCCTTAGTAGCTGGATATTTGATATTCTGATGATTGTTTACACTCTTCTATATTAACATATATTAAGTTGGTTGCATTTTTTCTGCTGAGGTGACGTCCTAAAACTCACTTCTACCACCATTTAGAAAGATTCTTCTGCAGGAGAATGTGAATGTGTTGAGGAGCAGAGGTGAAAGGGGAGGGCTAAATATAGCCATTTCCTGCAAAACTTACCTGTTTTTGAGGCTAGCTCTCCAAATGAAATTTATGCCTTCCCAAGCCTTCAGAGGGGGTTTCTTTTCCTGTTTTACTCTTCACAGATAATGTTGTAGTTGTCTGCAGCCTGACTGTGGTCAGTAAGTCCCAGTGCAGGTGTCAGGGAAAACAAAGGGATTGGTGGCCAGGGCCTGGGGACACAAGAAGGCATGTGGCAGTGTAACCTGCCATGCTATCATTTGCCTGTCTTCAGTCTGTGTCCAGCAGGGAAGGAATGGAGACTTGCATCATCTTGCCAAAACTGCCAGACACAGCAACAGCAGAGGCATCAAATAGCTTATTTGGGAGGGATGCAAATGAGTCTGGGAGAGGGATAAAAATCGTTTAGAGAAACTCTCTCTCTCTCTCTCCCCCCTCCTCCCCCCCCCCCCCCCCGCTCTGTCCTTGCATTGCTGTTTCACAAGCTGCATGCTTCTTGGGAAGGGAGAAAGCAGTGGGCTCTTTAGCGGTGAAGAAGCTCTTGGGGTAGGAAGAGAACATAGGCGGAGGAAAGAACACCAGTGGGGTGTTGTGGGTGGGTTGTGTTTGTGGTTTTTGGTTTTTTTTCTTTTTTTTTTTTTTTTTGGCCAGCTGGTACTCTGAAGTCATGTTTAAATTTAATGAAAGCCTGATGCTAAAATAGGATCTAGGGACAGCCGTTGTAAAATAATTAGGCACCCTTTTAGCCCCCTCGTCCCTGCCAAAAAAAAAAAAAGCTGCTTGAATTCACTTGCATTCATACATATTTGAACTCTCAAATGGGCATCTCAATATCTGCTCTTGTATCTTTTATCTCTTCTACTGTGTGTAAACAGGTTAAAAACTTAGCCCACTCACCTGTGCAGCTATATAGAGCTACAGAAGATTACAGTGGTGGTGTTGAATGCAGTAGATTTCCGAGTGATAATTGTCTCTTCCAGCCTCTCTGTGTATGAGAATTCATGGAGATCCATTGGGATGAATGGCAGGTTGGCCTTGATTGAAGGTATGCACTTGTATTAGGGGATAGTTTATTTGCTTTGAGACCTGAGGGTAGTCAAGGCCGTTTAAGAGCATGTTAGTTACAAAGGAACAAAAGTCCAATACTGTCTAAAAATGCACCTTTTAAATCCTGCTGTAGACAAGTTCAGCAACTACACGTTGAAGACATAAGTCATTGACATCTTTTACATATCTGTAAAATAAGGAATGATAGTATTTCTTAGCAGTGTTGGAAAGCTGACTTCATGTAAGTTTACAAAGTGTTTTGGGATCACAAATTTAGAAAATGCTATTGACTATGAAATGTATGGAATTCTATGGAAATGCTTTCAAGAAATTCCTTTTTTCTTCAGTATGTTTGCAGCCAAAACACAGTTTTAGACTAATGCTTTCGAAAGCATAAAAGTGTAGTCAAAGAGCAATAAGTAGTTGTAATGAAATACACAATTTGTTATATTGGACCGTGAGTATGCACGTGATCCAGTTTCAGCTCATGGGTAATCCCTTCCTTAACACGTGGTCTTTTGCAAATACGTGTATACAGCTTAGTGTTCACAGGTTCTTATTTCAAAGTGATTTGCATTTGTAAGTCTCACTGGTACTCAGTACATGCTCTCAAAAATTTTACTCTCATAACAAGATCTACAGTGAACTAACTATGATTATAAAGTAGCACTGAATCTAGCCTTTGATGTTAATTCCGTGGGATGCTAACCGTTTTCTAGAAGGAACATCAAGAGTGTGCCAATATTCCTAGTGAAATAAGTACATTAGTACTTCTTTATGTGAAAGAAAGTAGTAATGTATTTTAGAAATGCGATGGTGTTCTTTGCTAGCAGTTCAGACGCTGACTTTCCCCTGGAAGGCCAGAACTGACCTTATGATTCATCTGCTGGTGAATAGTCAACATCAGGTGCTGCATCATGGTCTTTGCCAGTTATTATACGATCCCATCTTTAAACAGGGTTCTTTTGATCTGCTCTTTCATTTCATGCTGAATTCATCCTGGCTGTCGGTGCTCTACCTTGTTTGCTGAACCAGTACTGGCCGTGAATATTGCTCTGTGGCATGGTGGCTATGCCTGGCAGGCCAGGCAGTGTGTTGGATCCCAGGGCCTGCTGGACGGAGGATTTTGCCTGGTTCTGGTTTTGCATTCTTTGTGCCTGCAAATTAGTGTGCCACCAGCTCTTAAACACCTCTAAAGCCCCCAAGATCAACGTCCCTCATCTCAAGTGATTGTGCTCTGTTCTGTTTAAGTACAAAGGCAGCATAAGTCTCTAAGCAATTAGGATAACTCATTGTCCTTCAGATCAGCAGTTTCCTTATGCTCAGGATCTGTCCTTTTAGTTTTACATGGGGTTGGCTCAGTCTTGTTCTACAAAGCTTTGTGAGATGGTGTAGATGCAGCGTGTCTAAATAAACTGACTCTTTTGGTGAGGAGAGAAGTGTTTGAAAGGAAATATTATAGAGGTCTTAAAGTCACAATTGAAATGCGAGTAAATGAGAAGTGATGATTTTACATTATTTCTTATGATGCAAGAAATAGGGAATACCATGTGTAGTCAATAGTCAGCAGTTTTAAAATAAAAAAAAAATGTAGTTTTTGCTGGTGTCTGTTTAAGTTATAGAATGATTGCAGTGGGACAGTCAAGAGTTGTTTGGTGTTTTTTGTTTTTTTTTTTTTAAGAAAAGAATTGGATATGTTTGTAGGTCTGTGGGTGGACCATTAAATGCAGTGGTCCAGATGGAGTTTTGGGCTTGGGAATTTACCTCTGACTAGGAAGCATGGGGTCGGGGGGCAGAGGAGGGTGAAAGAATGACCTTTGTATGCTATGCCCTTATGCTTCTTCCTAAGCATCTGCTACTAGCCTCTTCTGGAGGCAGCAGATTATCGTTAAGTGTACATTTTGTTGTTCTTCTGTTTCTCCTGTTGACCTGAAAAGGCAGCTAAATAGTTGCTCATCCCCAGAAGTCATTTTTGTCAGTGCATCTCCCCATTTTGAAACACTCCTGGCAGTGTCAAACCATGTTACTGTAGTGCTTCTGAAAATATGCATATGGAAGTGTCTATAGCTTGTTGTAAATTAACTCAAGTCTGTTTTAGGAAAAGGAAGACTACGGCTTGATTAGGAAAAGCTTAATACAGAAGACCTCCAGTTTGGTGATTATCCAAGGCAGACTTTGGACTCTTCATTTACCTTGTCTGAAATGAACAAAGATGGAGGTAGGAGATGGTGGAGGGCAACACCAATGGCTATTATCTAGGCCTTTTTACAGAAGAGGAGATGATGCTGCAACTCTTAACCTTCTGTCCTAAGTACCTGGAACATTCCTTCTCAGCATGCTGAAGCCACAGATCATCCTCAGTTGAATGAAAACTGGTAGGAGGACCTCTCCTTGTCTTACAGATTAGTTGTAACTAGTTGTGCTCACTGGAGGTCAGGCATTTCTTGTTCTGACTACAGACCTTACCTCTCTGCTAATAAGCTGCCGAAGAGAGGCCAACAAACACCTCTTCTAATTGCAGGTCTGCTGTTTGTCTGGCAAGTATCCTGTAACAGTAGGAGCAGGTTGGCAGCTTTTCGACAGCCGCCTTTGGCTGGGCGGATAGCTTGGAGGCTAGAAGTGGCTTCCTTTTGAAGTCCTACAAGCTGCTGATCTCTGCTTTCATGAGTCGGTGTGCCTCAGCAGGCCCCTCCAACCTTCCTCTCTGAATGGCCTGGGGTTCCTGGCTGAGCAGTTTTAGGCAGTTGGTGCTGTGGTTGCGCAAGCCTTTTCGCTGGCTACTAATGCCAGGGAAGTAAGTAGTTATGCTTGTCCCTCTCCATGTGCTGTTCTTTCTCCTGTTCTGGCATCTCTGTGGCCACGTGGTGAACTGGATAAGGCATTAATTTGGTTAAAACTTAGTCTGTCTTTGCCAGATTAGTTCTAACCTGGATTAATTCCTGGTTTGTTTTTTCATGCTGGTGCTAAGGAGGGGTCTCTGAGGGTATGAGTGGCTGGGCAGATGCAGAGGACTGCGTGTGCTACCTCAGCGTGTTTGAAAACCATTGCCTTGAGTGCGTCATGGGTGTGTTAAGTTTGCTGGCTGTGACCAAGGCTGTTCGCAGAGTGCCTTGGCCCAGTTTGCTGGTGCCAGAGTACATGTGGTGCGGTCCACTCCCCTGGAAGAGTTCCTGCAGGTTTCTTTGCTGCCTGCTTGCTCTTGGCCCCAGTTATACTGGGGCGTGCTCGAACACACATTTTTGGAAGTCTGCATGCCACAGCTTTTGTGCCACGGCTCTAACACCTGCTTGTACTGCCTTCTTGTAAGGATTGTGACTAGTGTGGCGGCCAGCCTGTCCTCTGTGAGACGCTGCGCATGATGGCAGATCTGCCAGTGTTGCTCATCCCTGTAGGGGTGGATAATTTCCTACAATGTTGGTTAGTATTGAATTGGAGGTAGAAGAGAAGAGATCTAAATCTCCCTAGGAACAAATGTAAAATTAAACAAAATGCGTGTTTGTATTAGTCAGCCTAAAACAGACTGTGCTATTTAGGGCTCTCCAGTGCAATAAAGTTGTCTCTTGTGTTTGTGTGGGTGGACTGCAACAATTAAGTCATTTTAAGGCTGAATCTTAAAAGAGAAAATGAAATGAAAAGATAATGGTTTGGTTTAAGAGAATAAATTAATTGTATCGTGTTACGTTAGAGGAAAGGTAGATAGTACCTTGCAGGTTGTTTATTATTGGTAAAAATCATGTCCATGTTACAAGTTGAAACTCTTGACTTCATAAGGAGTAATACTTTTGTGGTGGTTTTTTTTTTGTCCGTTAATTTACACTCTTTACTGATGCTCGAGTGTAACTGCCTGTTGAAGCTGCAGTTCTGTGTAGCAGCCTGCTAAAACATTGATTTTGATTGCATGGGCTGGACAAATCCCAGGCTGTAGGATGATTTGGCAATGGATTTTATGTGGCAGTCAATCTTGTAGTATTATGTGTGCGACTCCTGATTTTCTATTGTCAGAATGAAAAGATATACGACTTGTAGTGCACTAGTCTGAGTATTAAATTAGCTAATTCATGTCTACTTAGGAGTGGAATTAAAATAAGTTGTGCATTTTAAAAAAAGCTATTTTCAATTTGACTTTTAAATACTGGCTCAAGTTAAATGATAATAAAAAGTATTTTAGATGTGCTCTTAGCTCATGAAAAAAGTGCTGATGCTTGTGAATTAAAAAAAAAAACCCAAAACCGGGGGTGTGTGCTTTTGGTGATTATGATTACAGTAGAAAAATAAAATAAATATTTGGAAAACTTAGGCTGGAATTCTTTTCTGGACATTCATTCTTACTTGCTGGGCGTTGATCTAAGTAATTTTTACTCCACTTGACCTGTATTTTGGACTGAATTGTAAAACCTGTGTGCATCCTGAGTCTATGATGATATGATAATGATAAAAAGATGCTTGTATGGCAATTTTCACTCTGCCCGCTTTTCATCTCAAGGGTAGCTAGGTGTAAATGTGGTGTGGAACCATCTCTGCTTATCTTGATTCAGGAGTTGTCTTCACTGAAGAGGTAGCATAGGGTCTTACTTTGGTGTAGTTCTTCCTCTCTCTCAGGCAGAATCCTTTTGCTGCAGTTGAGAAGCCCTTTCCATCCAGACTAGCTAACCAAACACAAGTCTAAGAGCAGAGGTATGTCTTTACTTTGTGGTTATGATGAAGGTTAAATCATTTGAGTATTGGCTATCCTCCAACATCTTTGCATAATTTGAACCCTTCTCTGTCCAGAAAGAAACATGCAAGTTATTTCAAGTCACTGGGATAGAAGAAAAAGCTCCACCTAAAAGATTGCGAAGAAGCCTGGGATATGTTGCCCCTACCTGCAAATTCCCGCATCATGCACGTGCAGCACCAGTAAAGGCGCAGCTTGCAGTATGGCTGGTGGCTTCCTATTTTTCAAATGTGTCATAACTTGGTCTTTCCTCCATGTCTGTTCTCATGCATCCTGCCCCTTGGTTTTTGTTGTCGGGACTGTGCACTTCTTAAAAATTCTTGAACAACTCCTTGGCTTTGCTTTTGCTATCTCTCTTAACATCACATTAGTTGATTGTCAATTAGGCCTTTACAAATGTGCCAGAAATGCCACGTAGACACTTTTGTGTGTGTTTGTGGACCCGGCATGTTTGCATCAGCCTTCAGTAGAGAATAATCTAAATGAGTAACATGTTCCAACTTGCCTAAACAATAGGGTTTTTTTCTGTCTTTGTGTAGGCATTTTACACATTTGTAAGACTCACGTCCATATCTCTGAAGCAAACTTGTGCATAATTGTTCTGCAAAACGTGTTCTAAAATCCGAAGCTGTTTAGACCCTTCCCTCCATACATGTTCTTTACGACACAAATAATGTTTTGAAGAATGAGTGCATCAATATGACTGTTCCTAAATTATGGAAATAAAAACCTAAGCACCATAAAATATTGTTTGAAAGAAATATGGTATTTCCATGGCTTATGCAAGAGTGGCATTTTTTTAATGAGTGGAAAAGTCTTTGACTTCATCTTTTTAGTTGGGATTTGATCCTGGATGTTGGTTAGACATTCAAATAAGACATTTATTGGACTCTAATGTACAGGATTTTGTGGGAACTTTATCTTGTTTCTCCATTAGGAAGGCCAAAATGACATGCAGTTATGAGCCAGAAGACCAAACTCTCTTTTAGAAGCTGTTGGTTTTCTTATGCAGTTACTGGAGTCTCTGGTGAGAAATTGGTGTTTCTGAGTCTGCAATGCAGTTTTATGCCTTCTTTAACAAAGGGTCTGCTAGGAGTAAAACTTGCTTTATTCCCAGTCTGGGGATTTGTAAAACTTTGACGTGTAGACCAATTATAATTATGTTGGTTTAGTTCCCGAAGTGGATGCTCTTTATTCTAAAAGAGGCCCTACTGCATGCAAACAAGAGTATTGTTAGCATTTGAATGGTTTTGGCTTAGCTTTAAAATAAATATCTACTGCATATAGAGCTCTGGAGAGTAGACTAAAGCAAATGGAAAAGGTGAATTAACTTGAAGTTGTTCTGCAAGGCTGGGTTAATAGAGCCACAGCACATCAACACAGTGGCAGATGAAGACAAAAGAAAATGATTTTGAGAGCTTGTTTATATTTTGAGGCTATTCAGAAGTGAAGTAGATGCAATTCAGAGGCTACTGTTCCTCTGCACAGAGTCCTCTTGTCGTCGTTCCTACCCTGCAGCATCAGTCCTTGTATGGCCTAAGCAAGTTTCCTGCGAGTGCCCACGCTATTCCCGCAAGGAGTAGTGAGAAACATTTGTTGCTGTTTTCTGATGTAGGGAAGCCTTTAACTTGCAGCTTTTGAAAGACTGCGAAGTTTGTCTCGTGGTACTTGATGGTTCTTTTGAGACCTGGTTGAAGAAATCAACAGGTTCCCTCTTTGAAGAGGGAGATTTACAGTTTTTTCTGGCTGTGATGGAAAACCTGGAAAGAGAAGCAAGTGCGCTTCTTCAGGCATGTGTGTGCCACAAGATGACAGAAAGCAAAACAAATTGGCAAACCCCCCTTTTTCTGGGGAGGGAAGGAGCCTAACTCATAGCTTTCGACTGCCTTCTGATAGGAATGCTGGGGTTCGATAGTTCAGGGTGAGTGGAGAAGGCTCTTTTTTTTTTCTTGATGCTGCCTAGTTGAGAGTACCACATGGTCCTTTCCCTAAGGAGTATTCTCTGGATGGACTTCTTTGTAGGATTATGTGATTGTGGGACTTCACAGCAGTTGGGGAAATTGGAGGACTTTGTGGAGAATCTGGGAGAGCAAAGGAGCCTCCTTCAACAAGCTTTGGAGGAGATCTGACGGAATATTAGCCGAAGAAGACCACAGAATTTGGGTGTAGGTAACTGTCTGTAGAAGTGAGACTGGAACCAGCCTGGAACTTGGAGAACCAATGCGACCTGCTTTGTGTAGGGTCTTCAGCTTGGAATTCCAATGCCTGTGAACTGGAAGTGGCCCTGACACTGGGGTCACAAGGCTTACAGGGTGAAGAACCCATGTGCTGGGAGTGAAGGTCTCCTCTTCTGTCAGGCCACTTAAAGGAGAGTTCTGGAGAAACAAGATGGAGTTTGGCTCTCTTTACAGATACAGGTAACTTGTGGGGGTAGAGGTGAAAGAGGAGCACTCAGGCAGGCTTCATGGGACTCTTATGTGTCTCTGTGAGAAGGGTTAATGGCAAAAGGCCAGGCATGTAGCTGAGTATCCATAACAAAATAAGTTATTGCTTATCAGTTGTTAATTGGTGCTGTTCAGCTCTGTGCGTACACTTAGTGTTTTGTGAATATGGGTAAAAGAGTTGCTGAAAACATTTCATCGACATTTCAGGTGGTGTGTCTTGGTGTTTATCCTGCAGTTTCTGTGTCCTAGTTGATGCACTAACTGGTACGCTGTAGTACCATGGCACCATGATAAGGTTCTTGCTGGCAAGTCAGAAGAAATGTGATGGCATCGAATTGCGTGTTTGACTTGGGATTGTCTTACCTGAACAGTTCGTAGTAGCACAGGGTGAGGACTGTGGTTTTTAACAGCTTTTTGTCAGTGGGAGGTGCGAGGGAACTGCTCCTTACCGTGTGAAGGCTGGAGGCCTTGCAGTCTCCCTTGTGTGGATTGCACTGGCAATGACCCTCTGCAGGTTGAACTTCAAGGCCCCTCAAAGGACTAGGGCTTGGTGAGCATCTGCTAAATTCTTGCATGGCAGTTAAGGGTGCATAGGAAAGGTTTCTTTCTAAAATGCTGACCAATGTGAATATGAAGAAAAAAAACAAACCCGCAAACAGAAGTGAACGATTAGGTGTAAAATGAAATCTCTGAGGGTTTTGTGTGCCAATAGTGTGAAAGAATATGAAATGTATTTTTCTTTCCCTCAAAGTTCTGAAATATTCTTCCAAAAATGTTAAGGCTTTTTTGACATGATCGATCTTGTTTCAGTCCCACAGGTGTGTTTGGTTGTATGTGAAGTGAGGGATTCTTCTGAAAATGAACATGTTGCAGTTGTAAAAGTTGGTGCATAAACATGTACTGAAAATGTGCCTGCTTATCCTTAGCTCTTGAAGGCGCTTTGAGTACAGTTCTTGCAGTTTCTCTGTAGCTCATCTTTTGGAGTTACAGCTTTCCTGTAACAAGTACATAAATAACAGTTCATTTTTTAGTTTAATGTTTGTCTTAGCTTTATATTGATGGTTGGCTTGTCCTTTGTGTTGTGCTCCAGGTGGCTCTGCACAGAGATGTGGAAGTGCCTTAGGGTTGCTTGTGTGCGCTCTGCTGGCACTGCTAAACATCCCAGGAGGATGAAGAATGTCCCAGGTTCAGTTCGTAATGGCATATTAATTAAAAAAGGAATGTTGGACAAGCCAAAAATGTTTGATTTAACACTCTCAATTTACATATCACAATTGTATGAAAAAGATGTCTGTTAAATGTGTTAGTTGACAACTTGATGCAGCTTATAGTTTTTACCCAGATTGTTCATAGAATCATTAAGGTTGGAAAAGACCTCTGAGATCGTTGAGTCCAACCGTCGACCCAACACCCCCATGCCCACTAAACCATGTCCCTAAGCGCCTCATCTACACGTCTTTTAAATACCTCCAGGGATGGGGACTCCACCACTTCCCTGGGCAGCCTCTTCCAATGTTTAACCACTCTTTCAGTAAAGAAATTTTTCCTCATGTCCAATCTAAACCTCCCCTGGTGCAACTTGAGGCCATGTTCTTAGGATTATAGCCAATACGCAATCATCTTGGTTCTAACAACTGGGGAAAAAAAAAGTATGCTTAACATGTTATCTTCTTTTTGGGTAATAATTATTGGTCAAGAAGGCTGCAGTAGCTACTGTGTCAAGAAGCAAACGAACACCAAAGGAAAGAAATTAGGCTTGTGTGGCTAACCATGAGTTAAGCTTAGTATTAAAGTTGGTTTTCTCACGTAATAAGAAAAAAGTACAGTGGGTTTTCTGACATAGTATTTGATCAGTTTCTTGAGACACAAAGGAAAGACTTAAGTATCTAAATGTTAAAAGGAGATTCTGTTGATTCTCTGATCTTGAAAAACTACTTTCCTTACAAAACAAACAAACAAACCTGCAAAAACATGTCTTCTCTGTTGCAAGTAATTTAAAATGCTTAAATAAAATAAATTAACATAGTAAAGATTTTTCCATGTAAAACATGCAAAAAAAAAATTAGCATTTGATTTTACTCTGAATTGAGTTTAAAAACTAGAAAGCTAAAACTTAGACCTCTGTGGAAGAATTTGAGGAAATAATGAGATTTTAATCCCTGAGCTGACCTGCCCCTGAAGTGATACTGAGGCTGAGGTCCTGAAGAAATAGACTTCACCTTTGCTGTTGTGCATTTTAAAGTATAAAAGTTAAAATTAACCTAAATTGTTGAACTGTTTTGGGTTTAATTTAATTTGTATTTTTGTTTGCTTGTTGTTTTTCATAAAAGAACACAGCAAATGGTAAATAAAGCTTATTAAATGCTCGCCCCAGCTGCATAATGAAGATGATTTAAAGGTGATTAAACACTCCCTCCCAATCTTAGACATTTCAGACATTCCTAAAAAGTTCTTTAAATCTTTCACTTCAAGATGGTACGCAGGCTGATGGGCCCTTGCTGCCGAAAGGGATCGCAGCGGGCAGGTACAGCAGCAGGCCGACTGCGCTGGTGCTGGTCCTGCTGCCTGGCTGGGCAGGTGGCACCTCTGCCTGCGCTCTGCTGGTCGGGTGGATTCAGAGCTGGGAAGTCAGCTGTGACTTCCGAAAGCAGAAAAGCATGTTTCCATCTATCTGTGAACTGAGAAACAGGGGGATATTATCCTCCCCACACACCCCCAGATCACCCAGACAAGATCAACTGGCTGGTTTTGGTTAATTTAGTTCAGTAACTGCAGGTATGGTGTCTTTTGTCTAATAAACGGGCTTTAATAGCAAAATGTTTTGACAATTTTTCTTGCATAATTAGCACAGTCAAGCTGTTGTAAGCCTGTTTTCCAATTAAAAGTAAACTTTTGAAATATTTTATTTTGATTATTCACTCTCTTACAAATAGATGTATTGCTTTCTATTACAGTAAAACGTGAACTATAAAAACTAGGAACCTGGGTTCCTGGATATTGAAGTAGAGGCATAGAGCTGCTTTGGTTAAGGCTTGGTTAATGAAATATGCCCAATGCGCTGTAAAACAGACCTTCCTAAACAGCTGTGACTTATGCTGCCCTTCCATGTGAACTGCTGTTTGTGTCCCCATCCTTCCCGTGCTGTATGCTTCCCTCACAGCATGCTTGCTCTGTTTCTCTCTTGCTCGCTATTACTCCACGCACTTTTTGCATCTCTTTTGCCTAATTCTTGGTTGGGGTAAGCAAAGATTTGCAGCAGTAACTTTGGGGGCTGTCCCTCCCCATTACTGGAAGTCAGCACAGCATGCTCTCAATAACAGTCAAAAGTCATCTTCTTCCCTTCCATCCCCTGTTATTCTTAACAAGACTGCCTTTTTCCCTGGGAAACAATCTTTAAAGTCCGTATTTAGTTTGTCCAAAACAAATGAACATATTGTTAAGACTATAATTAACCTTTCTTTAGAAAACAACAAAAAATAAGTGCAAAATCAGATGTAAAATTGGTTAAGTTGTGACTGAACTTGGTAATTTAAATCACCTTGATCAACCTGGAAATATTTAAATACGTACCAAAACCTGAAATGAATATTCTACCTGTGAAAATGTAAAATGCTGTTTAGAAAATCTCAGAAAACCAAGTAAAATTCTACATGGTGTGGGTTTGTTTTTTTTTTAACCTTGAATTTTGCTTAGCTTTTCTTTGAATCATTATTCTCACACAATTACTCAGCAGGGTTTATTTTGCATTTCTCTAGCTATTTTTTTCCTGGTAGTAGTCCAAAGAAACTTCCATCCTGTGCATCCATCCCGAGTACAGAATTCCCTGTTCAAGTGAAGTGGCTATAGCAAAAGGGGGAGTGTGGCTGTATTCAGGGGTGTTGGATATTTATTCTGTGGATTTATCCAAGGTGAGCTGAGAAGTGTTGGGGATATGAAGTGCTTTGAAATAAAGTCACTGTCATTTTATGCATTTCTAAGAATAAGATTTTGAATTTGAGGGAGGAGACAGGAAGAAGGGGATGAAGATGGAGTGAAGTCTTAAAGCAGTGTGGAAGGTCCAAAGAAACCTTTACCTTTCTATAAGAAAATTTCTCTAACGCCATTGTGGCATAACACAGCCCCTAGAGCTGTTGTGCAGAGAACTGGAGCAGTCTGGGAAGGATGGAAATAGTCTATATAGTGCTAAAATAATTCTGTGCAGTGTTACTTGCCTGAAGCAGTTTGTGCAGACTGGCTGGATTTTCAGGTGGCCAGGGATTGTTTTCTCCTGGGGAGTAGTGCAGACCTGCAAAGATCCCTAGCTCGTACAGCCCTCCCCAGAATTGCTAGTTTGGCAACTCTGCCCCTAGGAAGTTTACCACAAAATTATTTTGAAGCTGTTTGATTTCTTTGCAGTCCTGCTTGTGGGAGCCTCAGTGTTTTTTGGACTTCATACCATGGCTCAGTCTGCCTGCACTGAGCTGGCATTGCTGCTGGTGCGTTGCTGCTGGTGCCTGTGTCATGGTGTGATGGCAGTGCAGGCTTTTGCACAGGCAATGACAGAGCTGTTCAAACATCTCTTACCCTTTCCTCCCCAGCTGGTGACAGGTGAGCTAAGGCTGTGTTGATATGGTCAAATAACAGACCACCGAGCAGAGCCTTTGCTCAGAATTTATGTTGCCAGCAGTTTGTAGAGAACTGCCTTATGCTCTCTGGCTTGCATGTGGTGCTAATATGAGATTGTCTATCTCTGGTCGTACAGAGGTATAACAGTCCCAGGATTTTAAAGAAAGAAAACAAACTGATGAGTGCAGCAGTGAGATGTATAGTTTAATCGCTGCTTGAGGAGAACTGGAAGGTTATGTACAGTTGCAGGTCCAGAAATACATGGCCCTCTAAACAGCTGCAGGTAAGAAGTAATCTCTTGCAAGGGCTGTTATTTAAAGATCTGTTGTTAGTAGTTATGTTTCTTGCAGCAGTGTTTTTATGTCTGTGGATCGGTGTTAACGTGTGTCCAGCAACACTTGTCTTCACCAAAACCCAGATGCTGTGTTGTTGAACATTTAGTGTCATTGCTGAAGATCACAGCTGACGGGCACCCTGGCTGCACCCTTCAGAACCTGATAGGAAAAAAGGGAACAAAAAAGTTGTTGATCCCAGCTAGAAAAAAGTAGTTTGAGATCATGCACTGCATTCAGTTATCAACACTGTTTTCAACACAAATCCAAAACGTAGCCCTATACTAGCTGAAGAAAATTAACTCTATCCCAGCCAAAACCAGCACAGCTACTTTAAAAAAAAAAAAAAAGTGTGAGGGTGGAAGAGGCAGTCAGTCACCTCTCTCTTCTTAGCCTTCTGCTGCTGAGTGAGATCGACCCCAGGCTCCATGTTCCTGTCAGCTACACAGCTGAAGGAGGAAATATTTCGGGCACTGTTCATTATTGCCTCCCTTAACTTCTTTGACATTAGCCGAAGTTCAGTCTAATCCTTTTGTAAGCAAAGTGACAATGTTTGAAAATTATCTGCTGTGTAGTATATGTGAAGTTCTAGTGCGGAAGATAGCTGGAAGAGAAGGTGGCCAAAAGGAGACTGCATGGACTAGAAGGCAGATGGGAAGGTGAAGGATAGGGGAGGTTCCAGAAAATGAAGTGAAAATGATCACTTTGAAGGACTTGGAGTGAGTGAAAATGATCATGGTGTTCGTAAGGGAACAGAAAAAGAGGAGAAATCAAAGTGCTTTTCTTAATTAAATGATTTATGCCATGTAACTTTCGTAGATAGCTAAATTTCAGTTTAATGCATTGTCATGAACTAGGTATTAAGAAAATGCCACATTGCTCCTTTAATTCAGGAAAATTCTAGGCAGAGAGAAGATTTTGTTTGATTGTATAAATGGCTTTTCATGAAAAACAAACCTGACCAACAAACAACTTCATGCAGTAGTGGTTCACTGGTTTGTTAGTTTCAAAGTCTGCTAGCCCCGGTCTTGATTATCTTTGTTCTGGGAATCCATGAGGAATATTAGATGATCTTTTCTGAAAATTGCGAGCAGGACAAGAGTGAAGTCCCTTCCCTCAGACAACAGTAAGACAGTTCAAGCCCAAAGCTCTAGTACAAACGAGTGCGGTCTTATCCATGTCCACAGTGAATGTTACACAAACAAAAGGCAAATGACTGTTGCACAAATCGGTAGGGATGACTTTTATTTTTACTAGCTCAAATTGTGCAGTAAGTTCATATTATTCAGTCAATTCTGGGAGTTTTGGAGATGTTTTAGTAATTTCTATGTTTATCTAATCTGCTTGTTCGCCGGTGCTTAGCTTTATTTGGAGTGCCAGGCTGCTTGCAATGTGGATTGGAGACCTGCAGTGGCAGGGGGCATTGGGTGATGGCACAGTCCTGCTGTTAGCAGAGTTGGGTGTGCGGGGAAGCTATTGCGACGTCAGTGCTTCTGAGTACTATTGCTTTTAGTTAATCCTTCTTTTAAAAAAAGGAAATAGCTAAGAAGTTAGTAGATGCCTTGGGAATAGGCAACAGCTGGGTATAAAGCAAAAATCTGCTAAAACGGTAGTAATTTCTGAAGTGTTGCGTAGAGGTTTTTTTTGTTTGTATTCAGTAGCAAATTACCATTTGAGCGTATGCTGTTGTTGCTTCCCCGAAGTTGGCTGAAGTTGGCATGAGATGTCTATTTGAAGCTGATCGTCATTGCTATGAGACTTTGTTAAAACGGTTGTACAATGTAGTGGTTGGCACTCTGTCCTTCCACTTGCAACACAATGGATTCTGTTCAACAGGAACTATTTTAATTGGTTTCCACTCTGTTATGTTAAAACTCTGCTGCTAGATGTAGAAACCTGTGACATATGTTTTGTTTGTTCCTGAAAACATACACTTTATTCTGCTTTGGTCATTCAAATTCATTTTATGTGATTGTCAGCTGAAAAAAAAAAAAAAATACTGCATTTGGCAGCACTTCAGCAGCAAGGAAGCTTCCTGCGGCCCAGGACTATAAACTGTATAATTTGTCTGGGGGGGGCTGTGCGTTACAGAAATGAAAATTCCTTCTCTGACAGCATTCATTGCTTAGCACGCAGCAGCGTGGCTGTCGGAAACAGCTGGCACTGTGGAGAGGGATGCGAGGCAGCACTGGCTCAACGCACCCACTGCTGCAAGGATGGAGGATGGGTTTCGCAGCTGGTCCGCAGTGGCAGGCAGCACTGCACTCCAGGAGCCCTGGGCTCGGGTGGTGGGTGCTGCCAGTGAGCAGCGGGTGGAAAACATATCTGCCACTATTGCCTGGCTCCGCTTTCCCGGAGCGCCCAGTTATGCTGAATGCGTGCCCGTGGTGGGGAGCTGTGTGTTGGGCTAAAAGCCAGGTCTTCGTCAAGTTTAGGTGTGCCGTCTGTTGCGAGGAGAAGGCAGGCAAACAAGTGGGAGAGTATTTCTTTGGTGGTAAGCCTTAAGTTCGTAATTCTCTTCAGTGTGATAGCTGGTTAGAAAATAACCAGTAGTCATGACTTCTGTTAATTAACTACTAAGAGTTAAATAAATGTTGTTGGAAAAACTAGTGTGTGTTTATTTGGCATGTCTTTCTCCAGAAAAGGCTGGTGCTAGTTGGTACACGCTTGATTTCTGTGCATGTCTACAGCGTGGTTTTATGTTTTTTCTCTGTATTGATTTTCATGATTCATTGAACATGATCTAAGCAAAAAGCATACTTAAATGACACTGGAGACAGCTGTCTGTTAAAGTGGGACATTTATGTATGCTGAAATGGCGCCAGGTTTTTTTCCATTACTTTATCAAGTAACACACACCAGTAATATTTCTTTGTTTAATTTCCTTTTCTAGGTCACTGGTATGTCACCTTTCTTTTGTTTAAAGAGCTATGGTAAATTCTTACTCTAAACTTTCATATCAGTTTTGTTCCTGTTATTTTTCTGATAATCCTTTTTGAGGTTATTTTGAAGTGGAAAGAGCTTTACATTGTGTTTGGGAAGTCTGTATGAGGGACTTGTTTTTTCTCCCAGTAGAGCTGTTTTGGAAGGTGCATGTGGGAAATTTGGATAAAAGCAGAAATGTATAAAGCTCTGGAAACTGATCTGTAGCTCTTTCCAGTTTTAATCTCTCTCTCTTCTTTGTATGGCAAGCTGAAGTTCCAGATGTTGTTTTGGCTTGGAGATAGTGAATAGGGGAAAAATAAGCATTCTTAATGTTAACAGAGTCAGACTGGCTGGTTCTGTACTGACAGGAAAATGGAGAGATAAAACCTCCATTAATGGTGCATGCGCTGCCTAAGTAGCCAATAAAACAATGCCGTCTTCACTGGAAATAAGTCCCAGATTGGCAATGATCAGTGCCAACTGCAAGAGGAGACAGCTGCAGAGGCTGAGAAGTATTAAAGTAAAACTAAACATTAACTTACTTGGATAGTAGTGGGGTTTTGTTTGAGTGTGCAAATCCCCCTTTCCCCCTTTTTTCAGTTAGAAGTTAATTCTTGGCCTCTTTCTTCTTGCTCCTGACACGCATCTTAGAGTCCTGCTTGCTTACCTTCAGTAGCTGACTGTGGATGTTAGGTGGGGGTGCAAAGCTGGGGTGAAGGGATGTCAGTAAAATGTGCTTTTAGGGTCAGATGGTTTTATGGCTCTTAACTACATCAGAGTTTTGTCTTGGAGCACCAGTGTGGTTTTTGAAGCTCATCCCCCTGATGAGCTCCATTTATTGTGAGTTGCAGAGCGGTTTGGGCATGCATGTGCTGGGTTCCTTCTGGAGGAAACTAAGCTGCAAGCTCTGTTTCTGGTGTGCACCAAATGTTCTCCATCATGAAACATGGGCATAAAGGTCTCAGCCTCTTCTGGACAACTTTGAGCCACATGTGGTAGTGGCAACTCCCAGTAAAGGGACCAGGCTAAATCCACTCTTAAGTAAAACTGTTGAAATGCTTGTTAGGAGTATATATAGTGGCCAGGAATGCAATTTCCTGTACTAGTCTATAGGTATATGTAGAATAGCCTATCCATTTTCCATGTTATATTACATTAAATATATCAATATGCTGTGTCCCGTGTCTCTTCCTGAGCTGTTCCTCCTGTCATGCTTATTTCTAAAATGTGTGAGCAGTTTATTTTTAAATGATTGCTGCAGTTCTGCTTATTTCCTCCTTAATCTTTTTGGTTTTTTCTTTTTCCATTGTTGAGACTAGGAAATAGCAGTTTCTGGTCAGTGGCCTGCTGCTCCCATCGCCCGTCCCTTCCAGTATGGCGTAGTTGTCCTTCGGGGTTTTTTGACCAGTTCTTGTAAGAATGCTCAATTCACTTGCCTTGTTTAATACTATAAAGCTAAAAGTTAATAGTGCTGACACTGACTCATCTAAGTTACAGAGGAGCCAAGCTGTTACAGCTCTTCTGGTAGCTGAAATCTTGTCTGTTTGCTGCTTGGATTTGGGATAAACTTGTCCATGTCACAATTTGTGTAATTTATTGAAACAAGGGTTTGGCTTTGTTTTGGGTGGGTGGGAGGGAACTGGTGTGTGTTGGTGTAACAGAGTAAGAGACACTCGGAGCATGTACAGTCTTAGCCAGTTGGACGTGCATGTTAACACGGGCTAGGATTGTAATGACTTAACCCTTTTTGCCTTGTTTTTGCCACAGAGATGGGACAATGTGCCTGGAGCCAGCTGGCTGACCAGCCGTGGTTGTGTAAGCATTGCCTGATGCCCCAGAAACACCATCCTTAGAAATCCTACAGGACTGGGCTGTAGGAAAAGCTTCAGAATAAATGGGCCATTGCATACGTTTGCTGGAGGAAGATACAGAAAGAAAATCTGGGTGTAGGAGACTCCTACTGCCTACCTTTGTACTGCTCTGCATTCTTTCACTCGGCTGCCTGGAGGCAGCAGTGGGGTGTCTTGCTCATGTGGTTCATGATTCAAGCCAAGCCCAGATGTTTTCATGCCCAGTCTGGCCTATTTTCTGAGAATAATTTTGGATGCCTCCGTCCATTTTATTGTGGTTTCCTTAGCGTCTAGTCCAGCTGAAGCTAAGATGATTCCTGGCCTAATTGAATGCTCATAGGCAGACACAGCAGCTACTGCTTTATCTCTGCAACCATGTTCCTGTGAACTTCAGAGCACTCAGAATTAGATCCACACTGGTGAGAACCTGAGGTTGTTTTTTGTTGCTGTTTTTCTTTGAGTGGAAAGTTTTGCAGCATAAAACTCAGAAGAGTCTATCTTGTGGCCAGGAGGTAGGTGAAAACTCAACAGATTCCTGTGGAGGTAGATCTGGCCTTGCTGACCAATCTGGCTTTCCATTTCCACTGAGCAGCAATAAGGATATGGAAACCTTTTCATACTCGCTGTTGGACCTCTTCATCAGTATTATCATCTGTGCTGACAGGTTGATGACAATAACTATCCAGGGCATCCAAAATTTAGTTCCTTGTGCCTTTGACAATGCTCTGTGCCCCTTTTGTAGGAACAGTTTCCATAAAAGGTGTTTTGTGGGAAGTATGTTCGCTCCTTTAACTTGTGCATTCTCATCTCAGAGGAAAATGGCTTTATGCCAAATACTTCCTGACATTGAGAGAAAAAAAAGTGGTGTGGTCACCTACTCTGTATGAACAAGTGGTGTCTTTTCTTGTATCCTATTCAGAACAGTCTCTTACTCCATCACTTCCCATTAGTGAGGAGGGCTCTTGACCCAAAGCATATTTGGATGCTTCCTTTTTGAAAAGCAGTTGGTGAAGGTTATCTTTTAACTTGTTGTCTTCAGTCTGTTATATTAACAATCATGACTGGATCTGCTCTGTGGAGATGTTGAACCTTGGAAATCGCCAGTGGATGTATGTCATAAGCTCACTTTAATCAAGAGAGTATGGCTTTGTTTCTACGTGATCATAGATGAGTTGCTCTTAGGTGGTCCTTCATTCAGAGATCCAAAGGTAGACTTGTCTGTAAAGAGAATTTTAGCTTGCACTTTACTTCATGTTTGCAGCTAGGAGTATGTGCGAGGTCAGCTATGGTAATTTAGCTGTTAAATAGTAATTTGATTGATTGGTTTTGGCATCTGTAGCAGCAATTAAAACAAAAGTCTGAGTAAATACATGGAACAGCTTTCTGAAGATACACAAGTACAGCCAGGTTTGGCAAGGCCATGTGAGATGCGTGAATTTGAAAGCTTATAGCTAAATAGGTGGAAAGGGGCCACTTATAACAGCTCTGGAAAGAAGTGTCAGAATTGTATATATTTGGAGTAAATTTGATATTGGGAGAGGTGACAAGATGCCCGATTATTAGATTGAGGGTTGCGTAGTATGGCAATGATGAACGTCGGTTGTGACTATGAAAGGGTAATTCCATTGTCAGGAGGGACACAGATGTTTACCTGTGAGGTCAAGATGGACACAGCTAAAACAGCAACTAAGGAATGTCAGGACAGAGTAATTTGGAAAGAAAGATCTCAAGTGTTTTAGTATACAGGTTTGAATGTTAGCTGGATTAGTGTTGGCAGGTGAGGCTGCCACAGGTAAGACATGAGCAGAACAGAGACCTGTGGTGGAGGTTGCGGAGACTTATAAAGCCTCAGGTGAGAAAGGGGGACAGCTTGCAGGATGCACTGAGGGAGTTGGAGCAGAGCAAGGGGAAAGGGATCATGGTGGAGGGTGAGAACAGAGGGTAAAGCTGTGGTGTGAACAGCAGCACAAGTAAGTTGGAGGTTAATGTTGCTGACATGGAAGGGACAGAAATATCATTGGAGAGTTCTAGGATGGAGAAAAGCCCCAACTGTTCTATATCTTACTAGCTCCTTAAACTCAGCTTTGAGTTACGTTCATCGTAGTGATGACTGACCTTCCGATGTTACGTTTCTAGATTTAATGGGGTTCTGTATGCCTCTGTGCGGTAGTGTCCAATTTGCATAATCTCAGCAGAAGAAGAAAGGTTGTAGACCACCATGCCTGTAATATAACTTGTTTTTTTCTGTACTTTATATTTAAGAACAGAATGATACGGCTCTGGCCTGTCCAAACAGGCAAGACCAAATTGTAGAACAATATTGTTAAAATTTTGTGGTGGTGTAATATAATCTCTGAAGAATTTTACTTTCCTGTGCAGCAGGGTGTTTCCTTCTTTTCTGGATTGCTAATTGCATTCAGCTTTTTGGACTCCAAAGTAATAGTTAATGAAAGAATCTGATGAGATGAATAGCTGTTCAGCAACACGTGCCTGTGGAGTGTTAGGAACTTCTGTTCTCAGTCTGATTTGTTCTAAAAAGATTTTGTTAATTTGTATTTGGCTTCCTTTGGATCGCTGACGTTTGGGAGCAGTTAAGCTTTAAGTGGTGTGCAAAATGAATAGCTGACTTTTTCGTGTCCCTTAACCTTTCCTACTTTGTAGCAACCCATCACTCCTGAAGAATGCTGTTCTAATCCCGGTGTAATCCGTGAGCAATGAGCCGGAGGTGTAAAGGCCGGCTCTCCCAGTGTCCCAGCTCTCCTCTCTGCCCCTCGCCATCGAGCGGTGGTCACGCATGGTGGGGCTGCTCCTGCAGTGCCGGCAGCCCCATGCCACAGCAGCTCTTCGGCCTGGCAGCTGCGGCGTGTTGTTCCTCTGCACATCTCGCTCTCCTGTCCTGCTTGTCTGTATAGGTTTGGTGGCTTTATTTTAATGAACGGCTGTGTTTGCTGTGTCATGCTGCAGTTATATTATTCTGCCAATGCAATGAAATGGATTAAAAAAATATTTTTTTTAGCTAATTTTTATCAAAATACCACAAGCTGCATTCTGGTTAGGCTGCTTGGGCTAGGGGATGTAAATAGAGTATTCTTGTGGTAACAACCCTGTGAAAATAATTGTAGAGGTTCAGATTTACCTAGGCAGACAAAATCCCGCTGGGATTATTGATGTGCAAATGAGGGTCCTCACTGGTGGTGAAATACCGATGCAGATAAGGGGTCACCCGGAGAGTCCTGCGGCAGTAAGGGAGCTTCCAGCAGCTCCTTCAATTCGGTTACTGAGTTTGGCTCTGAATGATCTGGCCTGATAACATCAGAGGCTGAAAATAAAAAGCATTTGCGCCTCTTAAGGTCCCTGTGTATGTGAAAACACAGAACTAGACTGTAGTGAGACACTGCTTAATTAATACATTTGTAGGAACTAGACTACACTTTTATGTTTCAGCAGGGCTTGCCAGAGTGAGAGATGGTCTTTGAATGCTGCTCACATAATATAATCAGACCTTGGCTTTTCTACTAAAAGAAAAAAAAAACCCACAACACACAAAAACAACCCAAGGTGAAGAAATGAGTATTCAAAATTTGTGTAAAGAAAAAAAGAGGTGAAAACCAGAAAAAAAAATTGAACTTTTTTGAGGAAAAATTAGGACTTTCATTGGTGAGACTGAAGCTAACGATTTGTTAGAAATGTTTGTTTTGTGTTGGCAGAAGTGTTCTGTGAGAAACTTAACACACAATATATGTAATATTTAAATAGTTAATAAAAAGTATTCAAAAATCCTGATCTTAAATTAATAGTCATTGATCTCATTTAGACCGTAACTTCAACCATCTCAGTTTTTTTGTTAAGATTATAATGCAGTTCTCTGGAAGAGTTAAAACAAACTGTAGGACAGGACCATGTGGGGATATTCGGTATCTCAGCAGTGTACACAAACAGTGACACAACCTTGGACTTCTGTAGGGCTTGACATAGGTGCAGTGGTTTTGATACCTGGTTTCAGTCCAATGTGATGATGTACTGTGATTGACCATCTGGTAGAATTGCAGTGCAGAGAGATCTTCTGTCATCCTGTCTTGCAGGCCACCTTCTGAAACTTTCCTGAGGCTGATTGGCGTGTTTAGGTTATTATAATATTATCTGGGGACATGCCACAGTTTCTCTTAAGTGGTCTCACGAAATGGCAAGGGCTAGCCTGCCAGGAGGGCTCTTTGCTGAACCAAGCCTGTAGCAGGAGGGGGAGCTGGCAATTGCTTGACACAAGGAAAGTGAAAGTGCGTAATAAAAATGGGAGCTTTGTTTTAGACTAAAACAAAAAAAAAACCTAGAGAAATGTTCTGATGAAAATATTTTTTTACTTGGCAGATTGTTAGGATTTTGCTTTAAAAAGTATATTTTATTTGGAGAGCTAGGGGGAGTGAGTGTTAAGACCCTGCTGTCTTGCTAATTCTTTTGTAGGGACTGAAGGTGGTGGGTTTTTTTGTTGTTTTTTTTTGTTTTGTTTGGGGTTTTTTGTGTGTTCCCACCACCTCTCCTGTGCTAGCACTGGCAACATTGCACTGCTCAGCTGAGCCTCGCATGTTTAGTCACAGTGAAGACTAAACAGTGTGTGGTCTGATCAGTGGCCTGGTCCAGCTTACCCCATGGCCTTGCAATCACTGCAGCCAAGAGGAGGAGTGAGAGCCTGCTTAGAGTGATGGCAGTTAGCTGAGGACACGGTTGGACAGCCAGTTTTGGCACTGCTGTGTCTAGATTGGTCCAAACTGGTTGTGAAACCATACCCTAATAAAACTTGACTCTGATCCTGTGTCAGACTATATGCCCTTTCTGTGCAGATATGAATTAAGCTCAGTGTTTCTGCCCATACTTCTTGTTTTCATCACCTGTCAAGACAGACGTGCCCAGGATGTGATATAAGCAGTGTTTGATAGGCAATTTTGGAACGCCTGCAAGCTGTGAAAGTGTGTTCCTCCCTGAACTCCTTCATCACATACTGCACAGATAAGATCTTTAATAAATAAAGTATTGCTAGCTGGATGAAAGCAGGCCAAGTCTCAAAGAGGTAGACTTTGAGTAAGTTAAAAGTAAGTAGCTGTTACTGTGTGCGTTTTGGGTTTGTGTGGTTATTTTATTTTTCCTAAAGAATGCAGAAACAGCTTTTACAGGCAATTTCTGATAATTTGTTAGTTGAAAATATTTGTGTTTGGGACTTATTCACAGCTGGTGGATAAATCCAGGTTTTCTGTTTAGATTAGAGGGAGTTTATATCTTCACTGGAAGTTCTGTGCTGAGATCTGACAGCAGATACTGGCTTCTGAGAGAGAACAATTCTAGGGGAAAAAGTACTGTGTATGACAGGGTATTTTGCTTGCCTCTTATGCCCAAGGCCTCAGCACAAATTAAGTCGCCAGCTGTTAATGGAAATTGTCTCCACTTTGGGCACTTGGAATAGCCTTAGCAAAGTGAGTGGTACCCAAGGTTGTCTACAACTCTGAATTGTTTCTAATAGGGGAAATGTCCAAGAAACTTTGCAGCTATGCAATGGAGCCTTTTTCATGGCAATTACAGAATGCAGCGTTCCTCTCTGGTAGGAACTATCTGTGTGCCATGTAATAATACCTGTGTAGCAGTAAAATGTATGTAGTATAAAATAACATCTTTGTTTATATGTGAGAAGCCACAATAATTCACGTATATCTAACAGTGTCTTGAACTGATACCTACTTGATGCCTCAGGCACACAGGTTGTAAGATGAAGCTACTGCATGCTTTGACTGTTCACTTGACTGTCTCATGAAACTGCTTGTAAATTCACATCTGTTAATTTGCCCATACAAACGAAATCATATGTAGTTGGTTCTTTGCAGATGTGGAATTGCATACCTCACTTTCAAGATGCTCACAGCGATGACATGATCAGTGAACCATACGCAGTAACTTAGTGAATGAGTGTGTTTAAGGGATGTTGCTGTGTTCAGGCTCTGCAGAGGAAAGCTGTTCCACGGTGCAATGTTAATCCTTGATAGCTGCCTCCTCGTGAATTTATTTACCCTGCAAGGCAGTAAATGATATGGAAAGAAGCGCATGTGGCTTCAAAGGCACCAGGAAGTTGCAATATGTATTGGGGTTTTCAGATCAATTTAAAAATGTCTGTGCTTACTTCATCATTTGAGTAAACCATCCACCATTGGGTTGCCTAAGACATCCGTATTGATGCAATACCTACACACTACCTGAACTTTTATACTTGGGCTTTCTAATGACAAGCCACTTCTGTCTTCTGTCTCCTTCAACCACACAGGGAAGTTCTGCTGCCTACATACAAGGTCGTGAGTCCACCTGCTCACCAGCTGACCTGCATGGGGAAGCTAGCATTATTTTTGGTCTCTTCTGTGCCCCTTGTGCATCCTGGGCCTTCAGCTGCTCTGCTTATTCTCAGGGGATTACCCCTGTTCTGGGCACAAGAGAGCCCTGCCTTCCCCTCCATTAAAGGAAAGGCTGTATGTGTGTGATTCGTGCCTTCCCCATCCTGCTCAGGAAGGGGCTGGTGCTGCTTCTGGTTCACTACTTTGCCTAGGTAAGATTATTTTCTCTCTTGGATAAGTGGTTGCATTGTCCCTCCGTGTCATCCTGTGTCTGTCCCCTCACCCTGACATTGTGAATGTTAATTATTTGTTGTCCCATGCTATGCCATTTCTGCAGTTGGTGTGTCAGCTGGAGCCTTTGGGTGACAGCATAGGCAATAAATGGATTCTTACTTGCATATGCCAGGAGGGAGATCGAACAGGATTTTATTTCTATAAGTGACGCTCGTGCTTTGTTACCTCTTCCTTTTCTTTTAAGAACCTAGGGAACGGCTATTCATGAGCATATTCAGAGCTATTAACCTCATAAGGAGTAACTTTCATGACATTTTACATTGTATAGGTTGTTTTCCTCCTGGTGGTTTTTATTCTTATTCAGCAGTGTCGTGATTTTGCTTTGTATATGAGGAGTATAAGAGAACCAGTATCTTGCACACTTCACTCTCTCTGGTTTTGTGGTCATTTGAATCCAAGACACTCAGCCTTTCAAGGTGGCAATCTTTTGCAGATTTTCTTGAGCTGAAGTGTATTGATGTGTGTCTTGTGCACTTCCAGGTGGATGCCAAATGGAGTTTGTGGCTGGCTTCCATCTTGCTGAATTCTGGCAACAAAGTTTAGACTTTAAGAAAGGAACACCCAAGGTTGCTGTTCTCTGACATTAGGAATGCCTTTGTGTGTGCTGTTCTGAGGTTGTTAGTTAGTTTGTGTGTGTTTCAATTAAAAAAAAAAAAGCTGTGAATTATTGCTTTTAAATGCACATCTTTCCTTCTAAAGACACAGCTGTTGATGAATTTAGCTTCTATGTGGCTATTGTGGATGGTAGAATTACAATCCAGTGTTATGGATGTTTTCTTTTGATACAAATCTGGTGAGGTACATGCAAAATATGTACAGCCCTTGGGCTCTTGGCGGGTTGCCACCAGGACTGTCAGTGATAGTGTGGGTGCTTCTGATCTCATCAGAAAAGTCTGAACTCCCCTAATGGTTCGTGTTCCCATGTCTGTGTCATATTGAGATGAAATGTAATCTTAAATTTCTTCACTAATTGGACTTACTCTTTTGTCTGGTGTGGTCTTTGCTCTGTATCAGGGTGGTGGCATCAGAGATTAAACGCTGTTTCCCAACAGCCTGTGCTGGTGTCAGTGTGGTGTTTCATGTTGTCTTAACTCCCAGTTCTTCTCTCCCCTGTGGCTTGTTGCAGCAGCGATCTTGACAGTCCCAGCTATGGATCCGAGGTCTCCCTCACCCCCATGCTGCTGTCAGGCCATAAAGGAATGATTTGGCAGGAGACAAATAGTTTTCTTAGGAAGAAAAGAGAAAGCAATTTATGTTTGCTGTGAAAGCGGAAAAGGTACTGGGGTTTTCAGGATAGATTCTTTAAAGTGTTGGGACTTTATGAATACAAACCGTAAGGATTCTATCAATTCTTTTATCTAAAACAATTAGTTGTGCATCTGTATGTTAAGTTGGGTATCCTAACCAAGTATTATATCTGCCATATGCTATGCTTATTATTGTTCATTTAGGCTTCTGAAAACAGTTTAATTTATTCCTTCTTTGGAATCCAAAGCTGATTTCAGAGTAGATACTGGCCTGCTCTGGAGCTAGGTTCTCTTCGTCGTCTGCACTTCACAACAGATTTGTTTGGAAATCTGTTAGCTGCTACTTTAAAAGAGACTTTTCCATCGTGACCTATAGCAAGATTCAGGTTTTCTAATTATATGCCTTTGTAGGAAAAAGTTAAAACCAAATGATCTTCTTTTCACTGTACATGGATGAAATTCACAGACACTGTAACCTGTCTCCAGCTCTGCCATAGAGCATCCAACACCGGTGTGTATGAAGTATGGCATGGAGTGCTTAAATCCCAGGTGCTCGTGTTTTGAATGCCCTCTAGTGGCTACTGCAGCTGTAATAGTTCTCCTATAGGACACGTTGAACAGTTGCAGTTAAATAATAATAAAGATTGATGTGTCTAGAAAGGAAAACAAATTTTGTGTGTTATTTGCTGGTTGCTTTCTCATTGCTCTTTCTTTATCTGGATTAAATCCCAATCCTCCGCTTTGGAAAAAGTTCTTGTGAATACAAACATGAGATAGTAACTGGATATCTTATGGATCTCTAGATCCATAGCAACTTGCTATGGAGTTTTATTAGAGAATGTTTTGTTCTTTACATTAAAACTTATATTTTCTTTCTCTCTAAACAAGTAGTAAGTGGAAGAGACATGCTTGCTGGTGTCACTAGAACCAGAATTTGGTTCTTATGTATGTGTATTAATTGCTTTAAAAAAAAAAAAGTTATTTTTTTAAGCAATGCAAACAGGACTTTTAAACTCATCCCCTGCTGTGTCTGCAGTTTGCAACTGGGATAACCTGAAAGTCAAACAGAGCAAAAGCCTGGCTGCAGTATTGCATGTGGTTTTTGTGCCTTCACTTAAAAGGGTACTGTGGGAACGTGGATGACTGTAAAAACCAGAGCACCATTTCAGAGCCGCAGGACACCGGGGCTCCGTCCCTGCCCCAGCACCTATGGTGGCTCTGAGCAGTGCCAGTGCCTGGTGGGACCCCTGGAGAGAGGCTTCCCAGCCCCGCATCCCACAGCTGCCTTGCAAGCGGTGTGCTCTCCAGGCTTATTTTTAACTGCTGATTTAACAGGTGCGTGGCAGATACAGCATACCCTGAGCAAAATGGCAGCCAGCAAGGAATCGTGACACCTCTTCCGAGGCTCTGGCAGGATTTCAGCTGTATAAACAGTGTGTCTGTCGGCTGGTGCTGGGTAGCGGCGTGGGCTGAGAGCAGACCTCGCCTGATCCCACCTGAAATGTTCTCTTGTCTTAGAGCAGGGATTAAGGACTTGACATGGTTTTAATATAGTGAAGAGTTTTATTTGGCATTTTTTTAATTTTTAGGGTGGATGCACTTGCTCTCAAATAATTTTTGAAGGAAAATCGGTGTTTTGCAAAGGTCAGAGTCTCCCTCCCAACTCCTTCCCTCCTCTGGTCTCTGAACCCCAGCAGGCCCAGTTGAGGTGGTGTAACTGGGCTGTACTGTGCAGGCAGCTTGCCAAAAGCCTAAGAGCTGTACCGAGTCTGCACATACATGGCACAGGATTTTAACTGGCGATAAGTACATGAAGAGTGGGGGTTTTTTATAGGCTGTTGTAAGTATGCACAGCACTCCTCAGCGAAAGCAGACAAAATATTCTTTGAGGCTTTTGGGAAAATGAGTGTCTACAGGAACAAAGTTTCATAGAAGCAGGGTTTAAATTCTTAGTATTTGGCTTTTTTCTTTGAGAGGACCATGCATGCTGTGAAATTCATAAAGTCTGTTAATAGTCTGATTTTGTTTTTTGCATTTATAATAGGAAAAGTCTATTCATAAATGTAACCCTACCAAAGAGGCTTGCACATATAGTTGCTTGCCAATGCAGGGCTGAATGCAGGTCACTCAGCAGGCCTTTCTATAGGCACTGGGCAAGCTGTTTCTGGTCTGCGGGACCAGGATCTGGGCTGGAGCAGTCTCTGACCCAGCTCCTGCCTGTCCCTGCTGGCGCTCGCTTGCTGAGTCACCGCAGGTGGCTTCACTTCGGTGTGCCCACCTCTCCTGCAGCTGTGACGCAGGGGAAGGATGCCAGCCTTTTTTGTGTTAGGCAATTAAATGCATTTAACAAAAATTTGGTGTAATTTCGGGTGCATTACTCAATGAAGTCATCCTTGGGCTGTGTTGAAGGGGAACCTTGAACAGTGTTTTGGATGAGGGATTGAGAATGACTGTTATTGTGGTTTTGTGGCTTTTCTCCTTATTTCATCCCTATGGTGAGGACTAGTAAAAATCCTCATACTTGTTGATGAATTGCTGTCTGTCTCAACCCGTGCTGGCTTTGTCCTGAAGTGCAGACATAGGCTGGGGTTGTGGGGGCATGTGGAATCAGAGGATGGGGAGCTGATTTTAGCACCCTGAACATGTTACAACTCCCCTTCTTGAGATGGGAAGTAGTCACCGTGGGCCAGCTCCCATGGGAGGTTGTTTGCCTCTTCGGGGGGGGGGGGTGCAGTCTTGGATTTCCTTCCTCTGAGAAATACAGGGCAGGGACTTGTGTGTGCGTGTATATATATAGGGTTTTTTTTTTTTAGGGAATTGAAATAAACTGTTTGAAAAGAAAACAAATAGGCACATGCAACTTCCAGAGTTTTCCTGGTTTCCATACTGTGGTCTGCTTACTGTATCTAAAATTCCTTCTCTCTAGCCAGCTCACGTTTCTTGTGTTCAGCCTCCTTTCCTGGCAGAACTGAACTGAACTCACTGCAGGTTCCTCTCCTGCTCTCTCTGCTTCAGCCAGGTTTGACAGCCAAGGGAGGGGGGACTTGCAGGCGGTGGATGGCTGGGAGGAGGGAGGGAGCCCAGCTGAGGGGAGGCTGCAGCGTGTGTGGGTCTCTGAGCCGACCTGCAGCATCTGAGCCGGTGTGATGGCTCCCCGCCAGCAGAAAACAACCATTGTCACTTTTTTAATTGGGCATGGAGGATGCAACCGTGAATTACAGATCTGTAGAAAATCTGGCAACCGCTCTGCATGTTGGCAGCATGCTACTGTTTAATGTCTTAACCCACTCTATGTTGTCAAATTCATTTTTGTCTCTTGTAAAGCCCTTTTTCCTTGTGGTCAGCGTCCCCGCTGTCTGAGGGGCTCTCTGGGTGGATCGGCTGCCCATCCCTGTTGGGCTCACCCTGAGCACTCCCCTCTGCCCAGCAGCCTCCAGGGCAGCTGGCTCACCCAGCTCCACTGCGGCTGCGGGCCGGCATCATTAAAATAAGTTTTCTGCCTCTGCTCTTTGAACCATTGGTGTGTTGAAAGAAAGAGGGCATGTCTCATGAGCCACCTTTGTCTGGACTTGCAGAGAGTTATCCAGGTGTAATGCTGAGGAAAACGCTGGTGTAAGCTGTTCAGCCAAAGGAAGTGTGCGTGGTGGCTGAGGACAGTATTGCTCTCGTGTCCTGCAGCTGCCCCCCCTTTGGAGTGATGGACCCCTTTGAGCTGATCCAGAGCATTGAGCAACTGATCGTTCCCTGGGATAGCTTTCTTCTGCTTTAAACTTCCTATATTGGATTGCTTAATGATCATGCTGCGTATGACTTTATTTCATAGTGTTTCTAGCATAATTGTTGAAGGTTAAATATTGGCATGTATTAAGAATGCATTGACGTGTATCAGGAACGAGGAAGGTAAAGTTACTTGGTGAACTGATGTTTGAAAGTGAGTGTTTCACTCCTAGAGGTTAAGTGGTGAGCATTGCCTGATCCTTTCTGTAAGGACAAAAACTTTGAATACTTGGGTTCAGACATATTTAATCATCTTAACTGATGATGAAGCAATTACTGAAATGTTTCTCATACTCTGCAAAACAAATCCATGTCAGGAAATAAATACAGAAGTAAATGGCTTGGCTTTCGTGACCAAGCACTTAAGCAGCCTGTTAATGATTTGAAAAGGCAGCAACAGAAGATATCTCAAAGAAAAATGGCAATATCAAACTTATTTTCAAGTTTCATCTGCTTCACTAGAGTTGAAAAATGAAGACAAATACTTACACGTAAGAAGAATGGTAGTGAATCAGTGCCTTGGTCAAGGAGAATAACTTGTTTTGCACGTACTACTTGCCTCTGCTTTTGACTGAAATTTTATGGCATGTGATGAGGCCAGAGAGTCTCTGTAGGAACCAAGTAGCATAGGACAGATGAGCCCTTCCGAGTCATCTAGGCCTGCTTGTTGGGTTAAATCCCATTGAAGATTGATTGTAGTTAATCTCTATCCCTTCGTAATAGTGATCACTTAAATGCATAGTTTAAGAAACTGCAGAAAAGTTCCTTTCAGAAGCCTGTTAAATAATCTTTATTTCATAGTAAAAATTGGAGCTTTATTTTCTTGTAAAGACCAAATATCCTGGAAAAGATTTGAAATACACAAGAGAATTCACTCCTTCATTTACTGTTATAGAGGGAGCATGTGCCTCTACTGATATGCTGGAAACAGCCTGAGTTTTCACACAGGTGAAATGAAGCTGGGCCATTGAAAGGAAAACCCTTGGAAAAGCAGCTTGAACTGGGAAATTACTCTTCTGAGAGTGGTGTCTCCCTTAAATATATCTTGCTCTTTTTCTTGCCACCTAGCAATGGTTTCTGCTGGTTAAAGAAAGTTATTCAGAGTTTTCTGGCTGAGGTCTTGTCTGTTTCCCCTCAAAGCCCAAATAATACACAGTTTGTGGGCCTTCTTTTCAGTTCACAATAATTTAACTTTTTAATACCTGGTTGAAAGAGCATATATTCTATTTTACATGCCTGCTTGGTACTGAAAGGGTTCATGTTTTCCTACTAGCATGCTTCTAAATATGCACTGTAGTTGCATGTGATGTTTCTGTGACTCAAAAAAAAAAAAATTAGATTTAAGAAATTGCAGTAAATTATGAATTTTATAAATGAAGGAAATGACTTAGGAAACAAGACAGTAAAAAGGACACCAATCAACCTTGGTTGTTCTGCGTTTTGTATAAGGAATTGATGAAAGACATTGCTAAGCAGTGATTTTGGGGTGGTTACATTTTAAGACAACAGTGAAAGTGTACACAGCTCCCATGTCTCTTCTCTTTCTGCAGCTCTACAATGGTAGATGGAGTTATGATTCTTCCTGTGCTGATCATGATGGCGCTTCCCTCCCTGAGTTGGCAAGGTGAGTGACGTGCGTGGTGGTGCAGTAGCTGTCTGCTGCTGGAGGAGCCGGGTTCGAGCGCCGGCTCAGCTGTTGGAGCCGCCTGGCACTGCTCCACGGCACCCTGCTCGCTTCACGAGCTGACGGCATGGGCAAATTCCTCTCAGGAATGAGATGTTTGCTTTTCCATTTCAAGTTGCTTCAAAGGATGTTCGTTGCCATTTATGTATAAAATGTACAGCAGGTGCGATTGGCATAGGTCTTGTCAGGGCCTGGGGAGGGAAATGGGAAACCTTGTTTGAATGGCAAGTTATTGAGCTATGTAACAAGTAGGCCTCTCTAGCCCATGGGCTGAGGTGCAGTTGTTGTTTGCATTCTTAGAAGTGAAGTTTTTTCTCTGGGAAAGCTCTTTGGAGTATTTAGTGTGGTGTTAGATAACTTTTCAATGATTGTTCCACTAAGGTCTTTGAATATGGAAAGTGACTTTTTCATAAATCGTCTATGGCAGTTGTGTGCACATAAAGGTTTTATGACATGCAGTACATTTAAGACTTGCCTCAGCAAAATCGGAGAAGGGTGTTTCCACTGCCGTGGAGAGGCAGGAATGGTTCATTTGAAGGTCTTCTGGATGTTTTGGGAGACGACCTGAAAGATGCATACTTGCTACTTGCAAACAGCCTTTTAAAAATGTTGAATAAAGGTTTTCTGTGAGTAACTTGGTTTGCTCAGTTTTAAATTTTAAGTGACTCGAGAGGTGTATCTAGTGTTTGTTACGGCATATCTATGTTCTTTTGTGTTTACCTTGTGAAATCTCTTTCTGAAATACTCTGCTAAAATGCATTTATTTTCAAATGTTAATGCAAATAATAAAAGGGAGAGTACATTAAATGGAATGTTAGCATGGATGGTGGAAGGTGAAGATTAAAAACGCACAGAGGTCTAGTGGTTGACTTTAGTCATGTCTATGAATAGGAAATTGAGACAAAATTTAAAAAGGGAGGAATGCTGGACAAATGTTAGTGGAAATACATTAAACCGCTAATGTTATTGATACAGTATTATCTTGAAATAAGGTTTGGTAGCAGTTATCACACTGTACCTTCTTATCACTCTTGAAGTGCAGCTATCTGAAAAAACATTTGATAAGCAGCTTTCAAAGCTGCTTATATTAAAAATCTTAAAGTTCAACCACCTGCCTTTCACATCCTTAACATGAAGAGCAGTAGATGGGGAAGAGAAACACATGGAAACACATGGAGCTTCTGGTTAATTTCTCTTGTACAATGTGTGGAATCAGACACTTGCACTACCTGCACAGTGCAACCTATAGAGCAGTATTATCAACCCACCCTACCCTTCCAAAGCTACCCTACATGTGTTCAAATCTTAGTTATTTGACCTGACTCCACTTAAAAAAGGAAAGTAGGTGCTAGGGCTTAGAATGGTATCTTTTTATTGAAAAGATGCCAATAAGTGATCAGGAGGAGAAGAGTTACTAAATCCATGCCAAGACATTTTCTTTCTTTCCCTGGCTGTCTGTAATACTAAGACTGGAGGTACAGGATCACGCCTCATCTGGGAGCAAAGGCAGAGCTGGGCCAGATGTGCTGCTGGAACGCGCTTTGGACAGAGTTTGTGTGGGGGCAGGAGCATGTGAGCAGAGATGTGCAGATGTTGTGTTCTTGCTGTCCATCTGCCTGTGCCAACGGGACATCTACGAAGAACAGAGTTTCCTGTTCATGATGTGGAGCTGCCGTGCCGAGAGAGAGCTTGTCCAATAATGCTTTCTAAAGAACTCTGTGTTTGGGGCTGCATTTCTCTCCCACGGTGATAGAGCTCCTGTGAAAGACTTTGTAGAAGAAACATGATAATCTTGCTTTGCTTTTCTTGCTTTATTCCTTCCCTTCTCCTCCCCTCATATTTTCTTTGTCTGTTTTCAACTTCTTGTCTAATGCACTTAAATAATACTGCTCTTCCCTCTTTTCATGTTTGCTAGTAGTAATGCTGTTCTTTTTCCTTTGGAAATAGTTTCCTACTTCCAAGCTGGTTGTAGAGGGGTGTTTGGGGAGGCAGAAATACCTAGTGGACCCCTCAGCAAACTTTCATTTACATCTCTTCATCTAGGTTTTGGCTGCTTCACCAACCAGACACATGGTAGCAATGGGAGAACTCACCGCTTTGTTCCTTGAGCATCTAAGTGCCGCTCGGTGCTTATGAGCCAGCAGCCTATGCTAGGGCTAAGGTGGTAAGACCAGAAGCGCAGACTTGTGTTTGGAATGTTTTTCAAGGGGGAGTGCACCTTTAGAGATCCTTTGAGGGAATGGAAGTTGATCCTCTGCTGCCTGCTAACATTCCCATATGCTTTTTCTGAATTTTGTAAAAAGTTGATGTTCTGGGGGAGAACAGTTATTTTGTCTTCCCTTTGCACAAAATAACAAAAAAAAAAAGTGTGAAGCCTTCTGATTTTTTTCCCCGTGTGTTTTATCACAGATCAAGCCACTTCCTTTCACTGGGATTTGGGCTAAGTTTGGGGTTTTTGCATTTTTGATGAGTGAAAAATGTCTGGGCATATCTTTGGGTAGCATTTGGGGTAGACTGACTATTTCTGCATTGCTATTAGGCTTCAGAAGATGAGATTAAACATGATTTAAAAAAAAAAAAAAAAAGCAACTCCACAACCCAACCCAGAAAATCACTGGGTAGAATTCTAAGTGCAGAAACACGTCTCTTCCCTACTTGAGTGTCCAGAAAATCCTTTTATTCTAAAGGTTTATTACAGCACTTACTTCTGTGTTACTTCTTTATTAGCCCTGTAAAGTGGGGAAAGGGGCTTTTCTTCATTTCCCAAGAAGCTAAACGCTGACGAAATAATGTCATGCCTATGCTTGAGAGCGTGAGGTTTCTCACTTCCTAGCGACCGTGCACAAATACCGTTTTCTGCTCCCGATGGCAATGTTAGGAGCATGGTGCATGAAATGCTGCCGATGCTTCTGCCCTCTCTAATGGCTGGGGGAAGGCATCTGGGCCGTGTTCTGACTGCTCTGGCTGCTGCAGCTTCCCTGCCAAACGCAGTCCCTCTCCTGGCTGTGAGAGCCGGGCAGGCTGGAAAGGGTCTTGTGTCACACCATGGCCAGGAAGCATTTGGGAGCTACTGAAACTCCAGAAACTACTGTCTGGCCTGCTGGAAGCTGGCTCTGGGAACAGCCTAACCCCCTCTCCAGCAGCTGGGCTTTTGGGGAGGCTGCCCTTCTGTGGAGCCGCGCACCTCTGCCCGGCCTTGGAGCTCTCCGACTGACTGTCACTGTCTGTAGCGCCTGTGCTTTTTCTGTTTTAGGGTTTTTCGTAATATGGAGAACAATAATAAGACTAAACAGCTGTTTCTTAGTGCTGGAAAATTCAAAGGATTTTGTTAAATTAATAAATCCTATATAAAATAAATTAGGCTGCCCAGGGAAGTGGTGGAGTCACCATCTGTGGAGGTATTTAAAAGACATGTAGATGAGGCGCTTAGGGACATGGTTTAGTGGTGGACTTGGCAGTGTTAGGTTTACGGTTGGACTCGATGATCTTAAGGGTCTTTTCCAGTCTAAATGATTCTGTGATTATTATTATGGCTGTTGTATAATGCTTGTTACTGTATGCATTGAGAAAGAGAAAACTCTGAATGGAGTAGTCATCTCTGCAAGCTTATTATTTTTTGTTTCCCTGAAATGGCTAAGAATTATAAAGGGAAACTAAGCACCAAAAAAGAGCTGTCTAATGTACAATTAAATGGACTCTAAAGAGATTTTAATTTTTCCAAGTCTGCTTTCCTTCATCTTCAATTCATTATGATGTGAAGCCCTAGCAGATCCCACCTCTTCCCCCAGTCCTAGTCATTTAAAAAGAACATTGCTGCTTTTAAATGTTTTGGCCTTCGAGCGTGAAGTCCCTTTCGTCCTACAAGAGATTTCAGCAACTCTGTAGCTTCCAAGAACTCTGAAATAAGCTTCACCTGTGATTTGTAACCTTTCTGGTTTGATTTCAGGGTTTTCCACTTGAAAAGAGTGATCCTGCTTAGCAGGTGCTCCTGCTCAAAGCCAAGCAGCAAGCCTACAAAAGGGATAACAACCATAGTACGGCTCCGAGTGGTCTCGGGTTGGAAAGCCGGAGCCCGGTGGCTCAGGGCTGGGATCGGCCGCGCGTGCCTGAGGCTAGCCGATGACTGCAGTGTCTGTGCATGTTCAGTATGTGGCCACGGAGGCACAGTGCCTTCCTGCTGCACAGCTGTGGGCTGAGCTGGAGGAGAGCTACCGGACGGATCTTCTCTGCCCTCTCGCTTGTGACTGAAGATGTCACTCCTTTTTGCTTTGCCTCACTCTTCGGTAAAGAAGAATCAATTAGACGGAATTGTGCCTCTTAAACTTAGGCTGATGTGAAGTCATGTCTTGGTGAGCGAAGGACTAGTTTGTTTAAGGCTTGTTTACCTCTGTCCATCCTTGGCCACCTGGCTTTTTTTTCCAGCCACATATTAAGAGGTCTTGTGTCACGTAGATTATCCCTCTGAACACTCGCTCGCATGCATGTGCTAAATATATATTACATCTGTGTAATAAGATGTCCTAGTTTTTATCTGCAAGGTGAAATTTTGAAAGGGATGATATGCAGTGGTCGTGCCTCACTGGAAGGAAATTATTTGATATTGTTAAAGCCCTTCTTTAAAAGGTACATGTAATATAATTAGAGTCTGTGTCTTTAGAAAGAAAATTGAGACTCTTATGGTGTGTGTGTATATATATGTTTTTACTTTGTTATGCTTTTAAAAATTATTTCAGTTCAATATTTGCTGACCATGTCACATAGTTAACGTAAGCATTTTTTCAAGTCAAAGCAACTGTGTTGCTCTAGTGCCAATAAGAAAAAGTGGCCAAGTGCCTATTGTACTAGCTGTTTCGATGGAAAATGAATCACTCTTCTAAATGTGAAGAGATCACCTCAAAATTAAGGTGTGTTACCAGAAACATATGTAGTGTATTTCTCCTTGGAGAGAAGTTTGGTATTTTCCCAAACAGTTAACAATGTTTACAGTCCAGGAATTGGATATAAAATATGAAATAAAACTGTCTAGATTGGTAACAGGTTGTGTGAAACAAACTTCACATAGAAGTAAATGACTTGTCTTTGTTTCCTTGCATCTGTACATTTCCATCGTTAACCAGTGTTCTGAGTCTTATGGTTTGGTGTCCTATGGATTCAGGTTGGGACGGCTGAGGCTGTGTGCCTGCACATGAGCACTGCACGCAGCATAACGTGTCCTGTGCAGTCACCAAGAGGGTTAAATGCTGCACCTTCCAGTTTACTGATTAAAATGTGGAGTGTCTTCGTTCTTGTTCTGTTGAAATACCTAGATAATTAGTCAGCACTTTTAATTGTTGACTTTCACAAAATGAATAAGCAAACAAAATAAAGGAGCTTCAATTTTAACACTTTCATAATAATGAACTAATAAACTAGTTAATGAGAAGTTAATGCAAATCTCTGTATCTTTGTGTGGCAAGTCAGATTTTTGTGTGTGTGTGTGCAAAATATATATATGGGCCAGAAGTGCAGCAATGAGTCTCTGTATTACGAAACAAAAATATATGCAGTGAATGTGTTTAGGTAATGGAAGTATTTTTAAGCTTGGCTTCTTGCCTGCACGTGTTGCCTGACTGCTACATAAGTAGTTGGCCTGACAGCCTTCCATGCCTGGAGCTATTGTTGAGTAGATACTTACCTCTGAGCGTGTGTGTTTGGGGGAGTTGATCTGCTTCAGCCATAACCTCTTGATTGCAACTGGCCTGTAGCATTTGCTGGTCACATCTGCTCTGCAGACTTGCTCGCACAGCTATGCTCGTGAGAGCTATGGAGAAGTATCACCCAGTCCAGCTCTGTCTCTGCTGTGGATTCACTGTATGCCAACAAAACTCTGCTTTGCAAGTGCAGCTGGTTTCACTTTGGGAAATATGGCTAGGATATCCAGCCCTTCATAGCTGGCTTTGTGCATGAGGAGAGTGCTTTGTGGGTATAGTACAGTGGTTAGCTTGTACGTGTTCACTGAAGCATCAGCCCGTCTGTCTGATCTCAGGCTTCTGACCTGCAGCTCTGTCTTAGCTGGTGGCCTGCAGAGGCAGGAATGGGAGGACATGGTCAGTGCTTTGGCTGGTTCTGCAGCCTGAATAAGCCTTCCTGTTTGGGTAAAGCTCAACCTATTTTTTAAGTGAGTGTGGCACTGCAGGAGCATTAATGAGGGAAGGGCTGGCTGGTGCATGGTAATACGCCATGGAGTTGGAAAACCAACTAAGTAAAGAAAGGAGCAGTTTGGGCATAAGGAATAGTAACAGTCATGAAGGAGAGTGTCACTGTTTCCAACCCAGGAGCTCTTCACCAGAAATGTTTCATTTTTACAGCCGATAATTGGTCTGTAGTGGTCCATGGACACATCAGAATCTGCAGCAGTTCACATGCATATAGTCAGTGTTACTCTGTCTTCATGCTCTGTTAAATGGATCCACAACCTGTGTGTCGTGTTAGATCGCTCGCCCTGCCTTCAGACTAGAGCAATCTTTTCAAAAGACAGGTAGCATGTTTGGAGTTGCAATGCCTTAGTTCATTGCTTGTAAGGGATATCAGGTTTGCTCTGCATGGGCTGATAAATTGCCCTGTGGCTGCGCAGTTGCTTCCTGGCCCATTTTGGGATTGCAGAGCTCCTCCAAGAGGTGGCACATGAGGGAAGGTGGTTTTCTGCCAGAACCTCTCCTCTGGCTTGTGTGAGGTTTGCTCAGTTTTGAAGGGTCCTTGGCTCAAGAGAAGAGGGAAGCATTAGGCTGGATCAGGCTACAAGCCAGATGAATTTTCCTTGTGGACTTGGTATGGCTCTCAGGTGGTAGGTTAGTTGTCCTACTCTGTGTAGCAGCTATTTCTGCTGTTACTTAGTAGCTGAAATGGCTGTTACTGCAGCCTGCAAACCGCTTCAGCTCTGTCTTCACAGGCCAGTGTTTGTCAATGACAACAGAAATGTCTCGCTCGCTGGGAGGTACTGAAATCAGAGAATCGTTTAGGTTGGAAAAGACCTCCCAGATCATCGAGTCCAACCGTAAACCTAACGCTGCCAAGTCCACCACTAAATCATGTCCCTAAGCACCACATCTACACGTCTTTTCAATACCTCCAGGGATGGGGACGCAACCGCTTCCCTGGGCAGCCTCTTCCAATGCTTGACAACCCTTTTGGTGAAGAAATTTTTCCTTATATCCAATCTAAACCTCCCCTGGCACAACTTGAGGCCATTTCCTCTCGTCCTATCGCTAGTTACTTGGGAGAAGAGACCGACACCCACCTCGCTACAACCTCCTTTCAGGTGGCTGTAGAGAGCGATGAGGTCTCCCCTCAGCCTCCTTTTCTCCAGGCTAAACAACCCCAGTTCCCTCAGCCGCTCCTCAGAAGACTTGTTCTCCAGACCCCTCACCAGCCTCGTTGCCCTTCTCTGGACACGCTCCAGCACCTCGATGTCCTTCTTGTAGTGAGGGGCCCAAAACTGAACACAGTATTCGAGGTGCGGCCTCACCAGGGCCGAGTACAGGGGCACGATCACTTCCCTACTCCTGCTGGCCACACTATTTCTGATACAGGCCAGGATGCCATTGGCCTTCTTGGCTGCCTGGGCACACTGCCGGCTCATGGTCAGCCGGCTGTCAACCAGAACCCCCAGGTCCTTTTCCGACAGGCAGCTTTCCAGCCACTCTTCCCCAAGCCTGTAGCGTTGCATGGGGTTGTTGTGGTGGAAGTGCAGGACCCGGCACTTGGCCTTGTTGAATCTCATCCAGTTGGCCTCGGCCCATCGATCCAGCCTGTCAAGGTCCCTCTGCAGAGCCTTCCTACCCTCGAGCAGATCAACACTCCCGCCCAACTTGGTGTCGTCTGCAAACTTACTGAGGGTGTACTCGATTCCCTCGTCCAGATCACTGATAAAGACATTGAACAAGACCAGCCCCAAAACTGAGCCCTGGGGAACACCGCTCGTGACCAGCCGCCAACTGGATTTAACTCCATTCACCACCACTCTTTGGGCCCGGCCAGTTTTTTACCCAGCAAAGAGTGGGTAAAGTCCTTGGTCCTAAAGGGCTCTGTGGGGAAGGCTGTTCTTACCAAAGGTACAGATCTTTTAGGCAGGTTGTGACCATGCCTTGGGAGGAAGCCCATTTTAGATCTCTGGCTTTGAATGCCTTTGGCAGTTCCAGCCAGACAAACCAAGATTAAGGTCTTGTGTGTTACAATACCAGTTGTGTTTTACTGCTGCTGTTGTGGGAGGAGAAGGAACAGAACTTTGATTATAGGAATGTTTGGCATAATTTTTTTCTTTTTTTTTCTTTTTTAATTCCCACAAAATTAGCAAAGTTATTACTTGGTATGTGTATGACCGGAATTGTGTATACCAGTACTTGAAATCAATGTGACAGGCACTGTCTGATTTCAGGATTCTTTCCCTAATTAGTTTTTGTTAGTGGTTCAAAAATGGAAAATTGTATTTGTGTATTTCTTCATTGTGGGAAGAGGGGAGGAAACCAAAGCGGAAAACAAACTGTGTTATATTCCCAGTGGGCAGACTCTCATGGTAGGCTTGAAAAAGTCCAACATGTGGTATGCTCAGCTGCTATTTTAGAAGCATCCACTGTATTTGTGGCTGCAAATTTTTCTTGTGTGTTAGTACTGAAAGAGAGAACATAAATATGAGTTAAGTTGCCATAAACGTGTGTATGTGTACGCACGGGATGTGTGTAACAGATAAGTGACTTGTTCTGTCCTTCACAGTTGTGCCTCTTTTCTCAGCCATCTGTGAGTGCACATGGCTGTTTACCACCATGGGCACCTCTATTTTCCAGGAAACTGAAGAGCGTCCAGTGTTCTCCAGCAGCTAGTTGAGAGTGGTGTCCTCTCCTGCAGAGACTGGAGTGGCCCAGTGCTGTGTGTTTAAAGGCATGTGATATTCCTGAAAGTGGCAGTGTGTGCGGTTCTGTGCAGAAAGAGTGGGTTTTTCCTAGCTAGTGATCTCTGGACACTTTGCTGAGGAACTTAGAAGTTTAGTTTCCTACTCTATACGTTCTCTTAAAAGTTCTTCCATTTACTTAGCTGAAGCATCTGGAGTTGGAAGGGAGGTGTTGTACCTGCTGACAGTGTGTGCTGCTTCTCACTTTATTTTTTATCTCCGTGGTTACTCAGACTTGCAAGGTACTCCTCAAAGGCTTGTCTTTCTGGGAAAGTTGGTCCAGATTTACTTTTCAAGCAAGCTAGTTAAACCCACTAAATCCTATGTAGCTGTTTCCGCTGCAAATTTAAATGGCCTTAATTTGATTTAGTTAGTCATTTCTGGAATGCTTGAGAATATTTCCATATAGAAATATAATGTGTTTTAGCAAATCTGTTTTAAATTTACACTGTTTGTTAGGTTTTTTTCCCTCTGCTGAGTGTCCCTGTGTAGATGATCCTCCCATGTTGTATAGCTGCAGTAGTGTGTGTGCGCAAGAGGTGACGTAAAATGTCACTGAATTCTCAAAATTTGAGTACTTGGAGTGGGCAGATATGAGTGGTATTTGATGATGCAAGCTCATATCTTTGTCTTGCTGAAACGGCTAAATTAGTATCATTAGCTCCTACTTGCTGGTTCTTCAGCACTAGCTGCAAGTAATATTTCTTCCCTTAAACAGAAGGTTTTATTGTCTAATGATTTCGTTATCTCTATATTACTGAAGCTATTAAGAATACAATGGTGTTTTTTCCTCAACTCTCCCCTTTTACAGATGATGAACTGAAGCCAAATACAGTCCAATACGAATGTGTGTGTGAAGGCATGTCCTGTGGGAATGGAGATCGTTGCCAAGGCCAGCAATGTTTTGCTTCCCTGAGCATTAATGATGGTGCTAAGGTTTACCAGAAAGGCTGCTTCCAAGTCTACGAACAAGGGAAAATGACCTGCAAAACACCTCCGTCTCCTGACCAAGCTGTTGAGTGCTGCCAAGGACACCTGTGCAACATGAATATCACTGCACAGTTGCCTTCTTCTAAAGGTGAGAGGTTAATTAATAAACAGTGAATTTTAAGAAAGAAAAAAGGTTTGGCTTTCATTTGATGTGATGGGGGTGAGATGGTTTCAGTGCTAGCGAAAGTAAGGGCTTAATCAACACAGTAAAGCCCTTTCTATTTTGTTCCCCACCCTAGGGCCCACTGGCACACATCTGATGTCCACAGGTTGAATGATCTGTATTGCTGGATGAATGACGGGTTAAAGCGCGCAGTCAGGGTCAGGATTGAGTTACTGCCTGTGAGTGAATTGCACAGGCACAGGTGGGACTTGTTCTGACAGCTCTGCAGGGAGTTGCTGTGGTAGCATCCTTTGTGTAAGTGCATACCCATAGCTCTGGCTGTGTCACGGCCTCTCTGGGACTAGGTGGCTACCAAGTTAAATGTTGGTGTCAGTGCTACTGGTTTTAAAGACTTTCTCTGGGAATTTGCAAATTTATTTTTTTCTTTGTTTTTTTTCCTCCCCTCTCCTTTCCAAGGGCAAACCTTTCAAGGAGAAGCTGCAGGTTACAGCATGGAAACACTAATCATTGTTATACTGGCTCCTGTGATAGTGTTGATAGTTTTTTCTGCAGTAGCTGTGCTGATCATCCGGAGAATACAGAAAAACCATATGGAGAGGCTCAATTCTAGAGATGCAGAATATGGTACAATTGAGGGACTCATTGCATCAAATGTTGGAGACAGCACGTTGGCAGTAAGTAACCTGTGTGCATGGTGAAAATATGTGTGAGCTTTCTTCACTTCCAAACTCCCCTCTCGTACCCTCCAGACATGGCCACATCAATAACAGGACCTTTTGCTGCCAGGGGATGCCACTTAGCATCAGGACTTCTGTGGTGACATTCCTACGCTTGCAAAGCAGTAGTTTAAATGAAATTTAACCAAAAGATGGCTTTTGCAAGTATAGCTCCTTTGACCTGGAGAATGGCTATAAACTGTAGTCAAACTGTTCATGTTCCTAGAGGCAATGTCTAAAGAGCAAAACAGAGTATGCCTGATTGTTGGGTAGCCTGAAGTGATATGAAAGGTGTAAAAAAAGTACTGCATCTTTGATATATGAAAGACAGCCTGAAAAGTTTGAGAAGATGTGATGCTAGGGGGAGAAGAAAATACAGATATTTGTAACTTTCAAAAACTTCAAACCTGACTCCCATGATCTTAGTAGAAGGGCTCTTGGACGGCTAGGAAATTAGTGAAATTTTGTTGACAGAAGAGCAGTAGGAATTTTAAGAAATGAGAACTGCTTACTCAAAATTCAGTTTTTAAAATACGTTCTTGTTCATGCAGTCTCTGGAAAATAAAATGACATGGGGAAGTGTTTCCTTTTTAAAGACTTAATGTATCTTACCATTTCACTTGAGGCCAGAAAAAAAAGTGTTCCCAGCATCTTTCCCATGCTTTATCGAAACTGAGCAAGTAGGGCTTCAGAGGCAGCTTGAGTGTTTGTTTCTGAAACCAATGCAAAGAGGAAAAGTTTTCTCCTCCTTGCATTTCTAAGATAAAATCTCTTCAACATTAAGAGGTTGGAAAACATTTTCCATTTTGGTGCTTTGCCGCCATAATATGCTTTCACTGCTGGGTTGAAAAGTGGCTAAAGAAAAATGGTCCAAAACACAAATATTTTTAATAATATGCTACTAAATACATTGACCGGGTATTTTCTTTCTGTGTTTCAGACTGTGTTTCTCTCTGTACGACAGAGAAACTGAAATGCGTATTTCTTTAAGTGAGGAATAACCTTCAATATCTTCCTTAGAAAATGTTGGTTACCACCAACTAGGGAAGCAGTTTTGACTATGTCCAAAAAAAATACCCCAGAAAATGGTTGCACCTCCTCACTGAAAGTTGACAACCGCTTTGCAGGCCCAGCTATGGGAATTTATTAAAAGAAAGATCCGTGGGACTGCTCAAAAAATAGAACTGTTTTGAAGAGCTGGAAACTATTTCTTGCATCTCTTTATTTTGAGGCAGAGGTGTTTCTATAAAATACTGCTGTGAATAAGTGCTGGAAGAGTTACGTGGAAAACCCTTTCATTCACAAGACAGTATGATGTGACAAGTAAGCTTTCAGGGCTTGAGATGGCCAATAAGAGATACCATTGGAGCAGGGAAGATTCTTCTTTGAGGAAGAATAGGTTAAAACTGAGTAATCGGACTCCTGGTCATCTGGATGCCCCAATAGGCATTTTTGAAACAGCCTATGTGGGGAATCAGTAAGTAAACCAGTGCTTCAGCCAGGAAGAAGAGCCTGGTTCTCTTAGGGGGCTGGGGGGTATGATGGAGACACAACATGACAAGGAGTAAGGAGAGGATGGATAGAAATCAGTTGTTTGCCTTCTGCAGTACAATAACAGGAGGAGGCATCAAAATTAGCAAATAAGAGCAAGTTTGAAAATAACAAAGGTGGTTCTTAACACAGTGGTAATTGAATCAGTGGAACTCCTTGCCCGACGATTTTTCTAGATGCTACAGGTTTGTATACATTCAAAGAGCAACAGGAATAAAAGACTGTATGGTGTTAAGCACATTTTAAAAAAAAAAAAAAATCCAGTTAAGGAAGTCCTTGAGCTGAATGTGCTTGGAGGCTGGGAGAGCATTAGAAGAAAGTATCATGTATGTTAAAGTATTCCCATATTTGCTTCTAATTCACTCCACTTCTAGTATCTCAATATTCTAATACCGCAATGCTCCCTATGTACTTCCATGTCTAATACTCCTATATGTCTACTACCCCAATTCACTCCACTTGTAATACCCTAATTAAGGGCATTGCTTTTGGGTACGGTCAGAGACAAGGTACCAATCTAGAGGGACTTTAGGGTGGCCACTCCAATAACAGAGGTTTGGCTTTTAAATGATAGATTCCTTGGTAAGATGGAGCAATGGAAATTGCCTCCTTCTTAGAGCTTGAAATGTCCAGGCACTTCATGTAACTGCAGGATCAAGTGTGGTGCAAACCGCAGCAGCTTCCTACTACTGCCCTGCTATTTTGCTTCAGCTTGGCCCTATATAAACTATACTTGGTAATTTTTTTTAATGCCTTTGGCTCTCTTTAATTAGCCCATGAGGCTTGATTCTGTGTTACTGTTTTAAAACAGTCAGTCTTGATATGTTCACCATGAACTAGGCATGTGTGCAACTGGTTATCTGTCTTTAAGCACTGACTTCCAGCTTTTGCCAGCTCTTATCTTTTATCAGTGCAAGACCATTTCCATGCCATTTGCAAGCCTTTTGCACTTCAAGTCATTTAATGTTACTTGGAAACGGTGATGAAGCCTGAGAAGAAGAAATCAAAATTCTTTTTATAAGAAATTGGAGAAGTTGCTAACTGTAAAGGCTTGGTCTAATGGAGCTGTTCTGTTTTCAGCTGTCAGACCCTCTTAGCTTTATGATTGCAGTGCCTCTGGTGTGCCTCTTGAGTGTTGGTAATGTAAAATAAAAAAGTGATAGTTCCTTGTTTCTAAATGTTCATCTAAACACTAAGTCTTTTTTAAATTCCAGATTTTTCTTCTCCATTGTGTGTTTTAAATTGCTGGTTTTGTTATACGTTAGCTTACATTTAGTGTCTTTGTAGTGTAGCAAATGCTTAAAGCCCTAAGCTTCCTAATGGGGAATGGAAAGAGCTGCAGCCTCTTCAAATCTTGTTTTTACAGTCGCTGCAGATAAGTTTGGGGTTTTTTTTGCCTCTGATACAAGCAGGAAGGAAAATGAGCTCTCAGTTTGTATTAAAAAGCAAAATAGCAGTCTCCTGTCATTCTTAGATTATTTTTTTCTTGAGCACTCATTAAAAAAATTGTTAGGAGAAATGAAATTTCATCGGATCTGGTTAAAGCCCAGTAGTACAGTTTGGAAATATTAGAAAGTTGATTATGCTTATGCTTTTTTTTATCCTACTTTCCTTTGTAAAGAAAAAAAAAAGTCCAGTAATACAGTTGTTAATGCTTTGAACTAGTACGGAAGTCCTAGCCATAAAAGTAGCTGGGTATTAGCATTTTAAAAGGCTCATAGGATTTTAACATTCAATTAGAATCTCACTCGTTTTTTTATAAGCTTACAGTTAAAGTCTGGTTTACATGCACTAAAAATACCAGAAACTGATAAAAACTTTTAAGAAAGACTTGTTATGGAAAATTTTCTGGAGTATCAATGACGTATCTAGTGTAGGTGATACAGGTAATACTCCTATCACCTTGTTTATTTTAAAGTGTTTTCAGTTATAAGTAACTGTACCAAACTTGAATAGTTTGGGCCAAAACTTCCCATGACTTATCTACCACAGAATGATGACTTTTTTTTTTTTTTGAGGGACTGTTCATCTGGTGTGGTTCAGCCACTTTAGGGAGGGAGACTTGCAATAAATTATTTGGGTGTTGTCTTTTAAAGAAGTTCTAATTTGGGGCAGGGACTTGACATTTATCAGAGAAATCCCTGTGGTGCCAGACACGCTTGTGGCCATTCTTCTTGGGGCTCTCTCTTTTGAGCCACCTCAAAAGCTTATGGTTTAAAAGATCTATTCATAGACATGTGAGTCTGTTGCCCTGTGGACGCTGTATGGTGCTCCACATGGAGACAGAGCACGTTTCTTCCCTGAGCCAAGGCATCTTTGCAGTGTTTCTGGCCATAGGGCCGAGGTGGAGAAGAGGAGGATGTGCAGCACTCACGCCTCTTGGGAGCGGGCAGCGGTGGGGGAGGTGGTCACTGACCGTACGGGGCCAAGGGAGTAATGACAGCAAGGGCAGAAATGGGAGCTGGGGTGGGAAATGGGCAAGGTGTGTATGGCAAAGGAGAAAGGGAAGGAAGGTTGGGACTAAGATGGAGAGAGGAGATGAAAATGTAATGGAGGAAAAGGGCAGGAAACTGGATGGGGGGCAGAGTGAGGGATGAGCAAAGAGCCTGTACTGGAGAACTGTTAATCCCAAACTATCTCACTTTTCTGTGTAATGTATGTGAAATAAACCCTAACCAAAGCATGGATCTCTTCCCTTCTCTTTCCTGCCAAAGGTAACGGGCTTCTGCAGCTAGCAGTTGTTGCCATACTGCAGAGGATGTATCTACAAATCTTGATCTGGCAGATTACCTGCATAACAGCAAAGTATTGCATGATTTGGTTTCTCTTCACTGTCACTAAATTAATTTTTAGCACTTATTTTTGGGATTTGATTGCTAAAACAGAGGTGTCTGGTGACATTAAGGTGCTGTGTGGTTTTTAGGGCATCTGTGTGAGTCTGACAGGTGTGGTACAGGACATATTGGATACCTGTTCTTCTCTGGAATGTTGTCTGCAGGTCAGTGAGAGAGACTGGGACATCCCAAATAGCACTGGGTGTCGTTAATCAGCAGTTTGCTAGTGGATCCCACTGTGTCAAAAGTAGAGTGGGGCACACAGGAGCAAAGCAGTGAAGATTGCTGCAGCAGCCTTCCTCCTGCTCTGTTACAGCTGAAGCCTTGCTTTGCAGGGGCACAGAGTTTCATAAATTCATGCTCAGACTCAAAAGTGGGGAGGATGGTGCACAGGCAATGGGGGGGCCTGGGCTGCTGTGCAAACCCACCTGCTGGTTCAGCCTTTCCCAGAAGGGTTCGGTTTTGGGGTGCTCGCCTGCTCCTCTTGCTGGAGCATGCTTCGCAGGGGGGGCTTGGCGGGAGGGCGGAGCAGCGAAGCAAGGCTCCAGCCCCGGTGAAGTCAGTGGCCTTAAATGTGTGATTAAAAGTTGGAGGAAAATATTTGACAAGCCAGTGATGCTTTTCCCTTACTGACAGATCACACTGCTACGGCTGCAGACGGCACAACTCGCTGGTGCAGGACGGCATGGGTGTCCTAGGCGGCCGTGCCGTCAGGCTGTGTGGTGGCTGGCGGGGCAGGTGCTTGTGCTGGTGGGCAGCGGTGTCAGCAGCTGGCTTGTACCCACGGGCGGGTGCCTCTCCAGTCCGGGTGCCTCTGAGGCATCCCTGGCAGTGAGCCCTGTGCCGTGAGGTGTGGGCTTGCAGCCTCTCCACTCAGCTCACATGGACCCAAAAGACACCTGTCTGTAGGTTTTTTTCAGCAAAACTGACTCCCCTCCCCATATTACTTTAGACAAAATGGTCAGCTGAGCACGAATTGTGTGCAGGCCGCTGATTAAAAAGGTGTTGAAAAGCAAGTTGTATCACAGGAATGTGTTGGCTTTATCTGTCTTAGCATTTCAATTAGAAACTGTCAGCTGTGGCTGTTTCTAGAGTCTGTTTATATTAATAAAAAAAAGTTCAAGGTTCTGAATGTCTCTTTCTATGAATAAACATGCATTAGGGAATTGTAAAATAGATTTTGAGCGTATCTGATACCACAGATTGGTGGGGCTGGGACATGACCTTAGCTCTAGTTAGTGAAAACACATTTGTGTTGCTGTGCCCTTCTAGTCATCTTTACTAGGAAGAAACCACAGGTAACTGGAAGAGTGGGAAAAGGCTCTGTGACCGTTCAAAAGTAAATGCTATTTTTCTTTTTGCTAACTATATAGGGATGAAGGCCTTGGGTATAGGAGAAATCAGAGAAAGTAAGTTTACTTCTTATTGAGGTGGCTCAAATTATTGCAAGACATAGAAAATTTTTTGGGGAAAAAAGTTGATATTAACCTTTTTGGAATAGGTGACAGATACAGAATTGAGAGAGCATAAGCTAAGTAAGAGAACAACAAAGTGCTGAAAAAGGGTGGAATTTCATTACAGCGGATAGCTCGTCAGCTATGAGTGAGCTTCCAGGTTCACAAGCAGTAAATTTATTGTCACGTATTAAACAAAATGATTTATTTATTAAACAAATATTTAAATGCCAAATAAAAGATGGAGACAGAATAAGAAATCTGAGAATGAAACAATGCTTGATTTATTTGCTGTTTGTTGTGTGTAAAACTTCCAACAGAAAGTGATTGCATGTAAGTTATGGCTCCCTTACCAGTCTCTTGTATGTGTGGGATGTTCTTTGAAGTGGTAAATCTTGCAAAGAGCATTCTCTGTCCATCTGTACGGTGATGGCAACAGTATGTCTTGATCAAATGGCGTCACTGAGCCATTGAGATACCAATGAGCTTTGACTTAACCTACCTTGTGAAGTGGTGTACCGTTGTGTATTTAAATGGGGGAGAAAAATGTAGTTTCTCATAGGTTATAAACTTCTGCTTTTCCTTTTGAACAGGATTTATTGGATCATTCCTGCACATCTGGAAGTGGTTCTGGACTTCCTTTCTTGGTGCAAAGAACGGTGGCTCGCCAGATCACACTTGTAGAGTGTGTAGGTTAGTATAAATCTTGTTCACATATAGTGCCAAGTCTTGGTAACAAATGCAGAGAGAAAGCTTTATCTCCCATCCTAATTATCTGTTTTTCCTCAGTTGCTTATATAATATATGAAACTTTTCAGGCTTCAGCTTACAGAACATATTTAGTTTTGGAAAGTGAAGTGAAAAAATTCCTTTCAGATCTATGCAGAAGAGGGGGGCAAATATTATCTGTACTTTATGATTAAAAAAATGTAAGCTTAAGTAAGGTGGTTAGAAAATACCCAAACAAGCCTAGTTTGTACTTTGTAAGCGAAATAAACTATGTTTTTAGAAAAGCAAGCTCAATTTGATGTTTGAAACTGTCAAACTGTGAAACAAAATTTGTTCATTAAACGGTGTTCAATTAGAAAGCTTTAGAATTAGAAAAGGATCATCTGGATTTGAGATCTGGAGTTGAAGCATCAAGCAAAGTGGCTAAAGTGGCATTTAAAAAAAAAAAGTGTGATTCTGTGCCATTAGAATGGTAACACGAATGGTTTGTAGCTTACTTGCTCTGCACTGCTGCTTTGGGACTGTGCAGTCAATGATATACTCTTGCTGTTCTTTTGCCCGTAAAAGAGAGAATCTCTCTAGTAATTCTTCCCTAAAACTCTTCTAGGTCTTTAGTCTTTTTTTCAGGACTTTAGTGTTAATTTTAAGGATCCATTAAATTTTTCTTCAGCATATATATATATTATTAATTGAATAGTGTTAAATTTTAATTTAGTAATTTTAGGAAGCATTTAGGTCAAAGTTATCCTGAGGCAGAGGCATTGAGCTAAGATGCCATACTGGCATTAAAGAGGTGAGGAAGGCATGATAATGATTGATTTTCTTAGAGGAAAAAAAAGACTGTTTTAAATATGTTTTATGCTGCTGCTTCAGTGATTTGAACTCAGAACGGGTTAACACCTTTCTGTAAGTAATGAAGTTTTAACTCATCAGGGTGTTAAATCAAGCCCCAGACTAAAACAGACGAATCTATAGGGACTGGGCCTACATTTTACTAGTGTTTCTTTGCTTCTGGCTTATAGTATGTATTGAGTAGGCACAAATGTTCACACTTGCATTAAATCCAAGTGTACATCCTCTGATGCTCTGCAATTTCTATTCATCAGAAACTATAGAATATGATATGCATGATGATTTTGCCTGCAATATAGACATATCTTTTTGTGCGTGTATATACGTGTAAGTGTGTCTCTGGAATTATGCCTGCTCCCAAGCTAACTCAGGCTGGCACTATTTCCAGAGACCATGTGTTTTAGCCTGTGTAGCAGAACCAGATGAAAGTGCTTGTGGAGGAAGTCTCTTCTGGGTGACAGCATTGAGGCATCAGTGTTGGGTATCTCTCTTCATTTGGTTATACCTGCTGCTGATTCATATGTGCCTCTAAAGAACACTGTACGGCAGAGCAATGAAGGGCGGAATTTGGGTATTTATAGTTGTCAAATCTAGCACAATTCATTGCACGAAGCCTGAGGCTGTCGTATTCAGGCCGCAGTGAAAAGGGCAATGATCAGAACCTTTCCAGTGTGCCTTGTCCAGAATGTTGCTTTGCTGTTGGGCACTTGATAATTTCATACATTCTTCTAAGCTATTTAGATGAAAAGCGTGGTATGCAGTGTTCCACAGGACAGGGGTGCATGGTTTGGGTTTTGGGTTTTTTGTGGGTTTTTCTTTATTCTTTTTTGTTTGTGGGTGGGTTTTTTGTGTGGGGGGTTTTTTTGGTGTTTTTTTGTTTGCTTGTTTGTTTTTTTAAATTGTCATTCTGCATTTTGTGTGTCTGGCTGTGCTGATTGTTTTTGCAAGGGTTGATGATGTGATAGAACTATAAGGGCTGCATCCCCAGCATTATATATCCTTCCTGTCCTCCTAACTTCAGAATTCATAGATTTATTTGTATTGTGTACACTGACCTTGTAGTATGTTGCCCGAGTTGCTTAAGCTGCAAAAGTGCTTTCATTGCTGGTAGTTGAATAATTACACCTGCCCAGTACAAGCACTCTGTATACTGTACCAAAATGCAAGGAGGAGAGATCCATACTCTCAGAGATTGCAGTTGAAACAAACAGGAAAAATTAAGGGACAGTGGAGCACAGCGTGACTGTAAAAGTGGTAAAAAGTGTATGCAGGTGTGATCAGACTACATCAGTGTGATATTTGGGCCATAACTGTTGAGTTTCCATCCTATTAGCTAATCCTGTCCTTCTGCCCTGTGAAGATTGTTAGTTAACAACTTTTACTGTGTGTTTTCCCCCACCAGGAAAGGGCCGTTATGGAGAAGTTTGGAGGGGTCAGTGGCAAGGAGAAAATGTTGCTGTGAAGATCTTCTCTTCTAGGGATGAAAAATCCTGGTTCAGGGAAACTGAATTGTACAACACTGTATTGCTGCGGCATGAAAATATTTTAGGTAAGTAGAACAACCATGTTCATGTTTCCTAGTGTAGCTGGCGTAAAGGTGAGTTAACTGATCAGTTCACTTGCAAAGCACTGCAGATTTGCTGGGTATCTTGCAATCACTGAGATTAGGCTCTTGTGTTTGTGATAAATAGTTGAAGGGAAGTTTTAAGGGGGAGACTTGCAGGAGGGTGCTGAAGTCTGAGTCTCAACTGGAGAAAGTGTTGTAGCAACCATGAATCATTGTCCTCCTGCAGAAATATTCTAGCAAGAAACAGTCAAGCAGATTAATCAATTGTTGGCAGCACAGTGTGTAGGGAAGAATGGAGGTGCCACAGACCCGCATGCTAAGAATTCAGCCTTGCAGCTCATGTTGCAGGGCAGCCAAATGGCAAAAGAGTATTGTGCAATGTGTTAGGTGAAGAAGTTCTAGTGGATCTAGGTTTTTTTTATAACTTCAGTTTATCTGGGAGAAATAAAGGGAAAAAAAGTGGGGAGGAGTTTATAATGAGATTTAAATATTTGAATACTTTTCCTTGTGCCTGAATAAACTGCAGTATGAATCTATTATTTTCTTCTGTCTAACTATTCTGCTTAGGGTCAAACTAAGCTCCTTTGGTGTTTAAACTTCAACTACAGTTGCCCCTTTATGATGTGTCTCATTTCCCTGTAAATATGAAAGTACAATGATTTTGAATCTTCTGCATCCCTTGTACCTTGTGTGCTCAGTTCTGAGAGCTTAGAAAATGGCTTTTTTGTGTTGTGAGCCATGGCTGAAGTTTAAGCAGTCCTTTTGATTCCTAACAGACATGACCTTCCTTCACTGGTGTGCCACCTTTATAAATAAAAGCAGCAGCATGTTTTCTGTGTGCTGACATTACATCACCCACAATCTGTCTGTCTTCAATTAGTTTTACTTGGGCTCCTTATTCTTGTTTCCTGTCAGAGAATATTCCTTGCTATAGCTCACCCTGCTTGACGTTTGTCTAATGTTTCCTGAAGCAGTTTGTTTGTTACTACAAAAAGAATTTGGGGGCCTCCTGAAATGTGAATTATCGAACTTTCCTTCCCGAGAGAGCAAGTAACTTGGCTGAAATTACATTACACATTTCCCATGTTCCTCTGTCTGTGTTTAGTCTTTCTTGATAACTGTCAAATTTGTTGGCTATTTTATAGAATTTTTTTTTAGATGCAATATTAAACAATATCACAGATTACAAAAGTGTCACATTGTGCAGAAATCTGACTCCAGGAGAGAAAGTAGTGGGTGTTCTTTCTGACAAATGTCATATGTGGGCTTCTAATAAACATGATTTGTTCCTCTAACTTAGGAATAAAACTTCTGTTGCTTCCCAGCTAAAGCTGTTGAGGTCAACAGTGTGCTGATACACAATAAATTCAGAGGTAACAGGAAGGGAGCTACTCCTGAATTTTGGGTTCAGTTTTAAGACACCACATTTTTGAAAGCCATTCTTGAGGTTCATGAATTTCGAAGAGAAATTTTTCTCTGTTCCTTTGTGGAAAATCATTGTGAAATACAGCTATGATGCATAAAGGTGCTCTGCCTTACTTCACCATGGAAGTAAGTTGCACACCAGTTGAACTGTCTAGCATTTAAAGTAGAAGAATTACTATGCTTTGTTTTCTGGTATGCCAATCTTCTGGTGCTGCCACACTCTCCTTAGCCATCTGCCACTTTTTATATCCCGTGGCTCTGTTGTGAGCTGGTGTACAGTTAAGGAGATCAGGCATTTGGAGCCTATAGCAGTTCAGAGCAGTCCTATAGCTCTGATAAATTACCAGGCTGCAGCAATCCGTCTGCAGCCTTTTAAGCAATCGGAGATCATTGGAGAGCAAGTTGTTGCTGTGGTGAGGTGTGCTTTTTTCAGTCTATATTTGGTCAGAAGGGTGTGACGTTTCAGAAGGGGACAGCAAGCTTTTCACATGTCAAGGCTGATTGTTGAAGTGCTCCAAATAGACTTACCTTGGATGTAAATGTGAAGCTGGCACAACATACTGTGTCTGTTTGTCGGGATGTGATACGTATGTGAAACATGTTTAACTGTTTTCTCAGCAGCCTGCGCTGCCTGCTTGTTGTCCTTAAAAATGGAAATGATTACTTATGACTTGCCTATTTGAGGTATTGCTTCTCTCCAGTGTAATCCTGTTGAGCGGACAGCAGCAGATGTGCTACAACCTGGTGGTCTTTTTGTTTAACTGGAAAATTCCTCACCACTAAGTCCTTGAAAAAGAAGGGACACCCCCCACCCCACCCCACCCCACCCCCGAAAAAAACCCCCCACTAATTTTTTTTAAGTATGTGGTCCTAATAAGTGGTTGTGTTTTGGTGTGACTGACAAAATACATAAATACATTCTTGTGAACAGACTTGAGTTAAAGTTCCAGAATATGTCAGCTCTTTTTTCATCATGGTAATATCTGCGGTCTGTTTTCAGTGCAGTACAATAGTGGAAAAGTTTTAATTAAACAGAGTTTTAAATTGTAAGAGGGGCCTAGTAGTATTGATTCTTTTCTTGGGGGAGTCTTGAAGGAGCTCTGTCATTTTATTTTGTTGTTTCTCCTTTTTTCTTCCTCTCTTTCTAGGTTTTATTGCATCTGATATGACTTCCAGAAACTCTAGTACCCAGTTGTGGTTAATTACCCACTACCATGAAATGGGGTCTCTGTATGACTATCTACAGCTCACTACCTTGGACACTGTCAGCTGCCTACGCATAGTACTGTCTATAGCTAGTGGTCTTGCACATTTGCACATAGAGATATTTGGAACCCAGGGGAAGCCTGCCATTTCTCATCGGGACTTGAAGAGCAAAAATATCCTCGTTAAGAAAAATGGACAGTGCTGCATAGCGGATTTAGGTGAGTTCATTTTGATGCTAATATACTCAGTGCATTCCTGCAGAAATAAAATATACTGGATAACTGCAACTGTAAAAGTCTTAAAGTAACCTTAAAATAACCTTACCATGATCTGATATTACCCTGAAGGTTTACAGCAGCCACTAGATGGCACTTACAACTTAAAAATGCCACTCTGCTGCTGAGGCGGCCCAGTGCAGCCTCTGAGTTCAGGAGCAGATCTAACATTTTAGACTTTCTCTTGGGTTTTCGTTGTTAAATTCCATTCATGGATCCCAGAAGGCAGCAGTTATTAGGCTTCAGCTCATTTCTGAACTAATAAATGTCCTTCCACTTACAGTCTAAGTACTATGTGCTCACTGTCCCAAGCTCCGTAGGTCCATCCAGCTTGAGTCTTTTGCCAACTAATTCAGTGAGCCCAAAATTGGGTTCTCCGTGACCAGGTGGTTTTAGACTTTAAGCTGGTAGGGTGCTGAGAAACAGTTGCAGCAGTATGGCTTGTTCACACCTTGGGGGTACGTCTGACAATATTTTTTTTTTCTTTTCTCTGAAGACAAGGGAGAAAATAGTGGTAGAACAATAGTATTGGGGAGTCATTGGCTAGGCAAAAAGTGTATTGGTAGATGGGATTTTTTTCAATAGTAATCCCACTGCATAGTTCCTATCACTTTTGCCTGAGGGACATGAGATACACACAGGGAAAACATGAAAGCCACACACCTGGGCCTATCTAAATTTGCAGAGGGAATAGTAAGTAAAAAATGGAGCAGTAAGTTGAAAATACAAAACTTCAGAGATCGGCTTTTAAATAAATTTGTAGTTCACACTGAGAAGGGGGCAGCACATACTGGCATTGATTAACATCACACTAATAAAGTAAAATCTACTACACTGTTTAGCTAGAGGCTTCAGATATTTGAGAGATTTTCTGAGAGAGTACAGCAATGAACATTTCCCAGTTAGTTTTTATGGTGGTAAAATAGCTGGTTTTTTAAACGTGAAATCTTCAGGCATATATCTGACGTGCTCTTTGTTTGTTTCTTATCTGTAAAAGAGAGTTACCAAAGAGTTTGTTGCTTCTGCTATATATTCATGCCCTTTTATTCTGTATAGCTTTGTCTTTTTTTTCCTCCTCTGGTCTCCTCCTCTGTTTCAACACATGCACCATACAAGAAAAATGGCACTTAGAGGCTGGTAAGTATGAGCAGATGGAAAGATTCACTACAGCTGCCCAGAGCTAAGCTGGACTTGGGTTCTGTCGGTTACACCAGGTTCTGGACTTGCAATGTACCCATTAAGAATAGGTGTCAGCTCTAAAAACAAAAAGGAATAAAATGCCTTTGATGCGTATCTTGTATGTTTTGCCAGCAGCCTGGGTGCTGCACGCCTGAACTGCAGTGTAGCTTAGTGTTTGCCATTCAGTGCTAGTCCTTTTGGCTGGCACAAGTGCAAAAGCTTTGTGAATTGGCTGCTTGTCCTTCAGCAAGCATGCTGCAAACTAGTATCTCAAACAGCAACCCAAGTATCCAGAGTTGCAGTTACAAAACTGGCTGTTTCAAATATGTTCTAGCTAAGCAGAAACTGTGTGATAAAGTCCAAGGATGGATGTCGATCTCGCTTCAGTGTGTCAGCACTGTGGAAAAGTTCTGCCCTTCTAAAGCAATTCACGTGCATGGTAATAGGTCTCAGTTGAGCAACTTTATAAACAGCAGGATAATGCTTATACAAAAAGAAGAAAAAGCCCAACCCTCCTCTTACTCTCTCCTTCCCCTTGCCCGTCCATATAGAGTAGCGAATGTCCATTTGAAACAAACACTAGTATTTGTAAGGAAGGTGCAAAGAATGCTAACAAAACTTATTTGGTCAATTTTTGTTTCTGGCAGATACTCCAGTATACTAAAGAGGATTTGTTGGTGTCTAGAAAACCATTGTGTTTCATCAATTTGTATTCCTGTCAAGCTTTTTTTTTTTTAAGAATTAGTGTCTTACAGTAAGAGCTTCTCCGACAAGCACTTACGCGCCCTTAAGTTAGTGTGCACTGAGATCTCCTGAGGTGAAAAGAAACTGAAGCAGTGCAGTATCTGCTTCCTAACTCATAAACAGCACAGATGCTACCATGATGAGAACCTGATTACAACATTGTTGTCCCCTGACCTTATTGCAACATGTTCTTAGTTTGTAGTGTGCGGGATGCTGACTTGCATCCCTCAGTCTTAAACCTTTGACCTGTTAATCTATTGAATCTGTTTTGCCCAATTTGGATGGAGTATTACGATTTCTATCAAAGTGTTCTCCAAAGTCTTGACAGCTTCAGAGTTTGCCAGGAAATTTGTTTTCTAACCTTTGTTTCCAGTGTGCAAGTTTTTTTAAAATATTATAATCCATACATACTGTATAATATAAATTAATATAAATATAAATGAATACATAAATATGTAAGTGTGTGTGTAAATATGTCCTCTGTGTGTGTATATATGTATATATATGTATATATGACAAAAAATATTTTTATCTGGAGAGCAGGCTTTCCAGATTATCTTCTCAGCTGTCATGGGGTTAGTAGATGGTATCTTTCTAGAGGTGCCATAAGCATTGTCTTAGCAGCGGGAAATTACTTGAAGTGCATTTAAACTGTAGGAAAGTGTTTTCCAAATTTTTGTTATGGTGAAGTACAGGCTGTTTTTTGGAAAGGAAAAAAAAAAATTAATGATCTGGTGATAGGTTAATTTTTTGTGGGACTGAGCTTTTTAAGTTTCATCTAAAGTAAACTCATGTTAAATGTAAATAGTATATGTTATTCTTACAAGAGTTGTTGAGGAAATTAGGGAGAGTTTGTGTGGTCTTTTCTATTGCTTAGTTATGTCATGCACCTGTTGCTGTTCAATTTGCAGTGCTCTCTGTTTACCATGGCAAAATGAGTACTCTGTGTGTTTCCAAATTTACAGTAATTTAGTCCCTCACATAATGTTCTTTGCTTAAATGTTTAGTAATTAGTAGAAACCAGGTAGAGTGGTTTTGACTGACTCATTTTAGATCAGCTTGAGGATGTTTATTTTTCAAGCTACTGCAAATATGGTGTTTTTTATTTTCCAGCTTTATTTTTTAACTTGTGTGTATCCATCATGCAGTGTTTTTCTTCTCTCTTCCCCACAGTTTGGATATATCCACCTACCCAAAAGTTCTATAAATAAATTTGAATGCTGTGTAAAATTGTTTTCTTCTAAGTAACAGATGCTTGGCCTTCTGTGTATACGTGCCTAGAGCGCTGGTGACATCCAGTGGCTGCAAAACACTGAATGACAGCATTTTGCAACACTGCAATAACATGCTTAATGGTAATCCCTGAGGAGATAATTGGTCTAAGTCTACGGACACAGTGGCTGTTTTTGATAGCTGGTTTGGAGCTGACCCAGTTGGTCTTTGGACAGCTGGGCTCTTAGCTCCTTCTTTTTAAGAAACTGTCTGATGGGTGTCACTGCTCACATGTAATTTTAAACGTATGCTGCTATAGTTTTAAAGGGGGCTTAACAGTGTTTTTTTTCTTTCTGTCCTTCAGGCCTTGCAGTAATGCACTCCCAAAGCACGAATCAGTTGGATGTGGGGAACAATCCCCGTGTGGGTACCAAACGCTACATGGCTCCAGAAGTCTTGGATGAAACTATACAGGCAGACTGCTTTGACTCTTATAAAAGGGTCGATATCTGGGCTTTTGGGCTGGTCCTTTGGGAAGTAGCTAGACGCATGGTTAGCAACGGTAAGTATTTGGGACTCCTTTACTTGTTTTTAGAAGGGATTAAGCAAATGGTAATTCACAGCAAAGCATCTGCCACCAAAATGCATAGGATGCACAGTAAAATACTGGACCTCCAAAGTATTTTGATTCCTGACACTTTGCTGCCTGTGTTGAAGTTGTTGGTATGTTGGGTACAATGGCTGAGTATTGTTGTCATTTCTGTTAAGGTAGAGAAGAAAGAGGGTCCCCTGCTTCATCCTAAATTGTGATGAGAAATAATTAATACCAAATAGTCAGTTGAGTTAAAATTTTAGATCATAAAGTCTCTAAACTTTTTCCATGTGTCATTAATCCATAGTGAATACTTCTAGGTGGCTGCTTCTTGTGACAAAACCTAAGGAACAGAAGGAAAATATGTAGGAAGTGAAGAAGTGATCAGAATTCAGGGATGCTTTTGCTTTACCAAGTTAAATGCACTCACAAAGCAGGACTTGGTCAAAGTACAGTTCTGCTTGGGAAAGGTGCCACTGTAATCGTGTTTTGTAGTGCACAGTGTTGCTTCATGTTTCCTTGGCATGGGAGTCTGAATTTAAGAATCTTTAAGCTGGGTATCTGTTGGTGTGATTTCTTGTGCTTGTCAATTCAGAAGTCCTCTCTGACCTCTGGACCTCAAGTTGTGCTCTGTGGACCCAAGCTGACAGGTGAACGCAGAAGATGTCCTTCGGGCATGTCTGCAGATACTGGCAGTGATGGATTGTTAACAGCGACATGTTTTAAATCTGAGGAAATTCTGAATCATCATATGTATTTATTTGCTCTGTGTCTGTCCGATCTATTCCCACCAAATCCGAATCTGGGATTCTGTAACTGACATCAGACAACGGGTTTATCTTCTTCAGGAAAAGACGACTAGTCGTTTGTTTGCTGCAGTACCTCTGAGCCTTGATGGTAGGCTGGAACCCCACAGGGCAGGAAGGGCTGGTGCCAGCCAGGGTGCCTGCCAGCTTAGGATCCAAGTATGAACTTGTTGGAAGGAGAGATGGTCAGAACGATAGGCAGTAGTCAGAGTGGCTCAAACTGAAGAATTGAGAGCTTGGGGTTTTTTGGGGGGTTTTTTTTTTTGGTTATTTTTTGTGGGAACTATTGCAAGTCAGAGTTTGAAGGAAGACTTTGGAGGAAAGGATTAAGATAGTTTTAGAGATGTTCTCAAAAAGCAGCTGTTGAAGGCCAAAGGAGGGAGTACGAGTGGTTTTGTGGAGAGAGGAGCAGTGAGTGGACAGAGGTAGGCTGTAATAAGGTATGACAGTGAAGGCTTGTGGTAGGTAGTACAGAGTAACAAAGCCTGGCTCAAATTCTAGTGGAAGTTAATGTACTTGCCTCATATTGTTTCTCATGCATTATGTCCCCTCCGTTCCCTGACCCCAGTGGAAATCTGGTCCAAATGGTGTTACACTGGATTACAGGGAGTGGGAGAGAGGACAGGCGAACGTGCAGCAGCTCTAGAAGCAAACAAATATTGTTATTCTATTAAAGTACAGGACTTCTTCTAAATATGAACCTTTTACTTCATCTGTTATCTGTTGGTGGCCAAAATAATTTAACTGTAAGAAAAAAAAAAAGGTATTGCTCCCTTGTTCAGGTAACTCCCAGCACAGCAGCCACAGGCAGCTAGTTATCTCCAGAAACACTGTGGTGAGGCTTGTTTTGAGAAGGCTGCTGGAAGGTGGCACTTTGGAGAAGATTTGCAGACCTTCCAAGCTTGCTGTGAGATTCCCTGGGGCCTGGAGCACTGTCCAAAGCCCCTCGCCTTCTCTATGATACTTACAGGGTGCTTAAAGAAAGCTGACCTGGAGGTAGCAAAATGCATCAGGTAGGCTCAGATGGCTAATTTAAGTCTCCTTGTAAGCCTGAGAGCTTGCTTTGATAGCTCTGAAGAGAACCAAAATGGTCATTTCTCTGTGATCAAGAGAGCAGGGTAATCTGTGCGGGTGGACAGCTATGTTGGTGCAATTTAACTTGCAGGGTCCATAGTGAGCAGCTCCTGTCTTGCTGGAAGCCAGTGGCAGTCACAGGACTGACTGCAGGAGCAGAAGGGAACTTCCACAGGCTTTCTGTGAGGTGGCCAGAGCTGAGCTCATGACCTTGCCTTCCTTCTCCCTTCACTGTCAGAGGAGTTACTTGAAGACATATGCAGCAAAAGGAATAGGTATTGTTCTGATAAAAGAACATATGTCAGCTGAATCACAAAGTGTAATGATGATCTCAGGTGAAGGTGTATGTGGTTAATCAGAGAAAGGAGAAGGTCTTGTGAATGCATGGTGTTATTTTTTCTTATGATATACTGTTTATTGGCAAATGTATGTCGTAGGCAGTTATGAAGACTTGCTCATTGCATTTCCCAATATTTGGAGACCTCTGGGTTGCAGTTCACGTCAGTGTGAGCGTCTTGAGAATTTAAGCTGTAACTTTATTGTTTTCAGTGCAGTTTTATATTATGCACTTTGTCTGTCTCAGCAATCTGTGAGCACTGGAGTTTACCAGTTGCCATAATATGATGGGCTTGCTGGGCAGGGGTTGATTAATTCACTGTGCAATAGGTGATGCTCACTGTGATGGGCAGGGAAGCCAGCGCATGAGAGGAGGCAGTCGGTCTTCCTCCGTGCTGCCTGTGGAGGGACCGTGCTAGTAGCTGTGGGTGGCGGGACCAGCAGTACTTACAGGGGTGTGTGCTTACATGTAGGCACCGCGTAGAGTATTGTCTGTTCGAACATAGCAGTTGGCCTATGTGATGACAAAACTTCACGTGTAAGCTTTTGATAAGTTTGTTTTTATTGCCAGTCTTGAATTTTGAGTAGTTCATCTGGAATCTGTCCTGCCACAGTGCTGTTCTGGAGGCTGGTAATCCTTTGTGGAATATTAGATGTCTTGTTCTCCTTGTATATGAATATATGTTTTTACTTATGTGTGTGTATACTGTACATAATACATATAAAAATACACACAGTCTTACCTAGTTACCTCTTGCAATGAAAATTCCACAAAATGGTACCTATTATTTAAATATTCCCATGCTGAAGTTTTGATACATACGTATTGCTGCAGTAACTGCAGTTCACAGACAACTTAGCTGAGCTACTTTGAAACTAGTGAGCTTAGATTGTGCTGGCAGCTTCACCAGGATGGTATGAAACTCAGCATGGACTACAGACCTACCAAAGACGATAGGTAAATGCTTCAGTAATTTAATTCAGGCTGAGCTCAGTGCCACTGTGGAAGCACTTTTCACAGTAATACAGGTACGTCATGACATTGGTCATGTCAATGAAGTCTTAGGTTTAAGATGATGGTGATGCTAATTCCACAGTACTTATTTCCAGTTGCTCAGTATTTCTGGCTGTTGCCGTAAGTAACTACATTTCCTTGCACTTGTTTGAAATGGAGTAAACGTTTTCTCTCAAATCCAAGTGTTCAGCTGTGTGGAAATCATTACTTCATCAGGTGGTCACTGAGATAACCCTGTTTGGTTTGTAGTAAGACTCTGGTACTGGGAGTGAGCATGCTGAGGTCAAGGTAGCATGCTTACGTGAACTGGGTGATGGTGTATCTTAGGTGGGCTAGAGGCACTTGTGTCAGTTAGGTGTGCTAGAAATTTTTGCTGCTGTCCCATGCTGATGGACACTTGTCATCTCTCATTTACTGGGTGGAAATGCAGAGTCTATTCCAGTGAGTCAGCCTGGTTTAGTACTTCAGTTTGTGGAGACTCTGAAGTTGTTGTAATCTGACTAATAAGTCTGATTTTTTTTTTTTTAATTTTATTTTAAAATTTTTTAATGTTTATTTTTACACTTTTAATTTTTTTAAACTTTTTTTTTTTAACTTATCTAATGGTCCTTGAGGTGCCACAGTAATTCTCAGTACTTTTCTCTTGTGGCTTAGTATAAGGAGGAAAATGTAGGAAACTCCTTCGCCACAACCAAGAGTACTTGTGTATTGTCTTTGTGCTGTAGCAGGAGCCACTCAGCATTTCTTTCGTACTTGAAAAATGTGATTTAAGCCCCCAAATCAGTATTTTACTCTCTTTAAATAGACCAGTGCTTGTTCCTTGTAGAGTGGTTGTTCACTGCTTTTGAATGTGCTCCCTTCCTAGTGTACAGTGCCTTGCATCTTTCCTTACCCGGTACCTGGCACTTACAGTTCTGTTCCTTGTGAATCTTCACTGTCGTTCCCAGTGTTGTGATCTTGTTCAATTTTAATAGTAACACCAGAAGCTGAAAGATGGTTACTGCTCAAAGCCACCCCTGGTGTGTGATCATTATCTCTGCAAGGCTGTGTCTGTTGCTTAGGTGTTTGTGTAGATTTTGCTTTGCTCCAACAGTTAGATTCGTGCATGCATAGGACAAGTTGATGTTAAAGTAACGAGGAATAAAGGTGAAGAAAATGCTACTTTGTGTGTGTTCTAGTTGATTTGAGTAGCAAAAAGCCAGCAACCCTAGGGGGAAAAAAAAATACGATATATTGTAAATTACAGAAGTCATCCTAAAACTGTTCAGAAAGCGGCAAGCTATAGGTAGTGCTGAACGACTCTCGGGTCTCCCTCGTAGTGAGCGGCTGGCTCGCTTTCCCGGGACAGTGGGCGAGGGAAGTGTGTCACAGTTCAGTGACCGCTTTGCGAGCAGAGCAGTGTGGGCTAGAGGTTGCAGTGGCTGCTGGCACCACTGATGGGCTGCTGCGGAGCCGGCAGTGGTCCCATGGGATCTGTGATGTTTGGCTGTGGTAGATCAGAGTACTCTAGAATCACTTTATTGGAGTAAAGGCTAGACCCGCTTCATTTCATATTTATTACTATGTCTTATCTGAAATAGCCAGCTATAGACCCTATACTTTGGAAGGACCACATGAAAATAGTAAATTAGAGCCAGACTCTCTCTTTTAGTGATAAAGTTCATCTGTAATATCCTAGTGACCCTGGAAACATTTTCAGATCTATATGATGTAGCTCTGACGTTCTGCATTTGACTCGTATAAAGCCACTACTTTATCTGAAATGGAAGTATAGACAATGTGGATACACAAGAGGTTTTTTGTATTCTTGAGTTCTCACAATAAACTTTATTCTGTGTTCTGGGAGGAAGCAGGAGGAGTGTAAAAACAAGAGTTCGGCCCTGTAGGTGATACTTGGTATATGCAATTATGAATTGCTTGAAGGAGGAGGGTAGGTGATGCTTCTTTACACAGCATGTAATATAGTCTGTCCTTCTGCACCTATGTCAGAATACTATAGGGCAAACCCTGTAGTCTGCTAGTTACTTTATTATGGTAACACGCTTGGGTAGCTAGGTCTTTGAACTGTACGAGTGTTTTCTAAGGGAGCTGTAATTTCCTGAAGACCATTTCCCTTTTTGACTAGTCATCACAGATAGGGATTTATAGTTTGTTTTTTTTTTTTTTAACAGAGGATCTATGGGATTTTAATCTTCATCTCCAATAGAACAAGAAAACTAAATCCCAACCACTGTAGCAAAGTTTGAGAACCTCTTTTCAACTTCAGTATATCCAAAGCAACAGAAATTCTCCTGGATTTCATGTACGTCTGACTGTGGCACAGCTGCCAGTCTGCTAAAAAGCAGTTTTAAGATTGTTCTGCCCATGTTTCTACTGTACAGAGAGGGGCCTCATTCGCTTGGTGTTTTTCCAAGCTGCTGACCCAAATGCCTGTCTTTGAACACCAGTTTTTAAATTGGCGTCCGAAGAAAGTTGAGCTCCCTATAGATCATTTGTGAGCTTAATCCACTGATGAAACAGCAGTGCTGCATGCATGCCTTAGAGAGTAGGCAAAAGGCTTTTTAGCCTGCCAGTTTTGTGTAAGCTGGGTGACAAGTTGTGAGAGCACATACATAAACTCATTTTTCAATGCAGAATCCTAGAAGATGCATTCAGACACTGGGTGCCACAGGCTCTCAGGTATTTGGCTTTGTGGTGGCATGTGGTGCCAATTACCCTACGTATTTTACTGTTTTAATAACAAGAAATAAAATTATTTGAAGGACCAGCACGAGGGTCTGTAGATGCTGGCATGCTTATTGGACTCTTTCAGGAATCATAAAACCGTGCAAAGTGTGTGGTAAGCCTATTAAAAACCACAATGCAGACCTTACATTTTTTACATTTGCTAGCAGAAATCCCGGTTCCGTGGTAGTCAGTAAACCTCCGTGCATTATAAAAGACGTCCTTTTGGCAAGTGAATTTATTTCTCGCCATTTCAGCTCAAGCATCTGCAAAATGGACATAGTTCTTACTTTGTGGAATTGTAATATGAGCCAATTAATTAACATTTTGGGTAGAAAAAGCTGTTCCTATGATATAAGTGCTATTCTGTTGTTTAATGGCTGCTTGACACTGTGGTGTTAACTTTTAAAAGATTTTGTGCTGCTTAGACAGCTAGGTCATCTGTTCTCTCCTTCTGTGCAGAAATCCTGTTTCACTGACACAGTCATTAAATAATGCCTCTCTTTTTGTGTCTCACTAGGTATTGTGGAAGACTATAAACCACCATTTTATGACTTGGTTCCAAACGATCCCAGTTTTGAAGACATGAGAAAAGTGGTCTGTGTAGATCAGCAAAGGCCGAACATTCCCAACAGATGGTTCTCAGACCCTGTAAGTGGGTGTGCCTGTGGGTGGTTTGCAGAAGATATGAGCTGACCTTTCTTCTTTTGATATAGTCATGAAAGCTATTTTCAGTTCTCACTTGAAATTGAAATGATCTCAATGCTACTTCTCAGGAGCATTACCTGTACAGATTTCAGAAGCATGCTAGTGTGGACCTTTATCTTGGAGCAGGAAAAAACGCAATGAGCAAACTTATGACTGTTAAGTCTGAGCTATTCACAGATTAGCCTTTTAGAATCATAGAATCATAGAATCATTGAGGTTAGAAAAGACCTCTAAGATCATCGAGTCCAACCGTCGACCCAACACCACCACCCACTAAACCATGTCCCTAAGTGCCTCATCTACTCGTCTTTTAAATACCTCCAGGGACAGGGACTCAACCACTTCCCTGGGCAGCCTCTTCCAATGTTTAAACACTCTTTCAGTACAGAAATTTTTCCTCACATCCAATCTAAACCTCCCCTGGCACAACTTGAGGCCGTTTCCTCTTGTCCTATCGCTAGTTACTTGGGAGAAGAGACCGACCCCCACCTCGCTACAACCTCCTTTCAGGGAGTTGTAGAGAGCGATGAGGTCTCCCCTCAGCCTCCTTTTCTCCAGGCTAAACAACCCCAGTTCCCTCAGCCGCTCCTCATCAGACTTGTTCTCCAGACCCCTCACCAGCCTCGTTGCCCTTCTCATGCCCTTAGTAGCATGATTTAACAATAACTATTTTAAAGCTGCTTTTCCTGTGTTGTTATTCTCCCTCCAAGGGGAAATTTCTTTAAGGGCAAGGTAGCCTGTGTAGGCCTTTCTGTGGCTTATAAGTATGCAGATTTAGAACAGAATTTTGGTCTCTCTCCTGCCTACAGGATAAGGGACTGTTTTTTTTGAAAGGCTAGTGCTGAAGTTTATTTTTCTTCATCAGAATCAGCCTGCACTCTCCAGGTTGACCAGCTGTTTTTTTCCTTATTACTGAAGCTGTGGAGGTCAGTTTGAATCTGTACGGCTGGCTGGGGCCAGCAAGGACGAGAGGTCCCATCTATAAGCTTTTGATTGTAGAGCCATGACCTGTCCTGCTGCCCCAGCCAGCTGCGAATCCCAGCCATTTAAAGCTGCACTGGATGTGATGAAATCACAGGCAGAAAATCTGTACCTTCTCTGGCTTCCTTCATTGATCTTGCAGGAGTCAGTTTCCTTGAAAAGAGATTCTGTAGAGTGTTTTCTTAATTAGGAAAAAACCAAAACTCCATTGTTTAAAATTACACTAGCTTGTCACTCCAGTCAGCCCATTGTCTAGTTATTCTCTTGGTTTAACCAATTTATCAAACTTGGTGGTTTTTTTTCCAACACGTGAAATCTGTATATTTGATAGTTAGCAGTAAACTCTGTAGATTCTGAAAATTGAGTATTAATAAGGCAATAAAACCATATTGTATTAGCGCTTAACCCAATCTAGTGTTTTCTTGGCCTGTGATTTGTGTGCTTACATGTGTGTTTTGTTTTTTATTCTTTCCCAGACATTAACATCTCTTGCCAAGTTGATGAAAGAATGCTGGTATCAAAATCCATCAGCAAGACTAACAGCCCTGCGAATCAAAAAGACTTTGACCAAAATTGATAATTCCTTAGACAAACTGAAAGCTGACTGTTGACCTTCTTGCGGTGCTCTCCTGACAGGAAGGCGTTTGTCTGGTTCAGAATTAGTCTGGCCAGACAGTTTATACGATTGGTCCCCATGTGGCTACTTATAGAGGCAGAAGTTCTTACTAAGCCATCTGTTTGGGAGACATCGGAACCATATGGACTTTGCTCAGTGACTACAATGGGCATTTCACAAATGGTCAAGCTATAAGGACTCATGCTGGATGTACTGTTGCAAAGGTAGTGGCCTGAAGGAAGACAGAGAAATCCTAAGACAAGATCAGGGCATTAAATAATGGCTTTGAACAGCTTTTTTCTTTTTTTTTTTTTTTTTTTTAATTCTCCTAATCACTCCCAGGGTGAACACGTGGAAGTGGTAAATTTTAATCAGCAATATTGCCTGTGCTTCTCTTCTTTATTGCACTAGGAATTCTTTGCATTCCTTACTTGCACTGTCACTGTTAATTTTAACGACATGACTTGCCAAAAATATGATTGGCTGTATACTACATTGATCTATGCCTGAATAATAGGAAATGAATTTGGTAAACTGAAATTGTAACTGTCAGATTTTAGCTGCATTTTACATGTGTACTGATGTTTACAATAATGCTGAACATTAGGAATTTCTCGTTTATACAAAACTTGCAAATTATTTATTACTAGTGCACTTGCCAGTTTTTTAAACTGTAAAATAAGTGCATAAAGTTAAAGCTTATTTTTATGTGGCCTCTTTCATGATTTCTTACACAGATGTTTTTGTAGCACAATATAACCTGAAACATAAATTGTTTTCTGTATTATCATATTACAACTCGATAGTCACATTTTAAGTGCTTCACATTTGTAGGTGTGTGGTCTGTAACATATTTTCAGTTCAAATACGGAACATATATATAGCCATTACCCACATAACATTGTGTCTAGTATCTTACTGATCTAGAAAAGGAGAGCAATGGAGGAATTAACTAGAATTTTAGGTCATGAATGCTGTGGGGAAAATGCATTTTATTTCTTCTAAGCTATATAATACGCATTTAAACTCTGCCAGAAAAATAACTATTTTGTTTTAATATACTTTTTCTATTTAGTAGTTATTTGTATAAATTAAATAGAATGTTTTCAAGTCAAACAAAAGAGTGTTTTAGTTCTCTTACTGCCTATTAGTAACAAAGGTATACTAATGCAGCAGTGTGTATCTCCAGTCATATGCTCGCAGGTGAACAGAGCTGGTCCAGGTCAATACGTGGTGGAACACCAAGGTACTGAGGCTGTTAACAGTTGTTTGTTTGGGTGTGTTTTTCCTGTACTGAACTGGATCCCAAAATAGTACAGCAGGGAACTGGTGTACTCTCTTTGGATGTGACATCAGCCATGTCCATGCAAACCTCCTAGAGCATGTCTTGCAGAAGGAGGTATGTTATCCCCTAGCCTTATGGGGAAGAATTCAGCTTTATACCCAGAGAACTTTTTTTCTCTGCCTGTACCTCTTGATACTCTCGTTTGTTACACCAAGTGGAAGAGTAACTAGGAAGTGACAGTGCCCTTTCATCCTTGGAAAAGAACTCCTTTATTCATGGGCCTGAAATCCTCCAGGTAATCTAAGGACCTGGATAGTAATTAGCCATTTGGACATGTTTCCTCTCCAGGTTAAAAAATTTCTCTGAGATTCCCTTCTGTGCTTTAAGTCTGCCAGATTCTGCTCTCCTGTTTCTCTGTAACTTTTCCTTCTCAGCCCCAGTCTTCCTTGTCCTACTCTGGCCAAGTGGCGTGCCTTTCTTCTTCTACATTTCTAGTGTAGAAATAACAGCCAAGTTAGCAGGGTGGGTACTGCATGGGGCTAAGAGACTGCATGGTACAATAGCTCTGCAGAGCAGACTGAATTGGTACCAGTTGCTACGTCTCTTAGTTATACTTGATGAGAATCTGAGCAGATCCAGCGCTGCAGAAAACATGGGAAAAGCGGGATCTGATTAGTTTTTATTGTTAGCTTTTAATAGGAAGTCAAATGCTCAGTTGCCTGAATGCATTCCAGTTTGCTTTAAACTGGCTTGTGTATGTGATGCATGCTGGGCTAACTGTTAAATAACTGCAGCCCAGGAGCGACAGTATTTCAGCAATGACTCGAGTGAATCACTCTGTTGGACTGAAGATGCTATACGAATGCAAAATGAGTAGCTGTGTTAGCAATAATTTTCTGATATAGAGTATTGCCTGAAGTTCTTTAGTTCTAGGTGCCTGGTGCACACAGACACGTACACTGATGATGGAATAGGCATCAGTATTTAAAACAAATGGGAAGTGAGGCAACCTGCTTGCGGAGGTCCCAGGCTGCTGCAGTGCTCAGAGATGAGGACAGCTGGGGATGTCTGGACAGTGGAGAGCGAGAGGGGAGGTAGCTCAACAGATGGACAGGGACAGAGCTAGAGGTGAAAGTTCAGTGTGCAATGAGAGTTTAAAGTGGCTGGTTAGGTTTTTTACTTTGAGTTTTCACGTCTCCAGCATTTTCCAGTACACGTGTTGGAAGAGAGAGACAATCTGTCATGCTGATGATTAATAACAGTTCTGGCCATGTAGGCTGAATTTGTGGTGCCCTTCTCAAACACTAACATATTGAGTCACAGCATCTTACTAGATATTAGGGAAGATGGTCATGTTGAATACTTGATCCATCTCTTCTTTGTGCTGTAGCATCTTCTGAAAAGTACTGTGTACGTAGAACAACATGACTCCAGATTGGTAACAGCTCCGTAAACTCTAGCGGTTTACTGTGCTGTCTCTGAAGATCGGAATTTTCTACCTGCAGCATTGGGTATCGGTCTGTTAGCTGTGCTAGGACTAGTTGGGATCCCGCAGGATGTGGGACCTGCAGCAAGGAAGCGCGCGGTTCTCCCTCTTCTCTGTAGGGGGTTCTTCCAGGGCTGGGCTCTGGGAACCACTGGCCTCTTCCGAGTTTGGATACAGACTTGACTGAGGAGCTTTAGCATTAATTAAAACTGGAGTCTTGGCTCTCCCTGTCTATAAAGCAGGGATAACCAACTAAAGGATAAAAACACAAACCATAAAAACACCCCAGTAATATCCTGTTTATCCTGTGTTAGGTAAAGAAGATTATCCAAGCAAGCTACTGGCAGGGTAGAAAAGTCTGTCCAATGCTAGGACTCCTAGGCACTCATCAATTTGCTAGGCGAGGTCATTTTAATTGGTGCTGCTGCTAGTAGCTTCCTTTTGCCTATCAAAACATCCAGGGATTATTTTAAACAAAATTCACATTCATGCCCTGCTAATGAAGTATTTTTGATCCAGGCTTTGACTGAACTATTTGAAATGTTAACTATTTTTTTTTTTTTTAATTAGGTGACTATTTGGCAAACTTGAATCAAGAAAATTGAGTGGAAAATAATTGTAAGAAGTAATTTCTTAGCAATTTCTTATCCCTTGGTTTAGGGATAAGTCATTCGTCACTGTGCTTTTCTAATGTATATAGTTGCTACTGAGGATAGCCAGGGTCCGTGCTTTCAAAAAATAGAGAAATAGCAGTGTTCTGAACAGTCCTCTTGGGAACTAGATGGTGGTGCACCTGGGAGCAGAGAAGGAAAAACTCAGTGATAGCCAGTGAAGGATTATCTGTGGTCTGTTATTTAACCTCATTTTCAAGTGTCTGGACAGTCATAGAAGAAAATTTGTTGCTGCTTTTCCCCTCAAGGTGTCCAGGCTTGGGCAGCGTGGGGGAGTTTCCAAGTGATGTATGTGAAGATAACACCCCTGCCTCCTACGCTATTTTTCTAGCATGTTTATTAATCAGTGTTCCTCTAGTACCCCCATAAAATCTAATCTTCTAAAGAGATTTGGAATGCTTATATATAATCTGCCCGCATTAAGGGCGTCGCTGCATTTATTACTATGGAGATGGCACAAGCAGTTCCATAGTTGAAGTTGAATTATTCATGTGTCTGGCGGATTTGCACTGTGCTCAGCCAATATGGATCTGGGGTGTTGTCATTCGATCAGTGCCTGGCCATATATCAGAGCCCTAGTAAGAGGAGGCCCTGCATGTAAAAAAAAAAAAAAAAAGATGCATCAGTGTATGAGTAGCACTGATTCAGCTACGCTGTTGATAGGTATGACCACCTGCCAGTTATAGGAGGAAGGCTAGGCAAAAAACAGAGGTACTTTAGATTTGGGGGGGGGGGGGAGGTTGTTGCTTTTTGTTTGGCTTTGTCTTTTTTCCTATGCAGAAGGTTTTTTTTTATTATTGGTTAGGAATATGTTGCACTTTGACAGGTGTCCTGGGGACAGCTGCCTAAAGCAGCCTGTGGCCAGCGATTCACGTTAGTGTTGCTGTAGTGAAGTTACTGAAGGCTTCCTCCCACTTGTCTGTAACTTTCCTTGCGGGCCTTCTGTGCTGGAATTTTCCATGAAAAGTCCATATCTAGCCTTCAGGAATTTTTTTATTTACCTGGATTAAACTATTTTGATAGGGACAAGGAGGAATTGTCTTCCCTGCAGGGCGAAATGTCTGCTGTGCAAAAAGAACAGCCTTGGCATAGTGGTTGGCATCGGAGAAGGGAAACAAAGACATTACAGATGCTGTTCCATTTATACAGAGAGAAGTTAAATCTTTTTCAAACACAGAATACATTTTTATATTTTAAAGCTAAGATTTGTGTGGGAAAAGTAAGCATTTTATCAGATGTAGAGTTAATGATGTACTGTGACAGATGCTCTCACCTGGGAATAGCACATTTGCTTTATCCCCAGTTGGAAGGAAAAAAACCCACCACATGTCTAGTGCCTGAACCAAGAAATTGTGCCAAGACACAAGCCAAAGCATGCCAGGAAAAGCGAAGTGCAGCTGTACATGGTTTATGTCAGTCTCAGCCTGTTACGGTGGAAAAGAGGCTGCAAGAGGGACCTCTGGTGCTCAGGGAGGAGAAGCTGGGACTGTTTCTGTGGAAAGTGCAGTTTCTCACTGGTTATGGACTCGTTTCACTACGTCCAGATCCTGCATGGTGGAGAGCCATGTGAGGTCTGCAAAAGGATCCTCCAAGGGGTCTGGGACACGTGCTTGCTGGGTCAACCTGTTCTCTACCAGCCAGACTGCTTAGAGGTCCAGCAATATGATCCTCTTGGGGATGGTGGCCTGTAACACAATACACCAAAGTGCCTGCCGGGTGTCAGACTTGAGAGACTTAGTGTTTGGTGGTTTGTTGTTTTTTGTTTGGTTGGGTTTTTTTATATTAAAAAAAAAAAGGTGTCCCTCTTTCCACCACAGTCGTTGCCATGTGTTGCTCTGTGTGTAGTGGAATTTGTCCCAGCAACGTGTCTAAAGCTGGGGGTGTAGCCCTGGCAGAGCAGCACGAGAGCTGGTGTACACGTCCTGTCCTCCAGTCTGGTGTAGCTGCTCAGGACTCTTTATACTTACAGATCTAATAAATATCTTTGCTTGTTCTTGACCAAAACATTCCTACTTTATATCCATGACTGGTGGACAGTGCTGTGCAGCCCCCACAGGCTGTGCTTTCCCCCTGCCCTGGCGCAAGGCAGGGTTACACCAGATGGGGAGGCAGATGGAGGCTGCTGCTCTGCTGGAGGGGATGCAGCTGAGTGCTCGGTGCGGGATGAGCGGTGCCCCCGGACGGAGAGCGGGGAAAGATCCTGCAGCAGCCGCTGACGGAAGGAGTGGCTCTGTCCTCCCCTCTGCCAGGCAGTCGCCTGTTGGTGGGGCTTCAGCATGTGCTTCAAAGCGTGCTGAGGGTTTTGTACTGCTGAGGGTTTTGTACTGGGGTTTTTCATCTTTGTGAACTGCATGAGTGATGAAGCAGCTGATTCACAGATGATGTGAGGTGGATTTTGAAAATTACCTAACATCAATAATTACTAATTTGTCTTTCCAACTGCAGTCCCCACCAAAACGCTGACCACCTTTTCCAGTGCAATGACTGAGGGTTTCACTGTCACAGAAGCTCTGAACTCCTAAAATCAACAACATTCAGATACTAGCGTCAGTTTTAGCAACTCCATGTGTTTGTTACTATGCTAAAATCTGTTCCTTTCAAAAAATGAAAAGCTGATGCTGTGTTCAGCTTCAACACCTGTATTTTTCTTCTTCCTTTAGGCATCTTGGAAAGCTTTTTTTTTTTTTTTTTGGTGGCTTTCACAGCATATAGAAGGAGCCAGCACACTCTGACCTGATTAACTGTGGTGAGGCAGTACCTTAGGAAAGAGAGGAAGAGGCAAAGAGTGCGCTGGTTACAGTACTGTACTGCTGTCAGGTCAGTTCCTAAGTTAATGCTGCACTTTAAATCAGTGAAAAGAAGCAACCATAAAGATATCGGAGTGCCTTAGGGGAGTAAGGCTGCAATTTTCATCTCTTGTCAGTCTAGAAGTGAAAAATCAAGATTTAACCCTGGGAGTTACTGGAGGATTTTACCTGGTTTCCATGTTTTTCTAATTGCTTATCTCCAGCAAAAGCTTTTAAATGTGCTGTGACAACTCACCAGGGTGTGGGACCTCTGATGGCTGTGCTGCTGGTCGGGCTTGGTGTGCCAGTGTGCCTTTGGTCCAGGTGTTTGTGTACACAACCCCAGGCTTCATTGCCATTGTTGGAAATGGGGTGAAAGTCACATGGGTTTTCTTGATGGAAATGATTATATGGGTGTCTCTGCAGCACTGGAAAGTCTTGCTGAGCCCTCTGCTTGTTCATACCCACAGCGGCCAGCCTGTGTGGTCTTGCCAGGTGTTGCGCTACTTATTGAAGTAAGCTGGGATGATGTCCTGGAGCACTGAGCTCCTGCTGGGCCCTGGAGAGGCCGTAGGGCATGGGGCTGGTCTATGAGGTGGGCACCGGGACGCTTCGCTGCTGCTGGAAGTGCCATTGCTGAAGTGTGCCCGCTCCAGCGGTTTCACTGGGACACACGTGTGGCAGCCGAGGGCTGTGACACTTCTGTGGATTAACTGCTGGGGTGGGCACCCCGCGGTCTTCACAGAGCTGCGCAAGTGTCTGTCCTGTCCCGCTCTCCTCTGCAGCCCCTTCCTGGCCCAGTCCATCCCTCCTCTGGGCTGGCCGTGGGTGTGCTGGAGCCCCATCTGCCACTGTTTCCATCTCCTCGTTCCCAAACTCCCTCTCTGTGTCTGTTCCTCCCTCACTTGTCCTGGGAGTTGTCCTTGTGGAGGGACAACTTCTTCTCAAGGGCAGCGCCTCTGGCCATGCCCACCTTCCTCTCATCTCTGTGAATTGCTCTTTTTCCTTTCAGGCTCAGAGAAAAGCTGTGCGCCAGCTGTGGAGAGCTGTGCCAGAAGGAAATCAGACTTAACTGGGCCAGGGACATTTTTGTCAGAAGACATTAAAACCTCCAGTCAACTTGTTCTTTTGATCTTAAAAGATCATGACACACTTGACTGAAGCTCAATGGCTGTTGCTAACTAGACTTAAGGACTTTGTATCACACCCATCTCTTCCCCCGTAGGTCTCTGCAGCAGTCTTCTCCATTTTTCACCACCCAAAAAACCGCCAAATATAAATATTTCAGATTCACGGCATAGATCTCTCTTCATTCTTGGAACGTTCTCCTGGAAAACCTGGAGCCTTAAAATATGATACCTACCAAAGGTGGTGAGGGGATAGTGAACTGTTGAATGCTAGTCAGGAATTCTATTCTAAAAATTTGCAAAAAATAGCTATCAGATTACATTGTCTACCTCCAATAAAGAGAACATATCTTTAACATAAGTGCTAAAAAGGAGGAAATTGAAAGGTCTAAAAGGCAGTTTGTAAGAATAGCAGAACTGCTAGCACAGAAAAGCTTACCATAATTCAGTGTACAAAGAAGTTGCAAAATAAGGAGGGAAAAATAATGCCTTTTGTCTACCCATTTATCCTTGTTTGATTATTTACTGTATGTGGATCTTGCAATCTTTAATGCATGGAGTTAAAAATAGCTTAATATTTGTCATACACTTGAGCTGTTTAAGAAACATGGAACACAAGCAATAGTGTTCTCTGACAGGAGTTCAAGCACTGAACATATGCTTTAGACAATGTCATGCCTAAACTGTATAGAAATCGATCGATACCGTGGCTAGAGTTCAAATGATTGTATTTCAACTTACATTGAAAATAAGCTGAAAACTGTGACAAATTTACTATGTCAAATCTCTTGTAATGAGATTCTGTGTGAATTTAAAATACATAACTACCCACCTTCATTAGCAGAAAGAACATTGATAACAGTAAAAAGAAAAAAGGGTATTTTACTGTTTCTAATTGCTCACTGAAATGAGATAATCTTAAATTGTGTTTTCTCTGCAAGCACCTTTTTAAAAAATTGCCTGAAAAATATTCTTAGTGTCTTCTGCTCTGTTTTATAAGGATCTCAAATTACAATGGAAGCTTTTAGGGAAAGGGCACTGGCCCTTTCCTTTACCTCCTACCCTTTGTTCCTTTGGCCTTTTTCAGCAGTTGGGAGCGGATGGTTCAGTTTTCCTTTTGCTGTTCCTGGCCAATCTCTTCTCATCTCGCTCCCCCAGGAGATAGTTCCGAAATGGGCCACCAGGAACTCCCCATAGGAAATACAATGAATAAGCCCTGATGGGCCTGATCCAAAGCCCAGGGTTATTGTTACAAAGGGATGGGAAGACCAAAACGGTGCGTTCTTGTCCACACCAGTATAGAAATGACGGGTGAGGACACCATTTCAGGAACATCTCTAGTAACTGTCCTCTTCTGAGCAGCTGTCTCTCTGCTTGTGCTTTTCACTGGTGATTAATGGACGGAAGGTCAAGTCCTTACTGCATTAGGTCAGGGACGAAGCAGAGCACAAGCAAAGAAGCTGGCCTGGGCTTAGTTTATGCTTCACACTTAACGCTGCAGAAGGCAACAAAGAGGAGCCAGGACCAAGCACCTGAGTCAGCAGCTTCGTCCTGCTCGGGCTCTGCCACTGTCTGCCCTGCAGCGACTGCTGTCTTGGCACTGGCAGCATTGCGAGGAGGAGGAAAGCAAGAACGGGTGAGGAGAAGGTGGCACCGTCAGCACTGGGATGGCAAGAGAGGACACTGCCAGTCATCCCGAGAACAGAGGTAAGGAGCGGAGGGGCAGTCCCATTAGAGAATTAGCTTTTTAATTACACTAATGCTCACTCTTTGGACACTTCTTATGTCTGAATGATGCTAAAATGTTCTGAGAAGTTCCATTATTACCTTCCTCATCAAAAAGGCACCCACTCAGATTAATATGAACTTTTCAATAGATTTATGGGCTACTATTTAATAGATTTCAGAGCTGTAGAAAGAAGCATTTGGCGGGGGGGGGGGGGGGGGTGACTAAAGAATTGTAAAATGGTTCTTGGAACAGTTTGGGAGTTTTTTGACTCTTTTTCTAATTGCCATGGTCAACAATATAATGTTTTTGCAGAAATGTATCATTCTGATGGCAATTTTTGGAAGGTTTCATAGTGTTTCTGGATGAACAGAATGGGAGACAGACAGACTGCAAGACAGCTCCATAGTTAGGACACTGAACTGGGACGTAGAGGACCAAGGTAAGTGGTAACTACTGACCTGCTGGCCATTCTGGGATGTCTACGTACTTCATTTTGTTTTGCTTGCACAAAGTTTCAATAGGTTAGTTTTGTCCTGATGTGGAGCAAAACAAATTACAAAACAAAATTCTTGTTTTCTAGCCAACCCTAGAAGTACTTCCAGTTGGCAAACGTTTTTATGGTGTTACCCATTTCCAAAGACTCTTAAATCCCCAGGATACGCTATTTCTGTCCTACTATGAACCATGCCATGCAAACATCTAACTTGGGAGCACGTTTGCCTCACAATAGCCTCAAAGTGTGGTGGGTTTTTTCCCCATTCCCTTGTTTTGTTGCTCTTTTGTTTTTCACTGGCATTTGGTGTGTCAAAGGCCTGATGAAAGATTAGAGGCAAAGCGTGAAAGATCGGTGATCTGGGGACCCAAACCTGCAAATCACTGAATGCTCTAGAGACACAGTAAGATGTGAGTAACTGGCTCTCCTCCCCTCTTTGCCCTTAGTGTGCTTTTTTAGTGGTTCCTGAAGTGCTGGGCAGTTTCAACCTGTGGCCCATTAATACAGGCTTCTGCCTCAGTTCAGATGTTTTCAGCAGGAGCTGCTTCTAGCACCTGCACTAGCGAACCCTGACCGGTGACGTTGGGAGGCGGCAGGAGGAGGGAGGGCACTTGCTGCTTTTCATTCTTATTCTGTATTAATAAACAGAAACATAGAGAATTCTGCTTTTAAATTACAGCAGTTCAATTTAAATTCAGGTTATTGTATTTTCTACTCTTATTGCATCTCAAACAGTTCACCAAATTCATGGCTGTAGAGTTAAGCAACGTTGGTAATCTTTGAAAAACAAAAAAAGGCCAATGTTCAGAGCATGAGCTTTGTGAAAAGGCATTTAAGCATATGTGTTGTTGCTTTAGCAATGGGCTTCATTGCGTATTGTAGTGACCTTAGGCACTTCCTAAACAGTGGCTGAGGTTGAGGGCTAGAGCCAAACAGAGACAGAGAACGAATGGGTTCTGTGGTTTGGGGTGGGTTTTTTGGTTTTAAACTCAGTTTCACAACAATTTTAAAATGTAAGCAGCTTGTAATTCTGTATCAATAATAGTTTTAGTCATAATGACATTTATTTACATGAAACCTATTGAAGGTAGTGTCGTATAATACAAAATATAATAGCATATGAAGTGCCCAGACAATTAGTTTTTAATGGCCTAGGTGGAAACAAAAGGTCTCAAGTGTGTTTTGAAGACACACAGTATTATCAATATTAAATCATGCAAATGGGGCCTTGTTTAAAGTAGATAAGATTGACAGCATTGCCATGTGACATATGAAAAAGCTGGATAAAGCATTTGACCTGATAGGTATGATAGAGCAATATGATTAGTATTCTGACATACTACTGTTCTTTCATAAATACAAATATAAATGAGGGGAGGGGGAACAGAAAAACTTGTCAGATAATTAAATATACTGCCAATATCCATATTCTAAGTGATATGGATTGATTTGTGTCAACAAGCCTTAAAATTTCTGTTTTATAATAGATGTGTATTGAGGTCCCAAATAAACTCCTCCAGCTTTGGCATGCAAGTTTCTACATCATTGCTTTTCATAAACAAGTCTTCAATCATTTGAATTATTCAGTTTATCAGTCCATTACCCTACTAGGATTTTGTAGAGCTTTCAAGAACTGAAATCCCATATGTAATCCCGAACGATGAGGAGACACTGAGTCATATATTTATACATAGGGCTTGTGTCTCCAAACTGGTAATTAGTTGGTGTTTGAACATTTGTTCAAAACCATAGAACAAATGCTGTCCAGAATAGCGGGGCAGGCTCGTGCCTGTCACCAGCTTTAGAGAGGACTTTCCCACCCCTCTGTTCTCCTCGATGTCGTATCTGCCAGAGGATTAGGCGTCCTGTCCCAGACAAGATATTTTGGGCCAAAAGTACCAGTTATTTTCCAGTTATTGGATGTCAGGCATCTTTTCCTGAGCTCAGCAAATCTCTTCTAAAATGAAGCCATCTCTGCTAAACATTGACTGGATGCATCCATCCTTTGACAATGTGGTGGTCACTGTTCACTGGATGGTTTGAAATCCCTTAGGATGGGCTGGACTAATTAACAAGTGTGTCAATTTTGTCATGACACTTCTTCACTCCCAATATTCATGGTATGAATAAACCAAGAGTTTTCAAACTATATATGTATCTAAATTGTGTAAAATAGCATGTATAATGTAATGTAATCTTTTGGTGGGGTTTGGATAGATGCAACATATGTTCCTACTTGTTCAAACTGGTGGATGCAACATTCAGATGGATAAATTCTCTTCAATTCCGCTTTAGTGGAACAAGATTTTAAGTATATATATTTCACTGAAACTTTCTTGCCTTAATGCATCATCAGTCATCTATCATAACTTCAACCAAAAAAAGACTGGTTGGTTTGCCAAAAAAAACCCAAACAAAAAACAACTATGTAATGTTTTAATAAGTTTTTTCATGTGATTTCTGTCAGCAGTGTATTAAAGGTAACTTACCGCCTCTTGTGCAGGGTTCCACAGCACTGATGTTATAGATGTTACCTTGGAACAAAGTTGGTATTGTGATAGAAGAGGAAATATAATTTCTAGTGAACAGTTTTCCTTGGCAAAATTTTAAACTTTTTGCATCCTTGATTGTAGTTAGCAATAACCCCAACTACGTGAGCTCTCTGAGCTCTGAGGCACTTGGAAACAAAATACTGTGCTCACTTAACATTCAGCAGGTTCTGAGCAAGGAGAAATACTGCTGGGGGTGAGGGGCAGAGGAGGGGGCCAGGGAAGGGGCTTCTCCTCAAACAGTTACACCCCCCACGCTCTTCCACAGAACCTGCTGCAGAGCAGCACGTAACGGATGGCATTGTGGGATGCATTTCTGTCCTTTGAGCTGCGTTGGTAGGGCGTGTCTGGGCTATTCATGTGTTTGCTTTTTTAAAAAAATATTCTTTGCAGGCCAAAAGGTTCCAATTTTCCTGTAAGTAGGATTTCTTATGCAAGCACTTCCTTTTCAAAATTATTTCAGTTTTAGTTATCGTCCACTTGTGTCTGCTGCTCCTGATGCAAATCTGCCCATCCAGGTCTTGTCAAGACGTGAAGAAAAAAATGTTCTGAAATGGAGTATGTTCAGGTGAGAGAGAATTTTCTGTGAATCTCCTCACCCTAAAAATGTTACATTGAACTGGGGATAGGAGATTGCTGGGGGAAAGGAAAAAAAAGTTGAGATGAGAACTGTCATAGAAAATGGGAAGCTTGGAGGCGGTAAGGGTTCAATTCACCTTCTTCAATTTTGGGCAAGCTTGTGCTGCTCAAGAATTGTGTCCTGTGTTCACTCTTCCATGAAATAACTGGGAGGATAGGATTATCCTGGTTAGGGATAAGGTTTCCGAAGTCAGAACAACTGTACTTGCATGCATTTACAGTTTTTCCTTCAGCTCTGCTGCCCTTTAGTTGTCTCATTGCAGCAGCAGCTACTGCTCCTGTGACGACAAACCACGAACTAGTGTGATTTCCTCTGCTGGGTGCAAACAATCCCATGTGATCTCCATGTAGGCTACTGTCTCTGTACGGCAAGAGTACGAGGGTACACATTTAGAGATTCCCTGCAGGCTAGATACAAAGGGAATATTGCAAACAAGGATAAAAGTGGACTGGATTTAAAAACTGGCACTAGACAAAGATAGAGCATCGCTCACACCAGCCTGTGCCCCCAAATCCCTGAGCAAACCTGAGAAATCCTTCTTCCACACATGAACAAGGTACTCTATGAGAATGAAGGTTCTGGCTTTTAAACTGACTTCTTGGGTTTATAATAGTGTGATTTTGAGTTAGTCATGTAGTTCCTCATCAGTAATAAACTATGCAACCATACTGTTTCATTGATGTGCATCATCTCAGCCTGACGTTTTTGGTTAGATTTGATCCAAACAAGAAATAAAGTTATTAATAGAGGTCGCCATCAGATTTATAAAGGAGAAGTCATGTAGAACTTGGCAGCTGAATAACATACCAAAACTCTGTGGTAATAAGCCACTTCATACCCTTATCTCTGTGACTAAGAGTGCCACAACCAAAAACACTGCCTGGTTGCAAATAACTTATAATAATATATATATTAAAAAAAAAATTATTTTCTGAGAGTTTCTAGGGTGCTCATTATATATACCTCTGCTTGAAAATGTATTCTAGAGCATCCCTCATTTTTTGGAAGGAGTAGATTTGATTAGACTTTTCTATCTAATAACATTAATTGTAGGTAGCATTTCTTGGACTGGATCTGTTTAACTACAAGATGCCTCTTGGTATCAACAAGTAAAGATAAACTCATGCACATATGTTATTAGCGATGGTGGAGAAGGGAGGAATAGGAAGGAAGGGATTAAGTTTGCTACAATACATAATTAAAATGGCAGACATTGTGGGAGACTTTCATCATTTCAATGTTTATATATTCTGGATTCTCAAGAAAAAAAATGCAATTATGATAGTGGATGTGAGAGGGAAAGGAGATACTAAAAAAATCCCAACCTAAAAGCCAGGATGTAGAACAAAATAATGCTTGAAAAAACCCTCACTATCCGTATCATTCAAAGAATAACGTAGATGCAGCTAAAAAACTGTTATAATGGGGAAGGGGGGGTAGGAACAGAAAATTAGACTGACATCTTCATGAACTTTTAAATGGAAACTATGGTTCTGCATTGTCCTATTCAGATGATTTAGTAGGTGCTCTATATTTGTGTGATGGAAGTGCGAGGCTTAACAATACCAAATCTCTGACAGAAGTATGCCCAATACAAATCCATGTAATTTGTTGTAGATGGTACATACAAGACAAGTGGTTTTAGTTATTTATAACCTGAGCTCCCATTGACTTCAATGCAAGGTCAGGCACTTTGCCTTTCTGAAAATCAAACTAAAAACCACTAACATTTACAAATTTTACTTAATAAAAACCGTGGTACACTAAGGACAAACTAATTAGGACAAATGGCGTCTGATTTTGACATTGCTGATGAGAACATGGAGCATGGCTCTTTCATTGTGTGCTGTGCTTCAGAGAAATTATCAAAGTGAGCAACCCAGACTGTTAACAATGGGACAGAAACAAAAGAAGAGGGTAGTAGTAATTAGGAGCTGATAATTAGTGTTCCCTTTCTCCCTTCCAGGGCCATGCTCCTAGGATGGGAAAGAACAAGTACACGTGTTTTAGCCGTGCCAGGAAAGGCTGTAGGAGCCAGCGGGGGCTGCTGGCAAGTCCCTGTCCCTGAGGGAGATCTGGGGGATGCAGGAGGCACAGGGTCCTGCTGGCTGCGGGTCACAGGACACCCCCAGCTGGCAGAGCCGCAGCTCTTCCCCGGGCAAATCTAGGTGGTCCTTAGGCTTTGTGCACCAGTGTTGCTTAACAAATCCATTCCAGCTGGAGCCAGCAGTGTCGAGGACCTCCTGACTTACCCACACCTGCACCGACAAAGCCCGTTTGCTCTCTCTGTTCCTCTGTCTCTGGTTGAGACTTTGGCTTTTAGCGCTGATGCGGTTCTGTCACCTACTCTAACGTTGTTTCTGGGAATTGTATAAAGGGTGCAGGTGGTGCCGCCTACTTCCAGGGCATCCAGCACGTGGATGAACTGAGCTATGCTGCTCCAGAATAGAAAGTCTGATAAAACCACTCACTGTACGCAAGAACGTCAGGGGGCGATCGGACAGGTTTCCAAACAGAGTGAACTTGTACACCAGCAGTATCGGGGTCACACTGAAATATGTTGCTGAAATTATTGTCACCATTACACCTGGTCACGCTGAGTCTATATGTTTTTATAGATTTTATCAGTCCTCTCCAGCATTCAGGTACCAACTGTAATGTTCTCATCATTGGGGAAGAGATGAGTTTGGCTCTATCGCCTGCTTGAAAGTAAGTTTACACAATAGGTTCTCCAAAGGCTATGAGATATAGAGGAAGGATACATATAGAGAAAGGATATACAGTAAATCACTAGGCTCTGCTCCATTATTATACTGGAAAGGAGAAAGTGTGGAACATTCTTCCTGCTGGACCCTTTTAACACTTGTAATGAAAATGGAAAATTTTAGAACAAAAGCCTTTCCCTTTTATGTAGTGAGATAAAAAGTACATTTGGGGATGCTATTAAAATAAATAGCTAACCATTTTTTTAATCAGAAATGTTTATTTAAAAACAGAATGGACATTTTATTAAGAACTATTTTTTGCAAGTATGTGTGCTGCAAACTTCTTTCTATGAACTTTGATTCTTGTTCTTGATAAGCACAGGTTATACTGTTTTCTTCATTACTTCCGTAAAATGTGAGCAAATGTGTTCTATAGATTTTTTTTTTTTAAACTGAAGAATAACCTTAACTACTTTAATTACATAATTCATAATTCTATGTCTTCCTTCAAACAAAAAAGCAGAAGTAATAATTACATGCTATGAACCAGAGATGAGTCTGAATGAGATATATTTACACTTTCTACACTTGAGCAGATCATCTTGAGTGCCATCACTTGGCACGTACAAGACAACCAAGTGATCAGGCCCAGCCAGCACGGGTTCATGAGAGGCAGGTCCTGCTTGACCAACCTGATCTCCTTCTATGACAAGGTGACCCACCTAGTGGATGAGGGAAAGGCCGTGGATGTTGTTTATCTGGACTTTAGTAAAGCCTTTGACACCATTTCCCACAGCATTCTCCTGAAGAAACTGGCTGCTGATGGCTTGGCTGGGCGTACTCTTTGCTGGGTAAAAAAAACTGGCCAGGTGGCCGGACCCAAAGGGTGGTGGTGAATGGAGTTAAATCCAGTTGGCGGCTGGTCACAAGTGGTGTTCCCCAGGGCTCAGTTTTGGGGCCAGTTCTGTTTAATATCTGTATCGATGATCTGGACGAGGGGATCGAGTGCACCCTCAGTAAGTTTGCAGACGACACCAAGTTGGGCGGGAGTGTTGATCTGCTCGAGGGTAGGAAGGCTCTGCAGAGGGACCTGGACAGGCTGGATCGATGGGCCCAGGCCAACTGGATGAGATTCAACAAGGCCAAGTGCCGGGTCCTGCACTTCGGCCACAACAACCCCATGCAGCGCTATAGGCTTGGGGAAGAGCGGCTGGAAAGCTGCCTGTCGGAAAAGGACCTGGGGGTGTTGGTTGACAGCCAGCTGAACATGAGCCAGCAGTGTGCCCAGGTGGCCAAGAAGGCCAATGGCATCCTGGCCTGTATCAGAAATAGTGTGGCCAGCAGGAGTAGGGAAGTGATCGTGCCCCTGTACTCGGCCCTGGTGAGGCCGCACCTCGAATAGTGTGTTCAGTTTTGGGCCCCTCACTACAAGAAGGACATTGAGGTGCTGGAGTGTGTCCAGAGAAGGGCAACGAGGCTGGTGAGGGGTCTGGAGAACAAGTCTTCTGAGGAGCGGCTGAGGGAACTGGGGTTGTTTAACCTGGAGAAGAGGAGGCTGAGGGGAGACCTCATCGCTCTCTACAACTACCTGAAAGGAGGTTGTAGCGAGGTGGGGGTCAGTCTCTTCTCCCAAGTAACAAGCGATAGGATGAGAAGAAATGGCCTCAAGTTGTGCCAGGGGAGGTTTAGATTGGATGTGAGGAAAAATTTCTTCACCGAAAGGGTTGTGAAGCATTGGAAGAGGCTGCCCAGGGAAGCAGTTGAGTCACCATCCCTGGAGGTATTGAAAAGACGTGTAGATGTGGTGCTTAGGGACATGGTTTAGTGGTGGACTTGGCAGTGCTGGGTTAACGGTTGGACTCGATGATCTTAAAGGTCTTTTCCAACCTAAACGATTCTATGATTCTAGTAGCACTGAGCAAATAGAGTAAATTATTTGTAAGTCTTCAAAAGGAAAGAAAGAAAACATGGATTTGCCAAGAACGGTGTTATGTTTATCTAATTTTGTCAGAAAGATGAGCAGTAGCTAGATGTTGGTGAGGACTTTGACATTCTCTCATGGCATTCCCACAAGTAAGCTAGGATCTACGTGAAAGTAATATATGGCTTAACAGGTTATGTGGCAAGCTGTAGTCAGAGAGCAGTTACCAACTCTGTGCTTTCAGAAGGGAAGGACTTGCCAATTTTTCCTCTTATTTTATTGCTTTGACACCCAAACTTGCATTTTTTTTTATTAGATCTTGGCATGTATTTTCTAATCACTCTCCATTATTTATAAAGCAGTAAGGTATACAATATGCTGCTGTGTTATATTTCAGTATGTTATTACATACACCTATAGTGTTTGCTATGAAATAGTCAACATGTTGGACTTAATTGTAATAAGGTATTGTGATTCCCATTGCATTTAACTGATGATGGGATGACATGGAAGTCCTGAATACCTTCCCTGGACATATTTGGGTGACAATTAAAAAAAAAAGTATAGAAAAGCAGCTTTTTTTGTCTTATTTAATGGCTACTTAATCCTAGACTACTTGGATTTCATCTTGGCTGTATTTGTATCTTGGTATAGGTTAATTAACTTTCTTTCTTAAAAGCATTTAGTCAAATGATTTTTGCTTGTGAAAGAGTAATGCAGAAACACAGATCAAGTAATGTTAATTTGAGCACATTAGTTCAGATAAACACATAATAAAATTCATGGAACAAACCCACAACACTGAAACAAACAAAAAACATGCTGAATTTGGTTTACTGGATTGTGAGTTGGACCTTTTTAAGCTGGCAGCCCTTGTCCTTTGGGTCAGCACACTGAGCAAAGAATGGTGCTCTCAGAGGAGAGAAAGGGAAGAGAAGACCACAAGTCTCTGAAGCCTGGGGGGGCAAGGGGATGCTGGGGCTTTTGTCCCTGTACCCCAGGTAACTTCCCTTTGGTCTGTGTCTGAGTGCACATGTCGCCGGTACGGCAGGCAGTCGTACTCCTTTTACTGCATCTGTGTTGTGTTGTTCTCTTCCTTTCTTACTCCCTGGAAGGCACCTCCCTTGCACGCACCTTTCATACGGGAGTGCAGCGAGCCCTCAGCCGCACCAGTGGTCAGCTGGCCTGGGCTCTGCCCTGGGAGCTGGAATAGCATTTTCAGTTGCAGAGGGAATCAAGCCCAGCTTTCTCACTTCCCGGGTGGCGGCTCCCATCACTGATTTTATTTCTACACAGCTGAGCACTCCTCCTCTGGGATATTTTAAAAGAATTTAGTTAGATCTGCTTAATTTTTCAAAAGCAGGTTCTGAAGGAGGATCCAAGGCTCTGGATCCCCAGTCAGCAGGAATGCCTCACTGTGGTGCCTAAGCTCAGAGGGATGGAGCGGGAGCATCAGCACATCCATGCACTTAGCATTTACTGTCGGCAAGCTTTCATTCAGGTTATTTGGGTCTCCATTCCACAGCATCAGACTCTTAATTGAACCAAGTCCTAAATTAATTTTCTAATGTTAGCAGCAAAGCATTGGAATGCATTGAATTCCCAAATCCCAGGACCTTGCTGAAACTCCTTAACTATAATTGCCTCAGAAAAGGCATTCGGAACAACACTAGCTCAAATGGTATGTGGAAGCAGCCTAGGGAGCGAGTCAGAGGGGAGGCTCAGCTGTGATCCTACAGTGAAGAAACATCTGGGATTAGGAGCTAGTAAAGACCTTGTGAATGTGGCCAGTGTTGTAACCCTGAATAAATACTTAAGGAAAATTACATGAATAAAATCAACAGACAGTGATGGTATTTTTTTTTTCCCCCAGGCATTTTAATACAATTATGGAACCTCTGCCAGCTCATTTGGAAATACCAGCTAGAACAAGGTAAGCTGCAAAAGGCTGATTTGACAAACGTCACTAACTTCAGTATTCAAAAAACTGGAAATTACTGCTAGGAAATTACTATCTAGGGAAGTCTAAAAGGCTTAATAGAGATGTCATAATAATAGTAAAGTATTACGTGGCAGTAATAAAAATCTAGAGATGCATCTAACAATGTGTGGGAAATGGGGCTCTTGCTAGTATTTTTACTTTAAAACAAATACAGAGAAATGGAGCATGTGCAACACCTTCCTAAAGCCAATTTAGACTACATAGTCTGCTCCTCTAACACTTTTGGAATAGACTTGATTATATCTTGACTCAAATTTAGTTGATTTTTATGATGATAGCTGTAAGTACTACTGAGGCTTCTGGGTTATAGTGGCATGATGGCTTTAAAAAAGTCATGGTGGTTTGTAGTGTGTAAGAGAGCTTTTGGAATGCTTGTACTATCCAGGCTGTAAGGAGACGGTGGGGTTTTTGAGGGTCTTGGTATGGAATAGATCATAACAAGATACTGAAGAAACACTGGAAACAGTTCAGAATTTTGCTGTATGTGGAAAATTTGGCATAGCCTCATGGAGCAACCCAGGGAAAGATGCCAAAAACCACTAATAGGTATTTAGGGGGGGGGACCAAACTGAGGAGGATAAATCGTATTTTGGGCGAGTTTTACGTATATCTGCAGTTAAAACTGCCAGAAGGATGTAATGGTGAACCCTGAAGCCTTGTAAGCTGAGCTACGAGATGGTGTCTAGCTCTGAACCGCCCCAATTTCACCTGCGTTCGCTGACGCCGTCGTTGCTCGAGCCCGGCTCCGGGAGCCGGGCCCCGCCGGCAGAAGCGGGTGGAAGGCGGCGAAGTCCTCGGCGGTGCGCGGGGCCGAGGCCGACAGCTCTGGAGCGGTGCGCGGGGCTCCCGGGTGCCCTTCACCGCCCTCTCACCCCTCCCTGAGTACTCGGGAGGGCAAAACCCGGCGCTGCCCTTCCTCCCCCCGCCGCCGGGTCAAAACCACCCGCCCCTCCCTCCGCACCCTGGGCTGAGGTGCGCCCCCCCCTCCCCCCCGCACCCCGGGGGCAGGCAGAGCCTTGGTCGGCAGCCCCCGGGCGGGTGGGGAGGGGAGGAGGGCAGGGGCGGAGGGGCCGCGCAGGAGCCGCGGGCCGGGGCGCTGGGGGCTCCCGGGCGGGGCGGCCCCGGCGCCGTCCCCCGCCCCGGGCCGCCGGCAGCGCAGCCCCGCGGGCCCTGCCCGGGCGGGGAAGGTGAGGGCGGGCGGGCGGAGCCGGGCGGGGCCCCTCCCCGCACCGCTATAGCTGCCGGCGGCGGCGCGGCGCGGGCAGCTGCCGGCGGCGGCGGGGGAGCGCGGCGGCGGGGACCCGGCGGGGCCGGCGCCCGGCAGCAGCAGGATCCGTCCCCGGCCCCGCCGCCGGTGCGCGGCCATGTGGCGGGCGCCCAGCTCCGCGCTGCGGGTGGCCCTGCCGCTGCTGGGCGCCGCTGTCTCGCTGTGCGCAGGTAGGGCTGGCGGCGGAGAGCCGGCACCGGGAGCGCCCTGCGTGCCGCCGGCGGCATCCGGGATGCGCGATCGCCGCGGGGCGGGGGCGCGGGCGCCTCGCCCGCCGCGCCGAGCACCGGGACCCCCCCGCGCCCCGGGACCCCCTGCCCCGCCGTGCGCCCGGCAGCTGTGTCCCCGCCCGGCGGGGGGGTCAGCGTGGTTTCTCGGGACGTTAAGGAGCTTAATGCATTTAATTATGATCAACGTGTATACACGGGAAATAGGTTCGCTGGGATTTACGGGGAGTAACCAGCCCGAAGCTGGTTCCAGCCCACGCCGTTTGGGTACCACGCTCTCAGAAGTTCTTGATCCATTGGGCTTTAAGAAGTGGTATCTGGCAGATCGCGCCCCAAGGGTGTTCTAGCGTTTACCCTAAGCTCTGCTCGGCGTTTCCTTGGTGCTCAGAGGCAGCTTTTCAGACAGAGCGCTGTTTGTCGTTGCATGAGACCCCTGTGCCTGTGCTGGGAGTCATGCTGGGCCACCCCGGGCAGCGCGCCCCATCCCGTCCCATCACACTGCGAATGGGGCAAAGTTCACAACCTGCGGGAGGGCTTTGGGCAGGGTTGCCAAACACACGGTGTCTAGGTTCTTCTGATACAGGTTCTTCTCTTACACAGCAGGTGGTATGAAACATTCATTCTCCTTGACGTTTCCTTTAAAAACTAAGCCTCTGCTCTCAGATAATGCTCTGTAAACCAGCAGTTGTCTTTAAGGTAAGGTAAGGCAGTGTAGAGTAGAACATTTTAAAATTTTTCTATTAGGTTTACTCCAATTTACTTTTTTCTCAATGTTTTCACCACGGGAGTTTCTTGGTGTGATGCTCATTACACTCTTGCAGAGAGAGGTGGTCACAGCCCCAAGCTGAAAGGAAGGACTGTGCCCACTCCCACATCGAAGTGCTCGTATAATCCCTTCTTTTGGGAAATGAGGAGTAACAGAACTCAGCTGTTGATGTTTGAAATAGTTCTGTATAGCATTATTCATCTAGTAAATCTTTGTTACCTTCAAGGGGTGTAAAACCTGATCTATCCGAGCTCTTCTCTTTGTTTGTCTAGTTTTTTATTATTTAAGTTTGGAAGTGAACCACAGAAATAGGCAACCCTGTGCTACTCTTGTTTTTTCCTGGTATGCTTGAATTGAATTGAAGCATCACTAATGCTGTGGCCATTGCCACTTCCCTCTGGAGACCAATACGCTAACAAATCTCATTGGCTTTGATTATCATTTATAGAAAACAGTCTTGCATTGCTTTGTTCTCTTAAGTTGCAATAGTATTGTCCTCTGTTTTTCTTACCCTGTTAGCTATCTTTTCAGAGTCTGGATCAGGTATGGTATGTGTGCGTATGGTCCAGGATAGGCAGGCATCCTCTTCACCCTTACAGCTCTTTAGAGGGGGCACCAAGGGGAGTTACACATACCTAGAAAGGGTCTTCAGGTCTTGCGCAGCGGTTGCTGTTTAGTGTCAAGTGTTTAGCTGTGCATCTGCTTGATCAACTCTACATCTGCTCATGCTCCACCGCAAACCTGTCTGATCAAGGTACGCGACTAAGCATGCTCTGGTAACTTTTCCCCCCCTATTCTCTCTCATGCAAGTTTGAAGATGCTGTGCTGGGTAACGGAGGTCTCATGAGGAACTTCCATTGTGCCCCAGTATTCAGGAATATTTATAGGATTAAGAGGAAGAGTATTTTGCTGCTGACGTGGTGAACGGTCCTACTGCTTCCTATCTGCTTACCTCGTGTGGGCTTCTCAAAATTGCTTCCACCCCAGGCTCCTACCACCTTTGTTCTACATCGCCTCCATCTTGTTGTATCAAATGCTTTGCATACTCTTCTATACTCTTCACAGCATTATTTTGGGGAAAATAGGGAGTACTCAATGTGCTGTAGGGTTTCTAAATAAACAGGAGTTGAGGGTGTGGATTGCAGTAAGGGAACGTGTTACTATACATGGTGGTGGCACGTGGGCCTCTCATAGTGCTCAGCACTGAATTGTCTTGTTTTGTATTTCTTAGAATTTGTCTAAAGGCTCTCTTAAGTTTGTGAGAGTTTGTTTCCCACTTAAATGCATTTTAATCCTCCCAAAGGCAAGCCACAAAAACCATAAGCTGTCCCTGATGCGTGGCAAAGATGCCCGTATGTACAGTAAACCAGGTAGGTGTGAAATGGTTCTTTACCATAACTGTGGGAGTGCCATTAGTCTGTGTAGCTGAAAGCAGAGTGGAGAGCACATGCACAAGCAACTACTGCTTACAGCCAGGTATAATATAAACTTAGTGTTTCAAAATGAGAAGCAAAATAGATTGCTATTGAAAACTGCTACATAAGGATAAATGCGTGAAAATAGCATAAAGTTGGACTCTTGCTACATGAGTAGTACTGTATTCAAACAACTTTGTTGTCTTGTCTTCCATACTGTAAAATATCCTTGTATTGAGTTATAAACAGTTGCTGAAAATGCCCTGTGAATCTTAAGTCTGAATTTTTAGCACACTCCGTTTATTCCAGTGTTTCCTGTAGAGTGTAAACGTCGAATAAAAGTCTGAGGTACATAAGGTGCATGGTGGTGGCTCTTGCCTGCACACAAAGCTGTGAACCAGCCACTGCACATCCATGTAAGTGTGTGTCGCTGACAGGTCCAGAGAGCTGCATTCTGCAAAACACATCTTTGTTCCAGGTTAATAATTTGGTTTGCTTAGTCCTTATTAACTGGTAATACTGAAAAGCCTACGTGTTGTCAAGCACCAAAAATAGTATGTCCTTGGAAAGAAGTACCGCCATAGCAAAGCAGTTGTACTTCACTAAACAATTTAATTCACTGCTATGTTACAAATTATCAGTATGATGCTATCTTCTCATTTCTGTGGGTCACTGAAGCTCTGTTTTCCTAGCTTTTAGTAAAATGCTTTAATAATAAAAACGCTTTAATGAAGCAATGTGGATGAGAGCTATAAGCACTTAATGGCCTGACTCTGTGAGCTACCAGGGTGTCTGCCAATAATTCGCACAGGTAAAAGACTATATGTGGGGTGAGTGGGTATAATTTAATTCTGCTTTTTTGGAGTAGGCTCTAGATCCTTACCAGTTACTTGCAAATTATTATTCTGGGCTTTAATCTGGCCAGGATATTTTGTCACTTTTGAAGAGCACTGCTGTAATGAGCGCGGTACAGTTGTCCTCCATGCACGCTGTGATGCAGCGCAGCCGTCCCCCTCTCAGGACGGGAGTGAGCTATTGGATGTGCCTGTCGATTCAGCTAGATTTGTGTTTGAGCGTCTGCTGAAGTCTGTCTTGAGTTCTGGGTTACAGGATTGAGATATCTGAGCTTTCAGCAAAAATCCCTAGAAAAAGGGGTCCCGGACATCATGCTGAAGCCTCTCAGAGCTGTAGTATGTTACCACATTTTTCTCCCTATCGGGTGCTGGGAGGGAGAGGCTCAGGGCTTTTTTCCATACTTATTTTTGTAGGCTAGAAATTCAGCTTCTGCCTGGCTGTGAAGGTTCTGATAACCTGGTAATTAGTGGAACTGTGACATGAAAGTGTTGAGCAGTGAGCAGACGATAGGGAAGAGATACTTAGCTAATAACTCCATCCCAGTTCAGAAATGCAATTTCCTGTCTACCTCAAGTACTGTTAGTCTCTGAATTATCCTGGATTGTGTCTAGCTATTATGCAGAGAACAAAGCCCTAATTGAAGCCCAAGCTGGATGCCTAAATTTAGATGCTGTGAATACCTGTTGAGCGGGGGATACCCCCACCCCCCAGCAACTTTGGACATGTGTAGATGAATCCGGGCATGTGCAAGTTGCTCTGATGGAGGTTGGCAGGTTTTGTTGCTTTAGCACACGTCCTGTCCTCTCCTGAGCGCTTTCAGTGACGCTGTAATCCCGGTGTCCCCCAAGATGCGAGAATTCTTCCATTGCCTTAGTGCTGAAGCGATGGATGTAACCCTGGCTGTGCTTCTGCCTGTGCCAGCCTTCATTCGGAGGCAGCTATATTTCACTGCTGGGGTAGCCTCAGGAATGCTTTTTTCCAGAATAAATGGTCTTTGCAAGTTAAGTTTCTTTTCCAGAAGAGAATAGTTCAGTTGGAAGGGACCTACAGTGATCACCTACTCTAACTGCCAGTATGCAGTTGGCATTTTATCTTTCTGTTCTTGGTTCATCTTAAGTTTGGTGGTGGCAAAAATAAATGAAGTACATTAAAAAGTCAATGTTTTCTTGATTCCACATTTACCAGGAAGCTGACTCTAGGTAACCAGAGCAGCGTTTGCAGAACTCGCGTCCCCCTCACTTCTCCAGCAGTACGTGTTTTCAGTCTGACATACAACGGGACAAAACCAGTGACAGTTAAGTAAAAAGGGACATTTTTGGTTGCCAAGTGTTGTTTTGAAATACTTGCTCTTCTTAATGCAGTAATTCTAAACCATTCAAATTTTCATCCTCAAAGTCAAATTTTATTCTTCAGTAGTACTTACTTTTTGTGAAAAAGGCTATGTTTAACTAGAGGGGAACTGTGTGGCAATAGAAAAGACAGTCAGTGTGATATCCTGGATGTAAAATACCTTGTCAAACTGTTTTCAGGTATTGACTATATTCAGCTTTCAATGCTAGGGATTCTTTTTTATGCAAGCCATTTCAGACTTGGAGTCAGTAAATGCTGTCAGCACCGTGTTATCACAACTGCCTCTCCATGGAATTTGAACCCTCATCCCTATGCTGGATCCTCCGTCAGTGCCTTATAGACTGAGACCGGCAGATTCTTCCTCAGCTTTATGTATATGCTGTATTTCACAAAATCCTTGCACGCATAGTGTTTTGCCACACAGCTTACCTTTCATAAAGCATAACTTTTCAAAGGATACCTCGCCTATTTGAAGCTAATGAGAAATTAGCAAATGTCCTTTGACAGCTTATTCCAACAAAAATAATTTCACTGGGTTTTGTTACCCTTTCCCTGCTCAGTTAATATTAATTCAAATGCCTGACGTCAGTTTGTCTACTGTTTTCTTGTTACGGTTGCTGAGCTTTTCTAGAACAGGGATTTTGAGTACCCAGTATCCTGTCTCCAAAATTAAGATACTTCTTGTACATGTTCATAAAATCATTTCCCATATGTATTTTTAAGAAATGAAAGCATTGGAACTATTTAATGTCTCTTGTTCTAAGACATTTTCTTCAGTTCTGGAATAATTACTTTTCCTCTCTTCTCTACAGCTTTCTAGTTTTTGCCTAGTTTGGTATCAGTCCTTTTTGCAGTGTGTCTATATAGTGAGCTTTTAATCTACTATTACTCCTACTATTTTTTTTCCAGAGAGGGAACTTCTCCGTGTTTTTCATAGTAGTCCAAAAATCAAATATTTTTAAGACCTGCTCAAGATTCTGGTTTCCTCTTCTGAAGAAATGTGTTACAAGAGAATAAATTAGACAGCGACACGCTATCCCTTCCATGAATGTGGCTGGCTGTAGGAGACAGATCCCTCTTTGCCCACGCGAATGGGCGCAGTGCTCTGGGAGGGAATACGTATTTCCTGCTGCGTGTAAAGACTTGCAGAGTTTCAGTTGATATTTGCAAGTTAATTCTTCTCCCCTCCTGGCTTGACCGCGCTCATGGCTGTGTGCGGGAGGCAGGAGGGTGGTCTCGGCAGCTCCGACCACCGCTGCTCCTCCAGCAGATGCTCGAGGAAGGAGGGTGGGACACGATGCGAGTTCAGAAGGCGCTTTCTGAACTCCTTTCTGAGCAGCTCTCGGCAGCTTGTGGGTTAAGGGCTCTCAGTCAGAAGATGTATTTGTGTCGTTATGCATAGTGGTTTCTATAAATCTCTAGTACATAAAGGTGGATTTTTTCAACCACTTTTTGAATACACTAATGCTTTATCCTAAGTGGTGGCAACAACATTGACACCTGACGCTGTTGGGGAAGGTGGCAAGGCAGCAAGAGAAAGAGGAGTGCTTCCTCTTGCTTATTGTGAATTTGCTGTCGATAACGTCTGTGCTGCCCGAGAGCTTTTGAGTTAATGGGAAGTGGTGAGTAGCTGATCCCATTTGTCTTCTCAATATGATCTATGATTTCTTTATAAAACTTTCATATCTCCCCTAAATTGCCTTTGACATGAAATAGCCCAGTTTCTTAATCTATGTCCAGTCCCCCTTGCCATCTGTCCTATAACTCTTTCTGCTTCTCCTGTGCTCTTTGGAAGCGGGTGACAGGAACCAATCCCAAATGGCAGAATGGGGTGTTGGATCTCCTCCTGGTTTCTCCTCATTGTGCCGCCCTCCATGAGCTGAGCTGATGTTCTCCAGAGCTCCCCAGAAACGCACAGCCATCTCTGTTCCGAGTGGTGATAGCTAACATTGGGCTGGTTACTGCAGATACACGGCTGAAGTTGTTTTTTCTCCTGTATGATTTTACTCTCCTCTGGCTTTTGATCCCTCAGCGTGGCAAGATTCCGTTGCAATGCTCTTAAGTCAGTTCTACTTTTTCTGTCCTCAGCAAACTTTACTGCTTTATTATCAATTGCCCTTTCCAGATCACTAGAGCACACAACACACATTTCTGTGCGACTCCGCGGATAACAGCCTCTCACTGTGAAAGCCGATGGTTTCCCCCTGCCTTTTATCTCAGCTGCTACCAGACAAACGGGTTGACCTCTGGTTAAGACTGAAACAGCTCTGCCTCGTGGCAGCAAAGTTTCTTTGCTCGTGGTCCGTTACCAGCGGTCGTGTGGACTCGGTCAGAGAATGCCTGCCGAGGGGCTGTGCCAGACCCGCACCGATCCTGCGGCACCTTTACCAGTGCCTGATCCGGTCTTTGTTCTAGCTCCATCATGAGCAATGGACTGGACAATGGGAAACAGCCAGTCTGTTGTTTTTAGGGTGTCCTTTGAGCCCCTTTTTACAACAGTGAAGCTTTCGCCACCTGGCACCCTCCCGAGAGTGAGGCGGACAGGTCGGCTGGTAGGTCAGGTCCAGGTATGCGTCCTGCGGTGCTGTAACACCTCCTCCCATGCGGAGGTGGCCTGGAGGGCAGCTGTGTCCTCGCGGTGGGGTCTGTGCCCGAGGGAGGGGGCCCAGGCAATGTGGAGAGCCCACGCTCATGTGAGCCCCAGATCTCTTAATTTGGGAATAAAATAAAAGTATATCTAGAAGCGCACAATACAGAATGACTGTACAGATCAAGGATGGAAATATTCTGGATATTCAGCCTTCCTTCCCATCATGATTAAAGACAATTAATTGCTGTAAGGCCACTTAGATATTTGCTTTCCAATTTAATTTTGAAATGCTCTACTGCCCTGTAGTCACAAGAAGAAACTGCTAACTATTGTGGGTAGAGCTGGATTATGACTTAATGGGAGATTAATGCCTTGTTAATCTGTATAGTAAAAAGTCTGTGTTGAAATGTAGAACATTGTGTGGTTCATAAGAGATAGCAAGTCTGGGCTTTTTTTTCCATGGTTTTTAGTATGTTCTTTTAGTCCCACACTGTCAGACAGCTTACGCCCGTTATATGCTCAATTCTTTCCATTTAACTTCTGAGGTTGCACTATGTCTATCTACTTGTTTTAATTGTTAGCTGCTTTCATTAAGCTGGTGTCTAAACTCACATTCTTCCATCTGTTCACACAAAGTATCGTTCTTGTTCCTTAGTTATCTAGTGATTCATGTATTTGAAGCTGACACGAGGAAAAACTGATAGAAGTATAAAAAAAAAAAAACCTTCTGTTGTGCATCTTTGTGTTGATTTATTGTGAATCAGATGCTGGTTCAGTTCTTCCTGCTACGTAAGTTAATTGCACAGTGTGTTTGCCTGTTTTCTTATATTTGCATTGAAAACTAAAAAGAAAAAAACATTGCTTCTTATGTAAGTCATGTCAGTTATTTTCTGCTCTGAAGAGCAAGTCATTCTGTCCTCGATTCATAGTGGGTCTCATCCAAGACATTGGTATATAGTCTCAACTCCTATTGCAATAACAGCAGAAAAAAAATCCTTGAGAACTACTTACGTCTTAAAAATACTAAAACCAGGGAATACCTGTTCCTTGTGCCTCTATATCTCGAAGTTGCTTTCCTTGTGTATCTGACAATTTGTGAATCAACTTCCCAGTCACCTCGGTTGGCTGTTAGTTTCACCTGTTGTTCACTTGGGTCTTGCCAAGTGCCATGCTTCTCTTTGGAAGACAAGAGGGACTGCACACCTCTGTCGTGCAACCTGTCTTTGTAACTGCTGTCCCTACTGAAGGGAACCCACGGCGTGTCCCCTCCTACTCTGCCCCTGGCCCTGCCTTGGGCTGTGCAGCTGGTCATGGCAGGACAACGTGCTCGTGATCCTTATGGGAGTGCAGCCTCTGGGGGGGGTGTGCAGTGCTTTGCGGAGATTCAGAACAGATTTGTTAATGACTGCCGGAGAATTACATGCTCAGAGAACTGTAACCATTGGTAACCAAGTTTGGATGCCTCACATAGCTTTCTGAGGCCATGGCATATTTCAGTTGTTCACTTTCTCCTAATTTCTCAACCAGAGAATGCAACTTTTTAAGGGAAATGTTGTTGTGCTTGAGTAAATAAAAGAGTCATGTTCGTTACTGGATTAAAGAGTGCCTTGTTTTGAAACTTTGGGAGCACATTTTCCTCCTGCCTCTTTGATCCTTTTCCCTTTAACTCCTTCACCATCACCTTATTCCACTTCTCTGGTTTCCACAGTGGTGGAAGTCCCGACTTTCCTCCCGTGACAGTGCATGGCTGGTAACGTTGCCAGGACCGTCCCTGGGAACAGAGCTGGAGAAGTGCGGTGCGCCTTCCCCAGGGAGGGAATAAGCATTTCTTGCTGCATGTAGGAACTTGCAGAATTTCAGTCAATATTTGCAAATTCTTCCTCTTCCTTCGTGCCATAGAATGGCTACTTGGGAGGGGAAGCATGGTTCAAAGATGGTGTTGGCCTGAGCATTGAGAGAGACATTCGTCGTGCTGTTATCCCTCTGGCCTGTAAACTGGAGGGAACATCTTGCCAGCTTCTCTGGGACAGTAATGGAGTCAAATTAGAGCAGAAACTGTGCAGATGTGTAATGTGAAAGCTTGAAATACATTGCTAGGTTGTAGAACTGGATATGGACAATTTTTTCCATAAAAAGGAAAAGATAATAGAGGAAGTTGTCATGAATAAACTGGAGCAGCACTGGGACATGTCTAGTGGATCAACACGGATAAGTTGCGAATTCTGGCGAGTCCCGTGACCCTGAGGATGTCAGTGGGGATGGTGATTCAGGCTCGGCAGAGTTTGAGTGGTTGTACAAGTCTCTGTGAGGAGCTACGCATGTGGCTGCGTACGGGGATGCGATGCTGGATGAGAGCTGAGAGCTGATGGGGTTTGTCACCTACGCCTGTTCAGCGGGACTGGGAGCAGGAAAAGCATGGAACGTCTCAAGGGCATGTTCAGAAGGGCCCACGCTCCTCTTCTGATTCCACCAAAGTGAGGCAGATGAAATAGCACGGGTGCAGGAAAGTTGTACTTTTATGGTTATATTTTAAGATCATCTTTCTGCTCTTTTAGCAAAGGATTCTTGATGTACATAAATGCTCTTGGAAACAAGGTCAAGTATTTGTATCTTCTGAGATTTCTATCCTTTTGTCTATGTGAGAAATTAGCCAGTAGCACAGGCAGATAGCTGGGGAACCTTGGGCTTCTTATTTTTGTAGAATTATATTTAAACGTGGTCTGTGTAAGTCTTCTGGGAGGAGAGAGTCTCGTCTTGCCCACAACTCAAACATTGATCTTGTCTTTGAATAGATTTAGCTGCACTGTTTTTCTGGTTTTGTTTTTTTTCCCCCTGCATAAGGGCTTGAAATTTGGCAGCATTTAAGCTTGGGTGAGCGATGGCAGCAGACACAATGCTAGGAAAATCTGAAATATGAGGCTGAAGGGGGAGGGAGTACAGATTCCACCTCTCGGTAGGACCCCTTTGAATCTTGTTAGCAGCAGAGACGTGTGAAGTCTTCATTCTTGCTGACCAGTGGGTTACTCCCAGCTCTCATGGTGTTGTCCGTTTGACTTCCGTCACACATCACCCAACAGCCCAAATTTGTTCCAGCCCAGAGAGTCTCGGTGTAGGAAGACTTGGCTGGAGCAACTGATCTCGGACGCAGGCTAGCGCAGGGCTGTTGGAAGTAACGGAGAGCAGAGAAACCTCTGCCTGGTGCTGCCAGCATGGTGCTTCCCCTGCCCCAGCACTGACCGCTGCCACCGAGCAGGGAGAGCATGAAGCCTCGGCCGAGAGATGGGGGAAGAGTCTGATGGAGCTGGGACTGGGAGGCTGTGGGGGCTAATGCTGTAGCTGGCAACCCCATAGGAAAGAAAGCGGGACTGAGAGCAGGGGGGTAAAGCAGGAACTGGGAGAGGGTGAAGGAGACGTGTGGACTGGGAGGATGCGTCAGTGAGGCTTTGGGAACTGGCACGGTGTAGTGAGTGTGAGCCACCTTGGGAGGAGCAGAGGCGGTCAGAGGATGCAGCGGAGGGGAGCTGTGGGCACTCCTGGGGAGAGCTCCTGGGATTAGGTGGCAGTGGGAGTCTGGAGCTGCCGAACAGTGAGGGTACGGGAACTGGGACAGGGTGAGAGTCAGGACCACAGTAGGACAGCTGGAAGGAGCTGGGTTGAGAAGCACAGGCTGAAGGCTCTGTACCTGCTGGGGCAGTGTTTCTCAGCTTTTTTTAAAGGAATGATTAAAAAAGGCAACAGTTCAAGTGTGGTAGGACAAACATACATTAAAAGGTTTTTTAGGATGTAATGTTTTTGGGTGTGGACAAGCTTTTCTTCATGTGCTCTTCCGCTTCTTCCAAACTGAACATAGTGTTTCCATCAGAAGTTTGTGTGCCTGTCTCATGTGACTTCTGTGAGCTCAGTATTTCCGAAGGAGAAGAGGGAATGTTTATCGAGCCATCTTGGTCTCCAGGACTTTCTAGTCTCCAGTGGGCATGAAAATTCTCTGGAAGTATTGAGTTCAACATGCTCCTTTCCCTGCTCCTCCCAGCTTGTCATCTGGTGGCCGAATGCTTTTGCTTTCAGAAGCGATAATAATGTGGTTGGGTTGTATTGAAACTTTTAACCCAAAATTTTTTTATTTATGTTCTTCTTTGCATAATGTCTTCTCACAGAAACAGCTCTGTGGGGAACAGGGCTGATTTTCATAGGTCTGTGAACTTGCAGTTGTGGGCAGTAGTTTCGAGCAGTGTATTCAGAACTAATAGGAAAAATGGGGTTAGAATCTTTCTATCAGTGATGTAGAAAGAAAAAAGGACATCCAGCAAAGTAAAATGGTCTCTGAATACAACAGAAGAAAATACCGATCTTCAAGCGGTGGCACCCCTAAAGCCAGGCGAGCCAACCGTCAGACTTGCCTGCCAGCATGACTTCCAGCCAACTCTGGTTGCAGATAGGCTCGAGGTGGTGCAGGGCCCCTTTCATTCTGGAAATAAGTGACTGTCTTAGCTTGGTCAAAGTGAGGTTACAGAGCCTAAGAGGCTCCTCTGTCATCCTTTTCTCACCCTGTGTTCACGGTGCTCAGAGGAATACCCTTGGAGCTGTTCAGAACTTGCAGTGACAGTTTTGATCAGCTCCTCTCTCAAGCAATCTGCAAAATACCAGAATATGGATAAAACTGTCAGTTATCTACTGTGGATGACGTCATAAAGACCATTTCCCATTTTATTTTTAGACCATGAGAAGGAGGAGAAAAAAAACGCATAATGACGTGTCTGAAACACTGAAGACACTTGTGACAGTCTTATATTCATTTCCTCAAGTAATGCTTTTATTTTGCAGTATTCATTATGATGTGTCTGTTTTTCTTCTGCTAGATCTCTTATTTATTTGGATCTGATGAGTCTTGCTCCTGGCATCTCTTCTAGGACTACAGTAATGTCTTTAAGGAAGAGATTCACCTGTTCTGTTGCTGGGTGATTGATTGTGCTCACCATACCGAGAGAAAGCCGAAGCAGACAGACAGTGATATGGTTCCTAGCGTACCCTGCATCCAGGATAAACACGAACATATGGTGCCAAGGAAGTTTGTTGTGAGCCTGAGCTGAAGATAAACACTACAAGCTGTTATTTCAGAAGGGTAGCACAGGATGAAGATTGTTGTAAAGAAAACAAATAGTGTCATAGAAACAGAAATCGGATTCACACTGACGTCTGTCAGGACTTCTCTGCTCCTCCAGAGACTCTGAGATTAGTCCCTGCTACTCCTGCCACGTGGCGAGTGCTGCCGCAGCCATCGGTCATCACACCTTCCTCCTCAGCCGTGGGTGTGGGACACTCCCCGCCCCCCCCCCCTTCCCAAATAAACAGAATGGATTTATGGATAAAATTACTTTTTTTTTTTTTTTTTTAATACCCTAGCTCCCATAAGTAGAGCAATGTTCAATCTTGCAGAGTTATAACTGACCTGGGAAGGTGTACAGAATGCATTTTGGGGAGCCTGTGGGTGGGATAAGAACTGTCTAAGTCAAAAGTTGAAGAGATCAAGTCTCTGTACTCTAAAATGAGGGGTTTTTTACAGAAACAATCATATAAAGTGGAATTAAGGAAGTGTTTCCTGTAGAAATTGCTCTCAGCCTGAGGTTAAGATGTCTTGGTTATTGTATCACTGCTAATATGGGCTCCTAAACTTGGCACGAAGCAAGCAAAAATTGTTTGTTATGAAGCAGGTGAAGAAAACAAGGAAGGCAAAAAAAAATTATTGTTGGCATCTGGTGTTTCACTGAGATGATGTGGCTTTGGTTTCCTCCTCTTCTTCCAAGGAAGAGTCAATAAAGCCTGAAAAATGTGGTAGTTATTAAATGTGTTTCTATTTGATTTGGTAAAACATGAAGATATGGTTAAAAACATGCAAAAAGCTTAGAAGTCATCAGACTTTTGCACCAAAAGAAATTGGGCAGCTGTTTGTGTGCCTGAAAAAGGTGCATCATCTCTGAAGACATGGGGAGGAAAAGTCTGTAGTTACTGCCCGTGTCTGTCTGTAGGGCGTAGGGTGGTGTGTGCCCGGACTTTGCATCTTGGCGATCCCTCAGACTTGTTGCTCTCACCCAGTCGGCTCTGGCAAGGCGTGCGTATTGCTAGCGCGGGGCAGGGGGGGTGGCTGGCACAGGTGAGGGGTGGCCGTGTTTCAGGAAGTCAGCACAGCTACCTAAACAGCGGCTGTTGATATTATTTAAAATTCAGCACATAATGAATGTAGCTGTGTCTAAAGAGACATCTTGAAATGGAGCACGTGCCCATGTGTTTGTCCTGAGCATTGTCTGAGGTGTTGTCTTGAGTCCATGGGAGCTGAGAACATAAACCTGAAGACTTGAACCTCCGTCTCCCCACCTAGGCAAAAGGCAGCTTTCACAGAAACTTCATCTTGGGGTGGTCAGTCTTCTCCACCACGCGAGATAGATGCTATACACTTCCCTGTGACCAAGGACCACCTGGTTTAAAAACTTGTCATCTGTGGGTGTTGGGGACCTGTGCTATCGGGGGCCTCCCAGGACTGGCTTCCTCCTGCAGCCCAGGAGCCCGTTCACCGGCATAGGTGATGGCCCTGGCACGGGATCTGAGCTGGAGCTCCCGCAGGGTGCTCATGGTGAACCAGCTAGCCTTGGCTGACTGGCAAGAGAAGCTGGCACGGTTGCTGGGGGGGGCTCTGTCTTCCCGGGGCCTTCTCATGAAAGCTGGAAACCTCTTTTTCAGGTCTGAAGTGCGTGTGCCAGCTGTGCGAGCACACCAACTTCACCTGCCAGACGGAGGGCGCCTGCTGGGCTTCCGTCATGCTGACCAATGGGCGGGAGGAGGTGATCAAGTCCTGTGTCTCCCTCCCAGAGCTGAACGCGCAGGTCTTCTGCCACAGTTCCAAGAACATCACAAAGACTGAGTGCTGCTACACCGACTTCTGCAACAACATCACCCTCCGCCTGCCCGTTGGTAAGTGCCATCCGAGTGCAAAATGCTGTTCAAGCACTTGTGTGACAGCTTGAGAGTGCAGACATACTGTGCAGAGGACGTGACCATGAGAGCCAGCTAATGGGGATTTTAAAGGCTGTCTGTAAAACAGTAGCTATTTTTTTCCCAACTTGTTTCAGACAGGAAAATCTAAACTGCAACTCTATTTGGGGAAAAGTGAATTTCTTGCATCTCCTAAAGGTACTCCAAATGCTGTCTTTGATATCCCACGAGGCATTAACCGTGAAGATGAAAGGAAGTGTCTGAAGGAAACAGACTTGTAACCTCACAGATTTTATGGGCTGGAATATCTTAAGGGAGTTTGTGATTTGAATTGGCATTAGTCTAGACGTTAGGAAGATGATGTCTGATGTACTGGGGACATAGGGCATGGATCAGCAGTGTATAGCAGCTGTGAATTAGCAGTTGTGAGGAGCTGAGAGCTGTTAACTGGTGCATCACAAGGAAGAAATGAAGACCTTGCACTGGCTGAAGTTTTACAGTCTCAAACATCTCTGCTTTTAAAAGACCTGCTTTAGATGGCTCAGGTAAGAATTCAGACTAGAGATGTTTGGAAAGAAGGCAGTTAGTTGTAGGTGCTGACTGTGAATTGTGTATGGGAAATGCACCCCTGTGTTTTCGGACAGACAAGTGTCTGGGTCGGCGGTGAGGTTTGACCTCTGATGGGGCAGTCCCCTGGCATGTGAAGAGCCGCTCTGCTTGTTGTCCTTGGCCAGTCTGTGTCACCGAGTGCCATGTCTTTGTGATCTGGATTGATGAGCAATTACTGCAGCTTATGTTGGCGTGCCTGTGCATTAGAAGCAAGGGGTTTGCAGTGGCTCTGTTGTGGTCAGGAAGGCAGATGTGTCCTCCCTGTTGATACGGGTCATACTGCACGTAGGGTCTTCTGCTGGGGGGTGAGAGGGGTAAAGGACACCAAGTCGTTGCTGGGGGACATCTTTGGCTGATGCCGTTTCAGCAATCTTCGTAGTCTGTCTTGAACTTTGGGGTTCTGCAGTTCGTTTTAGCAGCTTGTAAGGCAGCTCTTCTTCAGTGTTAGATTGGTATCATTGATCCTTGCCCAGCAGGGATGAGAAAGTGTAAGATTCCTGGTCCCAATTAGAGGGAGGAAAAAGATTTGCACTTCCAGGAGCTCTGTGTATTACACAGCTGGTGCAGTACTTGAGTCTGCCAGACTCAAAATTGTGTAATGAAGTTGATTCAGTGCTTTTTAAAAATAAATATTTATCCTATTTTTAGGTTTAATTATTTGACTCTTCTTTCCAAGATTTGTGTTTAATCCAGGCTTTTTTGAAAAAGCTGTAAAATATACCGCTTTATCAGATGATACCTTTTTATATACTTACACCAGTGAGAGATGTTACAGGTAAGAAAGATGCAAATTAATACATAATTTACAATTATAACTTGCATTTAAGCTGCTATCTTATAGTACTTAACAGAATTTAAAAGGCTGTTACTGGAAGCACTTGCTGTATCATATAAGATACAGGAGGGCAGACCGTGGGGGAGTTGCTGTGGTAGCCTTGGGGACCCTCATCTCCCGGTGCAGACAGGCAGATGCTGGATGCTGCCAGAGGAAGGTCAGTTCCCACCAGCCTCTCTGAAGGAGCCAGCCTAGGTAGAAGCCTGACAGCTGGGAGGTCTGTACCCCGGTATCTAATCTCACCTGTTGCTTGGGGCAGGAATAAGGATTATTTAAGTATTTTTCTTTCAGTTGACAACAGAAGGGAGATACTGATAGTAGTCATGCTCTAAAATGTAGAAATAAAATACCATGCTTTTTTTTTTTTTTCCCCCCCAATTTGGGATGCTGGAATCTTGGGAGAAAACTGCTATTTATAGAGGAGCGGTGGAGGCATGTCTGTCGTCCTAGCGCTTGAACTGGTTGTTGCAAAACCTCTGGTTTCATATTTCAGTACCAGAGAAAATTACTCACTTAATTTTTAGCCTGAGCCCTTTGCTCTAAACATTTTGGGGAATTCACGTTAGCTGAAAATTGAAAGTGCTAATGTTATTTGTTTGCTGGTCTTTTCTGACAGCCCTTCTTCACATAATTCATATTATAGGAAAGCTTCATTTGGGCCCCAGTAAAAATAAACTTTCCAAGGGATATAGCTGGGTATGTAGGTGAGGGAGCTGGGCTGCATGAGCCTGGGCTGCCGCTGCAGCACCTGTGTTCTTCGCGTCAGGAGGTTTCGAGCCGGAGGTGTACCTGCCGTGCCGGCGGCGGGCTCTGCTGTGGGGGAAAACAGTTTGAATGCCATTGCCTAGGCTGCGTTTGTAGGTGTGTTCCTGTGCTTAGGAAATTGCTGTTTCCACAGCGAGTTTTTAGGCAACTGCTTGCTCAGCTTGCATTTTTCCTTCTTTCACTTTTGGTCTTAATATGGCACTCAGAAATCCAAATCTAGATCTTGGGTTCCTCTCTGACTGAGGGCAAGAAATTTAAAGTGGAGGCACCATAGCAGGTAACCAGCACTGGAACTGTCAACTGGTCTGACAAAACATGGAGGCAGTTCTAGGTTTAGTAATTAGTCCGTTATCTTACTGACATTGTAAAAGATTTTGTTTCCGCTACTGAGTACAGGCCACGCCAGGACTCGCACAGCTGGGACTTGCTGCACTCGAACTGTGCTGGTGCAAGGCCCCAGGTAGGATTGCTTGGCCCAGAGGTCCGTGTGTAAAGCCACCTCTTCCTCCGGCATGTCACTGTGTACCATTATACGGCTTGTCTCATGTTGGTTGGTTGTCCCTCGCCAGCTGTGGTGGGTAACTAAGCCACTGGGTCTGTTTATTAGTCCCTAACTTGGCACACAGGCTCTCTGGTCTTGAAATACACCTGCTTTGTCAAGGTACTTATTTAAGCCAGCCCACCTCCCACGACCCTCTCTTTTAAAGAGTAATAATACATGCAGTTTGACACTTGGTACAGACATCTAGATATGGAAGTTCTCTCTCTTCCCCCCCCATCGTGCAGATTCTAGTTTAAAAGTAGAGCACGTGGATATGAAAAGCTTGCCTTTAGGCAGGAGTGAATCTCACAGAGGAGGAGAAGCCTTGAGAAGGTCCAGTGTGGTGCACATCCCTGCCAGATGAGGCAGGAGCTTCTGCAGGCTCTTCCCTGTTACTGCAGCTGCGCTTAGCTGGGGACACAAGCCTGTCCCTCAGCTCTTCTTCATGCTGACCTGCTTTGGCTCGACTGTGTGTTAATTACTAAGGGCTTACGCTGTAAATGTATGAAGAGTGACTGGAAAACAATAGTGTGACTTGCAGCATGAGGATCTCAGAGAGCAGGAAGCAATTTGGGTTTTTTTGATTGCCCGTGCATGAATTTCTGTAGTAAAACTGTAGATGGCATTGCGTGCCTCAGTCAGCAGCAGAGCTCTTGTTACTGTGCCGTGCATGAGGGGAGGTTGTTCTTGTTTTGAGTTGTTGGGTTTTTGTGGTTTGGTTTTTTTTTGCAATGTATGAAAATATACATTTCTAAGGACAGATTCAACCTGGATACCTGCTTTTTATATACTCATTGTTGGCAGGGATTTCATTACAGTATTTTGCATTAACAGGTGCTAAGTTTCAAAGCGCAGGATTAGTTTGCAGTAATTAGGGCTTTTCTGGGTTACCCTGACTTTATTTCCAGGTTTCTACTATTTTAACTGGGATACTTTCTGCCCCAGCGGGTGACTTGAGGTGACCTTCCCCTGTCAGTGGGATGTCGTAACAGGGCTGCAGAAAACGACCTGCGTGCCTCTTCCTCGACGGACCTTTCTGTGAATCTCTCTCTGTATGAGAAATTGCCTCTGTGCACCTCAGCATGTAACAGACTGTTTTGAGGAGCTGCTAATAGATCTAGAAGACTTCTTCCTGTTGTAGACTTGTGTTTCACAGGATTTTCAGGGCATGTTTCAGATCTGGGAGACAGTGCTTGTGATCTCTCTCCCCACCCCACTTGTGAGTGGGATTTACCCCACTCACAAGCCTGTTCATAGATGGTGGACCTTTACCTGCAGCCCTGGAGCAGAATACTGGAGCTTCTTATAACCTGATGCTTACATTCGGTTATCGTGGAGAGTGGTGTTTGGCCCCAGGAAGAGTAAATACAGGCTGGGGAACTTGTTTCCCATCCCTTCTCCAAAGCAGCGAAATTGATGTTGACTTCAATTTCCTCCTTAGGTGGAGGCAGTGACTCAGCAGCTGTTGAACCAGAGCCTGAAGGCTCAGGCGCTTTACATTTATTACCAGATATAGTTAACAGGACTTTCTTGGGCTCTGGTGTCTTTGTCTGCATGTCTATAGATGTGTGGAGAAAAGTTCATGCTGCTACTCATTCTAACCTCTTGATCTCGAAACACCTAGTGACGCTGGATATTAAGTCTCCATCTTTACAGACGCTGAAAATTGAGGCTGGATGGGTGCAGGTGGGTTTGCAAATTTGTCACAGGATTCTGGGCTTTCTGACCAGGCTGCTTTCAGAGGCTGGCTAAAGAAAACGTCGGCCTCTCTGAGAAGAAACATGAGGATGTGTTCAGTGTGTACAGCCACACGTCCGTGAGTTGGTTGGAAACTTCAGCACAGCAAAGAATTCTCTGGTTTTAGCGTTTTCACTTGAAAAGTCCCTCTGTCATTCCAGCAAAAGGCAGCACACAGCAAGAACGGTCTCCTCTCTGCTCTGTTTTGGGTGACCTGGCACGGCAGCATCTCCAGAACTTGAGATAAAAAGCGTATGATTTCTGTTCTGTATTTGCATAATGGAAAATGAGTCAGAGGAGAAAGGAGGCTTTATGGAACAAGATTAAGCTAATAGTAGGATTAACAAACTGTATAATAAGTAATTTCCAGCTCTCTTCTTTATTCCTATTGCCCAAACTGGACAAAGGCACAAATGGCTCTCGTATCACCTACAGTGGCACACACTGGGATGAAAGAAAGGGAAATGTAATAGAATTCCTAAGACAAAAATCCCTTGAGTATATACGTATGGCCAAGAGAGATGGATGGTACCGGTTAGACTAATTGTTGGGCAAGATTCTCATATTTTGGTTTTTTTTTTTTTTAATATCGTGTGTAGGTTTTGCATGGACAAATAATTACTGTTCATTTACCTGTTTTAAAATGCCTAAAGACGTTAAAGCCCTTTTAGGAGAATTGTATACATGGATATGTTAGTATTAAAGAAGTCAGACGCTACCGTACCAGAAGTTTTATAAGGTACATATTAATCCAGAAAATGAGAAAAATCAGCCTTCAGCTAATAGCTTTCTGAATAAAACCCAGTGTTTGAATATAAATTGTAAGGGAAATCTCTTCTAATTGTTTATGGACCTTGAGAGCTTCCCCAGGTCCTGAAGGGCAGAGAGATGCGCAGGCTGTGCTGCAGGGTGCAGTTCAGGGCAAGGCTCTGGCTTTCCCTCTCTTTTACTTTTGGCGTTCCTCGTCTGTTATTGAACAGGGTGAAAAGGTCTGACTTTGTTTTCCCAGCGTGGACTCGGTCCGAGAATAGAGTTAGAAGGAAGGTCCGGACAGTGGGTGAAGAGGCAAACCACAATTCTCACTAACTCTCCTAAAATGTTAGTGATGGATAAAACCAGGGAGGATGGGGAATGGAGCAAAAAAAGAAGAGGGGAAATATTTTGGTATTTTTTTTCTCTCTTCTGTGTGGCCGCTTTGTTTCCTCTTAACCGATGGTCTCTGAACGCCACTGCTAGAGTTCAGCAGCCAACATCTAACAGTTCGTGTTACTACTCTGCTGCAAAACGGTAACAGAAACTTCATTTAGCTGACTGTTTTCTGGTTTGGCTTTTTAATGAAAAAGATGAGCTTGCCTGCTGTGGCACGGACAGCCTCGGATGGAGGTCAGGACTCAGAAAAAAGAAGTAGGGAGGAAGAGCTGCTTGTGACCAACTTCCATCTGGATCTAGTGCCTTCCAGCCTTCCAGGGGTGGGCCTGGTCAGGGTGCACTGGAGAAGATTTGATCGCTGGGACCTGTGTAGGCCAGTGTGAGAAGTGCTTCAGTCCAGTAACAGCTGGACTGAACACATCAGCCTCTAAATTACGGACGTTCTCTTTCTGGCTGTTAGGAGGTTAGCTGTCTGTGACACAGAACATGGGCTGTCAGCTTGGGTTGTGGCCAGAGCTGCTCAGAGACTGAAATAGCTGCATGAGACGCACTAAACCTGTCTACTCTTCGTGTCGGTGCAGTTCAGTGCTGCTCTGTGGATGTCTCGTTCTGCAAATAGTTCACATGCTTTTGTCCATCTTGGCTCTGGAGGGATTGGTAAGAATACTGCCATGCAAAGAGAAAGCAGGGCTGGGTACAGGCGAGGGGGGGAAATAGCAATTCCGATAATGCATCTGTTTATCTCGTAGCTGTATCCCTGATGGGTTTGCTTGAACTTCTGGATCCTTAAGCAGACCTTTTCCAGCTGATTTCTGAATGTCCTGAAAGGGGCGATGGGGTCTGTAGTCATGGTGAACGCTGGAAAAACTTAATTTTAGACTCTAGTCCAAATTGTGTACTTTTGAAATAGTTTAAAAGTATTCTGTATGTCTGACTAGAGCCCCCCATTAGATGCAATATATTTTCTTACTACATTGGAAAGAATACGTAATTTTTTTCCCCGAGTAGCTTAGGAACTCAAACGTGCATAGTTTAGGGCTTTTAGAAGTCTTAAGGTGCCCGTTATATGTCAAAAGCAAGGCAAATGTGTGTGAGAATGTCTCTTCCATTGGAGGGTAAAAAATCCTTCCTCTTTTTGTTGCCTAAAAGTACTCTTTTGTTTACACAACTTGGAATATAACTATACCATATTGTGAAATTGCTAAATATTACCAGATGTGCTATTTTTGTTTCACACATGGCAACATGTCTTCAGCTTCTATTCTTGATTAGTAAGTCATTGAATAGTACATTTGAAATCAGATTGCAAAATGTTATGATTAATGGTGTTGATTTGATGCTTTTAGGTAGTCATGAAGGATTTTCTTATTTCCCAGGGAGTTTAACATTGCACAACTGCTTGTAAACGTTACCACACCTATTTGGTGATGTCGCCATTAATTACAGTTTGTACCTTGCGTGTCATGTATTTTGCACTTGTGCTGTTTGTCACTCCTGTGTGTGGTTTGTGCTGTGGGAAGCCCCAGGGATCCCCAAGGGGTCATGGTGTGCAAGCCCAGAAATGGGCACGGCTGCGGTGCTGGCTGCAGGACATGGTGCTGCAAGGGGTCAGGATTGAAGATGGCCTACAACCAACTGTAAAGCAGAAATCACAGCGCTGGTACTTCTCAAGTCTCCTGCATGTGCTCTATGAAGAACTGGAAAGGGTTTGAGTAGTTGCCACCAGCCTTGATCTGCACTTTGTCTTTGGTACAGACAGTAGACTAAAGGATGACAAAGGAGGTTTCCGGTGGACTCCTTCCAAGAAACTTCTCTAGACAGTCAGGATCTCTTCATTTCCCAGGAACTCGGTGGAGACCCTGTGCAAACTGGCCCGGACACCTCAGCTTCCAGTCTCACTGCTAACTTGCCTTCTGCACTTGAGCGCTCTCAACTTAGCAGCATCTCAGGAGACCTGTAAGCATCACTGAACTTGATCTTATTCTGAACAACTGTCACTGCATAAGTCATAAAGCTGGCGTCTGTTTGTATTCCTGGTGCTGGATGTCACCCTCCTGAGTGGATGTGAGAGTCTCTTTGAATTTTGCTTCTGCTTCGCTCGGACGTCTCGCTCTGCAGCCCCAGAATGGCCATGAGTGTCTTTGTCTCTGTGCTCCCTCCTCCCTCCTCTTGCGTTGGCCAAGGTTTCTCCTGCTGCTTGCCCCAGAGTGTCAAAATGAGCTTGCTGGCCTGCTGTGCTCACTGTGTCCCTGCTAGACCTGCCGCTTTTTCCTGCCTGTCCCGCTGCTTGCCTGGCTCCCAAAATGCCATATGGGAGGGAAATATCTCTAAAAATTAAGTTCTGATGCAGTTCTCACAAAGCCTGCACCGCAGTTCTTTAATGATACAAACTGTGCTCATATACGTTTTCAGTGAAAATGTGTCAGATCACTTTTCTGTTAAAATTCAAGACCTTTTTTCTGATAAAAATGGTTTTGTTGCTTTTTTTTGAAGACGTACTGAGCATTTTTTATGAGCCCCTTAAAATTCTGCTATAAAACCTGTTTCGGTGGTTTACAATGTACAAACAGTGCACTGCAAGTTACAAATTGTCATGTCCCAGAAGCCTAAACCGCATTGTTGTCTCACTTAATTCTGTTGGCAAATCTATAAACCGAATCTAGATTTGCAGAATGTATGGACAAGGTAGTATAGGCATAGCCAGTACAATAATACGGCTTTAATATTAAAAACTCTTCAAAAATGGGTACTTTCTTTTAGGTTCATCGTGAGTCGGGAGCATGTCCTGCAATGAAAAGAGTGCTTGTGGAAATGCACATTTCTCAACTCGCCTTGCTCCACGCCTCAATGCTTTGTGCTTGTTGTCATCACCCAGTTACTCCGTTAGCTGCCAGTCTGAAATCATGACCTGTGCAGTCTCTCTAAATGCAGGGTGAGATGTTACTGCAGCAATGTGATGTGCAACTGGTTCAGGAACAGCTAAGAAAAGCTAAGCGAAGTAATTTATTGTGCACTTAGTGAACTTGGCTTTTCTCCTATTCAAAGTGTCTCTAAAGCTGCTTCCCAGTTCCTGGGAAGTTTTATGTATATACATGGGTATGTATATAATTTTAAAATAAAAAGAAAGCCAACAGTAACTGTTACTCTTTTTTGCCTGTACAGGTGCGCCACCTGTAACATCCAGACTGCAAAGAAACAGGCTTGAAAGTAAAGAAAAAGAGAACAAACCTGGAGATTTTTAAGAAGTTGCTTCTGGAAAGAGTGGTGCTCTGGAATGGAGGGAGCTGCAAAAAAAGAAGGAAGAGAAGGAAGGAGCTGGAAGGACTGGGAGGGGGATACAGGACAGCAGTGAGCGTACGCTGCGAGGAGGGACTGCTGTGACCTGGCAGCAGACCGTGCGATGATGAAGTGCAACGACTCTCCAGCAGAAGACAATGTGGGCGTACGGCGGGGCTCAGGCACGAGCAGCAGGCACAGGTGAAGGATGTCCCACCAGGACCACTGCTTGCTCTCTGTCTGCCTGTTGATGTTCAACATGTGCAGCATCCACAGGCTCTGCAGGCGCTTAAGATCACTCACTGCTAGGAGCAAATACTTTCCCGCAGGGCTGCTTGTCACTGCTGCTTGCAGAAGGGAGAATTGCTGCTCTGGTTCAGGGCACGGAGTTCGCGTGCCAGCCTGCGAAGATGCACTTCTGAGTCTCTCTCTTCCCACTGGTTTGGTTGTTGCTGTTCAAAGCTTCCTGATTATTTTCTTTTTGATACTGTTTGCACTGGCCTAAAAACAATAAAGTTTCAGATTTTGTTCATTTCATGTTATGTTGTTTTTCAGCAGTTGGTGGAAAGAACTGACATTTTATAGTAAGTATCTTGTGCATGTTTGTCTTTAACAGCAACTGCCGATAGATAATGAATCTGCTTAGATCTGCAGGTGAGGACATTGATTTGGGTGATGCACTTAGAAGTGCTGTGGTTTGCATGCCAAACACCCAGGGGACAGCTCCTCACCCTGGCACATCATACCAGCTACGTACCCTGCTGCGTAGCGCGGCAGTCCTCCTCTGCAGCCTTCAGCATGCACAAAGCTGGCGCCTCGCAGCCGTACGCAGCGTCTCAGCCGTGCGGTCCCGTGTGGCAGGAGCAGCTCTGCAAGGCGCAGTGCCCAGCGACAGCACCAAAGCTCATATGATAGAGGATATGTACCTACTGCACTTCATACCTGCCTCAGGGGAAATCTCTGCCGTATGGAAACGTAATTAAAACCAGCTTAGGAAATCACGGTGTACCGGTTAACAAGCAGCAGTTGCAAGGAGGAATCCTGCTTGCAAATCCTTTTACAAATCTACCAGATAACCGCTTGAGTGTCCTGTTGAAATCTGTTAAAGGAAAAGCCCGTGGGCAAGACATAACAACTTTGTTTTTAGAATGGTTTGAATAGTGCGCTGTGAATGGACATGGGGCCTTCTGTTGTTACATTTTATTTTCTTTTCTCGCTTAGTTTAAGTGCATAGTGCTAAAATGTAAGGAAGAGAAGAAAAAGGAACAAGTTAACTTTGCACAGCTAACTTTGCTCCTGGCACTTCGGAATGATGGAGTGCGTGGCTTGGCAAGGTCCTTTGAAGAAGTACTTCTATTGTAATATTAACTGGAGGAAAGTAACAGTCAATGCTGAGGGCCATCAGGCTGCTGCTTCTGAGCTGCGTCTTCGCTGAAGTGACTTGGAGTCTCAGTTAGTCTCAAAATTCAGATTTCAGTGTACACATTGCTTAGCATTTGCCTAAAGGGAGAGAGGGGCTTTTTGTTTTCTAGAATGGCTAAGGGGTGACTTTGCGTGGTGTGGAGTTCATGATTCTTAAATCTTCTGTAGCCTTTAGATCCACTGTTTGGTACTTGTGATTCTGAGTGTTGAGGGTTTTTTTGGGGGTTGTGTTTCTGTTTTATTTTGGGGAGGGTGTTGGTTGATTGTTTTGTTTTTGTGGGTTTTTTTGTTCTTTTTTAAGCTTATTTACAATTTTGGGGGCATTAAGGGATTTGTGTGTGTGTGCATGTGCAAGTAAATACCTTAATAATGTATTCCTATAGCTTCTTGATATGTTTTTTACCCCTATAGTTTTAAAATGGAAAATGATCTAGGACAGTCCCATTTCTCGACCCTTGTGAAATACAGCTTCATGAATACAAGTTCCAAAAGTGTTCTGTCTTAGAAATCCTTTTAATGCCTCATTTACTAGAACTTTGTATTCCCATATGCATTAAGTGTTAGGAAATTGTTTTTTCTGGGGATTTGTTTTCAGGAGGGACAGTGTGCTGAGAAATTTATACACAAACTTTCAAGTGTGGGAAGGGCACTGCGCCCACTGGTTGTAAAGCCAGTAAGGTGTCTCTCACTGAATGCAGGTTACCTGTGTGTGGAGCTGCCGTCTGTCCTAGCGCATGCGAAATGCAAGTTGCTGGCTGTTGCGGTGGTGGTCATGCTGGTGCAGCCCTGTGCACCAGGCTACGTCTCGGTCTGGCTCCCGCAGTGAGCTTGCTGGTCCTATCCCTTGATCTTCTGCAGTGGGGAGGTGGGGGATCAGCTAACTGCAGACAAATGGCATTTTGACAACGCAACAGATTAAAAATGTGTACTTTGTAGGGTCCCTGCTGCATTTTTGGAAGGAAATGTTTTGCAAGGAAATATTCTTCAGGTGTTTTCTGTCTTGAATGGTACTGAGAGGTGGGGTAGGACTAGCTGGAGAAGCTGGTGGCCAGGACACGTTGTGCTGTGAGAAGTCTGTGTGGGTTTAGTAACAGAGAAGTGGAGATAAAGCCGGACAGTACCCTGCGGGGGGGGGGTCAGCATGCCTGAGGTGCTTTCCCGGGGCTGTTCCTGGGGGCAGGCGCGGTGATGGTCTGTAGGGCACCTTACCTCCAGCTGTGCTGCCACCAGCCACGTGCTGCTGAACGTCTCCACTGGTGTTTCCTTGAGGAACTGCTGGTGGGGCGTCCTCTCTGAGATGGTGGTGTTCAGTGGTGATCACAGTGCTAACCTGAGCCCAAGCTACCTGCAGGAAAGGTGTTGGGGGAAGAGACTCCATAACTTACAGAAATGTGGTCTGTCTCGCTGCTGCCAGTCCCGGTCAGGACGACTGTGGGAAATCATTAAATCTTAATATGTTGTTGCTCCACAGCCCTTCACTTACCGCCTTTTTCCCTCCACCCTGCTCTCCCTTGTTGTCTTCCAAAAGCATCAGAGTCTCCCGGCAGAGCCAGCGCGGGACCTGTGGTGCTGGCGGTGACAGTGGCGGTGCCGGTCTGCGTCCTCTCCCTTGCGGCGGTGCTGGCGGCATGCACCTGCCAGGGCCAGCGCTGCACCCGTGGCAGGGTGAAGCAGCCCAACGTGGAGGAGCCCCTCTCTGAGTGCAACCTGGTGAACTCCGGGAAGACGCTGAAGGATCTCATCTACGACATGACGACCTCTGGCTCTGGCTCTGGTACGTGGGGGCTGCCCAGCCGCCCTGCCCGCCGCCCTCGCCTCGGCGCGGCTGCCTTTGCTTCGCTGCCAACTTTCGGAGCAAATTTTCTTGATGCTTAAACCAAAGGGAAATGTGCCACCTTGCTTGTAAGGCGATGAAGAACATTGCCTGCAGGGCAGAGGGTGCAGGTGGGGGTCTTATCTCAGAGGCTTTTACGCTGGTGACAAGTTTTATGTCAAGGGAGGTTTTGTGCCGATATGCTTGGCCACACCTTACAGTGGCAATAGGGCTTTGTTTGCTCTTTTTCTGTCAAATTACAAAAGTTCGATTCTTTGTTTGAATGGAAGAGTTAAAAAAGTTAATTCAGAAGTCAGTTTCAAGTGTGAAACAAAACATTGCTGGCTGATGTGGCATAGCTGATAATAAAAGGTACTAAATTTAACTGAATGAGTCAGGATGCCACTCCTGAAAGTTTTATAGCAGTGCCAGGATACTCCAAATTGCTGTTTTGAGCAGAACGCCAACCTTTTTAATATTTTTCCCGTTTCTGATATCCTATCTACTATGATGCCTCCATTGCTATTGAGAACTTCTTAAATCAAAGAAATGCAAAAATGAGGTGGGAATTCAAAAATTCCAGCTCATCAGGCTGGTGGCATGTCTGGTGTGTACAACCCAGCTTTCTGTAACTAGAATTTTTATTTACTTGAAAAATATGTAATTCATGCTTACTTTTATTTATAAGTGAAAAATTTATAAATGGTGCTTAATTTAATTTATTTTCCATGAACTCTACATACCCTTCAGGATTGATTTATTGTACTTCCCTAATGTTTTTTCACAGATATAATGAGTAGACTTTGGCTCTATTTACCCTGAAGTTTTAACTGTTCATAGACATCCCTGAGCTAATAACAGGGCTTTATTTGTGCTGACCCACAGTGGAAGCAGACAGAGCCTCACGTGCACCGGGACAGTTTGTTCTGATTTCAGCCAAATAGCGAGTTTGCTCCCCTCTGCCTAGAGGCGACTCGGGGGTTGGCCACAGGCAGCCAGGACAAGCCTGTGTGAAGGCAGTAGCAGCTGCAGAGTGTGAGGGCTCTGTTGAGGAAACCGGAGGGAAAATTTGAAGAAATTTGAATAGGCTGACCTTCAAACTATGATTTTTCCTGCCGATTATTTTGCTCTGTTAAAAGCAAGGTTGTCTTGATTTAAAAAAAAAAAAAATTCTTTGTTTTAATCCCAAACAAATACAGTATCAAATCAAATGAGGCAGGGTTTTATGGCTAGCAAACCAAAATGGAACTGCTATGATAATTTATTTTTCTTTTTCAAAATTTCAGCCAGAACAGATCAACTAATTGACTGCAAAACAAACTGTAGTCCATATCAAACCAAATTAAATAGTTCAGGCCTGCCTTTTTATTTTTTTTATGTTTTTTAAATTTATTAGGGAGGTAGAGTTTGGGGAAAGAAAGGTACCTGTGTCATAGGGGTCTCCTGGTTTTGCTGGAAAATACACCTGTGTAGTGGTTTACTGAGAACAGTGGGAGGGGAAGAGAGAGCTGACTTTGGGGCAGGGCTGGTAGACGTGCCGTGGCAGAGCTGGGGGCGGAAGCCCCTGAAGTCTGCCCAGGACGTGGCAGGCGATGCCCGGCGTGGGGACTGGCGGGGCTGAGGTCCAGCCGCGGCGTTTGCCAGTGCACGGTTATTGCGGTCTATCGTGGCTTTTTACACATTGGCCATGGCCAGTCTTTTTTCCTTTGTCAACAGAATAGCAAAGCTGGGCTTATTTTCCAGGCAGGCCATGGTGTACACGCCAGTTTTTCAGACCTTTTCTGTTTCTTTCACCCGCCCCCTTATCTGAAGGGTATGTAATTCCTGTTGTGACCCAGACTGGGTTATGGCTCTTGAAGGAGTCTGTGGAGCTTGTCCCCAGTGCAAGGGGGGTTCCCTGGTGTCCCTTGGCAGAGTGACAGACGCTAGGCTGTCACTGGCACGCACCAAAACCTGACACTCTGGTCTTCAGTCTGCGCGGAGCTGGTGGGAGTGAGAGCTCATGCCTGACTTCTTTCAGGACTGAGATTGTCTGTTGTACCTAGTGACAGATGTGATGTACACTCATCTGGCAAGTAACATTAAAAAATACGATTGTGGGAGATTTTGGTTGGGAGAGGATTTTCCCGTGGTACTCTTTGGGAGCAAAGTCACGAGTACAACTCACTGGAGAACCTCTAACTTTGTGATTTAAAAATCACTGGTGAACTATTTCACAAATATCCATCTCTTCTTTTTAAACTAGGTTTACCTCTGCTCGTACAAAGAACAATCGCAAGGACTATTGTCCTGCAGGAAATTGTAGGAAAAGGCCGATTTGGTGAAGTCTGGCGTGGAAAATGGTGCGGGGAAGATGTAGCTGTGAAAATCTTCTCCTCCAGAGACGAACGGTCCTGGTTTCGGGAGGCAGAAATTTATCAGACGGTTATGCTGAGACACGAAAACATCCTGGGCTTTATTGCTGCTGATAACAAGGGTATGCTGCGAGTCATGTGTGAAACCCCGGGTGTCTATCGCAGAATTGCTTTCGCTGCCCCCGCTCCCATCTGAAATGCCACTTTGAACCTCGCAGCTGTCCTGAGCTCCTTCCCGGTGGGGCGGCCGGCAAACTTGTTTGTTTGCATGCCTGAGCTGGCCACAAAACGGGGAAGGCTTTTCCTGGCTAATTTTTTTCATAAATCTGAATAATCTTGCTTCCTCTGGGTAGATAACGGGACGTGGACTCAGCTCTGGCTTGTCTCAGAGTACCATGAGCAAGGGTCCCTGTTTGACTACCTGAACAGAGGCACGGTGACGGTGGAGGGCATGGTCAAGCTGGCGCTGTCGGTGGCCAGCGGCCTGGCGCACCTCCACATGGAGATCGTTGGCACGCAAGGCAAGTGCTGCCCTTCCACTTCTCTTTCCAGTATTCTAAGGAACTTAAGTGTTTGCAAAAGTGTTTATGGGTGATGTGGTATAATAAAGCATCTTACAAACTGTTATACCGCAAGAAACAGTATTGGTGGAACACTATGTGATACGGTATAAACAGAGAATAGGAATATAATCTTCCCATTTTCACTGTCTGCGCCTCTGTCCATGTCTTTAAGTGGATGTCTGTGGGAGCAGCTGTGCTAAAGGGGAGCGCTAATGAAGGATTTTCTAAACGAATTCGGAGGGTGAACTTAGTGTTTCTCATTTTGTGTTTTATTCCTGAAACACAGATATTGGAACAAAAATGCCCTCAAGGCTTTTTTTTTTAATTTGATGGCATTTAGCAGAGCTTTACTTGGTACAAAATAGGCTTCAATGTTTTTTTACAGGGTATAGTAACAAAGTTGAATAAAACTGTTTTTGCTTCCTTGCTCGTTATATTAAAATTCATACTGTTGTTATCAAAATTGACGTCGCTTTCTCTTTCTGTGAACAGGCAAGCCAGCCATTGCGCACCGAGATCTGAAATCTAAAAACATCCTAGTGAAGAGGAATGAAAGCTGCGCCATCGCGGACCTGGGCCTGGCGGTGAAGCACGACTCGGTGCTGAACACCATCGACATTCCCCAGAACCCCAGGGTGGGGACCAGGAGGTGGGTGAGGGCAGGCTGCCGACCGCCGGCCCGGCTCGCCCCATGGAGACAGCTTCTCTCAGCCCTCTCGGCCCTTTCCTCCGTTGGTGACCTCCCCCTCTGCTTTTGGCATCTGTCGAGTGTTGGCAACTGACCCAAGCCCTCTGTCCCCGCTGGGCAGATGCAGAAGGCGGTTTCCAGCCCTGGCTCGGGACAGAGCTTGCCAACCCATGCGGAGCGCGGACATCGTGTGTCGGTCACCCCGTGTGCTTCTGGGCGTAGTCAGAGCATCGCTCCCAGCGCCGTGAGGAGTCACGGCGATGTGTGTCTAAACAGCCACAGCATTAAATTCATCACCCAGGCCAAATCTCTTGCTTTCATTCGGAGTCACTGTCAAAAGGAGTTTCCCTTTTCCCTTTTTCCCAGTAGGACCGGCTGCTACCTGGCCCTGGCATGCAGCAGCACAGCTGCAGTCTGTGCTCTCGCACGAACTCCCTCTAGCAAACTGACCTTTGTGTATTTTAAAGGTATATGGCTCCTGAGATACTTGATGATGTGATGAACATGAACATCTTCGAGTCCTTCAAGCGTGCAGACATATACTCTCTTGGGCTAGTATACTGGGAGATAGCCCGAAGGTGCTCTGTTGGAGGTGAGGTTTCTGGCCTTTTCATTTTGCAATCCAAACCGCTTTCATCTTAAATAAAACAAAAGCAATTATCTATGTCCCTGCCCCTGCACTCTCAGTTATCTTGGCAGCATGTGGTGGTAGAAGTCTGTTGTGGAGCAGTTGTTCAAGGCGGCCCCAGATGTTCCTCTGCTCTCTCTCATTGCCTGTAAAACCAAACAATTAGAGTTTATTCTGGAGCAGCTACTTTGGATTTTGTGTTACCTACGCAATAAATCTTTCCTAGGAATCACTGAGGAATACCAGTTGCCTTACTATGATGTTGTGCCTTCTGATCCTTCGATAGAAGATATGAGAAGGGTAGTTTGTGAGCAGAAGCTCAGACCAAATATTCCAAACCAGTGGCAAAGCTGTGAGGTAAAAGCAGTTTTCCAGTTTATTACAAGGCATGTTTAAATTAAGACAGAATTTTTCAGCGGGACAAAGGGAACTCAATGTCCAGCCTCTTCTGAATTTAAATGCATTTCAGATGTCTCGCTCTTTTTCAGCTCCCAGGTGAATACAGAGAAAACTGTCTTTGCACCAAATGCTGAACTCTCTGGAATATAGGTCTTAATTTATGGTATTGCTGTTGTATTACCATTTGAGAGCGCTGTATTTTATCTTCCAGTATTGCACTTAAAAAAAATAAAAGCAGGAGGTGACGGTTTTATTCTTGACCTGTTCTTCTAATTTCTGATTTGCAGGCGCTGCGAGTAATGGGCAGGATAATGCGCGAATGCTGGTACGCCAACGGTGCCGCGCGGCTGACCGCGCTGCGTATTAAGAAGACGATTTCACAGCTCTGTGTGCAGGAGGACTCCAAAGCCTGACAGAGCTCCCTGGAGGAAGAGAGGGGAATGAATTCTTCTGTTTGTCTTTCAACATGTGATATTATTTTTATTTTTGGTCTACCTCACATAACGTGGTTCAGTATTTAAGTGCCCAAACCAGAGCACTGACATCCAGCTTCATATTTGGCCACTGGAAGGGGCAGCTTTGACTTGTAGTTCATGTTTTATACAGCAAGTCAATGACTTGCTTTGGTTTTCTAAAGTAAATTAGACACTAGGCTAATTGCAGAAAGGAGCTTAAAACGCCATGACAGTGTAAAAATACCTTTCACTATTGTGCTTTTTATCCTAGTCAAACCCCAAACGTATTGGAAATAGCTGATATTGGTTAAAGCCTGTTTGCAAGAAAAGCCACACGTTTTATCCTCAAACCAAGTAAAAGACCAAATTTAATCAAGCTTTTAACATATTTTTATGCAGGAATCTGAAAAGGGGCTGTCAGTAGAATGCATTTTTAAATACTATATTTATCATTATCATTTGCTTGTATATTGTGAACAAAAGCATCTAGTCAGTTTTTTATTAAGTTTTATTTTTATTGTCTTGATTTCATATACAGTATTATAGTTATGATTTGGAGTTATTTTACTCTGTTCATTTGTTCATTGAATATATTGATCAAGGGACAATTTTTCTTTTTAACAGTCAGCATGAAAAATAATAGAGGCAATATTTTTCCGATAGACACGTAGGGATGGAATGGGAGAAATTCTACCTAAACTGAGAAGGTATGGATTTTTAAACAACATCTTGCCAATCTGTCACTGGTAACATTTTTTTAGTGCCTTTTGATGTTTTAGGGGGAAGCTTTAACAAAATTAATTCTTGGAAAACGGTTGAAACCTGGCAGAAAGGTTCGTTTCTCGTTGCAGTGACGTACTGCGCAGCCCACCTCACTGTGTCGACCGGGAACCGCCGCTGCGGCGTTTAGGAATGGCAGAGCTCCTGCTTGAGGCTGTATGCTGGAGCAGTGCCCGTGACTTCGGGAGATTTATGTGCTTTCTACCACCCTAGCTTTTGCCACTTAAAATTAATGTTTCAAATGTACCTGCACTCTGGACTGGATCACTGTTTGCCGTTGTCCGTCACGGCCTAGGGACCTGTTGAAATGTAAATTTAAAGTGCTGATGTCCTTGCATGAAGCCAATACAGCCTGTTCAGAGGTTTCATATGGATTTCTGTAATAGCACCAGGTTGGTGAAAAGTATTAACATCTCTAATCATATTTCCATAATACTGTAAGCTATAAAAAGCAGGGTGTTTTTTCAAAATTCACTGATGTTTTGGCATTTCATGAATTCTGCCCCACTCTGCGGTCCACACATTTGAATATAGTGTTCTAATATTTTTAATAGCCAAAATTATACATTTCATAATAATACGGTTCTTTAAATGTTTCTAAATCCAGGTGGTCCATGGAAATTAAACCCATAGATGTTTCCAGAATAGCAAAGCTTTGCAAAAATTTTGTGTAGCACACACAGCTCTGTGCAAGTAAGCTGTTAGCTAATTATGGTGTTTCAGATCAATCTTTCAGATGAAACCTCTTGAATTGGGGCTCTTACGTGGAAGAATGGGTTAAACTTTTACTGAGTGGGACGGTCAGTAGTATTAGTACTCCATGTTTCATCCTGACACACACACTCTAGGACATTATGGACTCTTTGTGGATGTTAATTGCCCAGTAAATAGGCTCTAATGCAATTTACCTGTTTGCATAACTTTTAGTCATTCCTGCTTGTGTTAAATAATGCAAGTCTTTGCCTCGTTTTATGGTCTGTTAGCTGAATGGTGGCGAATGTTTCTACTAGATTGCTAGTAGATTTTTTTTTTCTCATTTTGTGAGATGAACTTTTCAGAATTGCTTTAGCACTAGGGAAGGCGCTCAGAAGGAAACGGTCCGTCTTTCCAGAGCTCCCGGTGCTTGCAGACCCAGTTAGCTCTTGTTCCAAGAATGTTTGTGAACAACCAGGGTGGTGTGTCAAAATATGCATTAAAACCAGTGCTTTAGAACAATTAACAACAAAAAGAACGTATCAAAGCGTGAAGTCTACTGAAGTGACAGAGCCGTCTTACAGGGTGACCTGCTGGTATGGGGTACCCGTGAACAAGTAGCCTGAGGAACTCCGAAAATGGCTCCAGCGTATTTCTGAACGTCTGCTCCTCGCAGCGTGATGCAGTTGCACAATCACAGCACTGCTTACCCATGCTGGAGTCGTAAATCATGAAACACAAATAGTTACTTAAAATAACACTGAACTAACTCAAGGAAATAATTTTAAAACAAAAAGTGCTGTAGTTTCAAAAGGAGAAGGCAACGGAATGCATTTCATCCCAAGTACACCGGCTCCTATGCTGACAGCAGGTATGGTCTCTGTTGTTAGCAGGACGGTTCGTGGTTGAGCAGGTTCATGATTGTTCAGAGGGGAGCAGAGGGAAGAGCGGTGTTTGCTGAGCAGTGCAAAGAAACCATCTCGATAGCAAAATGTGTGATGTTTGCAGCAATCTTGATGCATTAAGACTCATTAATGAAAACTTGATCAGTTGCTATACAAAATGCAAGATGATGAAGGGACACCATTAGCTTCTCTTATACCACTTTCAAAACGTGTTAACTTTTTTGCCTAAAATGGAGGCATCCTTTGAACTTCATGGGGAGAGTGATCAGCATGGTCTCTAGGGATTTTTCTTCCATTTTAAATTCACTCCTATGCACTTTTAATCTATATTATCCTTTGAAAGTATCTATGCCCTTGAAGTCTATCTCATAACTGTTCCTGGGGATTCTTTCCCTGTGACTGGGTTGCGTGGTGAAGGAATTTGGTGTCTGTGCAGAAGCTCCTCTGGGTCAGGAACCGTGCCAGACTAAAGTCGCGCTGTGAAATTAAAAACGTGTGCTTTTTGGCATAAGGCACTTTGGTGACCTGCTCTTGGGGCAGAGCTAGGAGACGTTTAGAGGAGGGTTTACTGGGTTACACGGTAGTGAACCGGTGATCAGGGACGGTGCTGCCTGCTCCTGGCTGCGGATCCGGCGCTGCTACCGCTGCACTGCTGGTGGCTGCTCGGGTGTTTCTTGAAGCTCTCCCCTGCTCTGGGGACCAAGGTGCGGTCTGAGCGTGTTGTGTCTGCTGAAATAAATGTGCTCCCTGCCTTTGCGAGGTTTGGGCGGCCGTTGCAGTGGCCTTACGCCACAGCACGCCCGGTTTTTATTTACACCGTGGTGTAATGAAATCGGGCAGGATGTGCAGGGGGGAGCTCACCGGCACAAGCCTGCGTTCCTCTGCAGTTCCTCTGTGGTCTGCCCTGGGGTACAGCCTGCTCCCCTTGCTTTTTTTAGTTTAATCTTGCTTCGGACACCAGTGTAACCACCATGAGTAACTTCTTTCTAGTTGTAAATGCCACTTGCTTTTTCCTATCCGTTTGGTCAGTCTTATGTGGTGATGCATTTTTAGGTTATGTTTTTTCAGCTTCCCTCCTGGAGTCTGAAAATTGTTGAGCAACCCTGGAATTTGAAAAAGACCCTTTTGGCGCCAGGCTGGGGAGGTGTGCGAGGGAGAGGATGCTCTGCGCAGCTGGACGCTGGTCTGATTCGGCTGCGCCTCTCAGGTCAGAGCTCCAGCCTCGGAAATACTTTAAATCTTTTCCTGTGCATATCTCATGGCATGAGATGTTATGGTCTGTTTGCCCTAGCTTTTCACTTAGCTCAATATTTTTGCACTGGTTTTCTTTTTTCTTTTGTTGTTGAGAGGTAAATGTGCATTTTAGCAAACGAGAGTTAAACATAACTGAGCCAAGGGGCTGATGTTGTTGTACTGGGCTTTAAGATGTCTGTAAACTGTATGCTCCTTTAAAAAAAAAAAAACAACCAACCCCCCCTTGTTTTAGTGACCTTTTCTCTCAATGTAGATTTGTCCTGTTCAAATTTAAGAGCAGAGGTCATACTGAGACACTTCTTTGCAGTTTTAGGGAGGCTTAGGTTTCTTGAGGGGTTACTAATGTTCCTGCTAATCTTTGCTTAAAGCACAAGTTCTTAAGCTCATAGAAATTTTCAAGCTCAAGGATGCTCAAGACCAGTCACCACATTTAGCCTCTCCTAATTGATGCTTCTAGTTTGGGGGAGTTACTAATTTTTTAAAATTCACTTCTAATAACAACCTAAAGCTTAACGCATGGAATATGAACTGAAAAGGAAACTTAATTAACATTTTCTCTAGCACCTAATTTTTTTTTTGTTTCCTGAACTGCTCCCTCCAAATACCCCATGAGAAATTCAAACTGTAATCTCTTTTGCACTTTGCTATTTTTATAGTAATTTGCACTTAACCAAGATCATTCCCTCATGTAATCCTATAATGAATCCTGTAATATTTTAGTCATTGTTATGTCACTTCTTTTGGGGAATACATTCAGGAATTAAAAATCAATTTGTTTAGAAGCATATCTAGTCCCTACAACAGGTCTTAACATGGAACAGAGCGAGATCCTCTCATGGACCCTATCTGCATGTATCTCCTGTGACCATTGATGGGCTCAAGGATGTCCCCAGCACATCCTTGCTAATGGGAAGGAAGTTTTTGTGTTTCTCATTGCTGTTGAGAATGGTATCTTACGAACTGCCTCACCACTACATGGACATGTTTAGCACCGCGACTTCTGTCTGTGGCAGGTAATGCTTCTGCAGGGCTCCCACCCGTGTGGTAGGTTTCATTGTGAGGACAGGTGGGAAGACGCTCTGTTGCATCATTTGTGGTCTACAGATACAGATGCACAAGCTCATTGTTGTGCAGTGGTGTGTGTTGATAAAGGTTATGGCTCAAAAATTCCTACTGTGGTTTAGTACCGGTTTTGTAAAGCTGTTCTTGGCCTGTGTGCAGAGCCCTGTGCCACTGCGCGTGGGTGCTACCAGCAGCAGCACTGGGAGTTGGTCTTCTCCTGTGAATCGGACGGCTGTTACCTTGGCAGTGCAAGCTGCGTGTCTGTGATTCAGAACGGTGTGGCAGGGGTCACCCTTATGTGCTGTGGTACCCCAATCCATGTGAAGCTTTTAGGGAAAGACATCCGTGTTCTGCTTTAACAGGCAGCACAATTTATGAATGTACGGGAAATAAGCGTAAAGAGGTACAATATATTTCTACAGAATATAAGAAATGTGCAATAAGTTGTAACCAAAGGCTCTGAATGTATTTTTGGCATAAATAGACTGAATGTATTTTGAATGTAGCTATTACATTTGTGTCTAAATCTGCTGTGGTTTTCAGTCCCCAAAGAGAAATGTGTAGTGTTTTGTCAATCTACAAACCAGTTTCTGAGTTGTCTGTTTTTTAAAGAAGCATTAATATTTTATCTGGAAGTACTGTAATATTTTGGAACTTAGTAGAGCAGTACAATGCTAAAATTCAACCTTCGTATTGTGAAATACCTAATCTAGTGTACACTGCAGCAAGTTATTTTTAAAACTATTGCTAAAGTTATTGCTTGATATTGCAGCTGCCCTGGATGTAAATAATTTGTTTAAATGTTGTATTTTGTATGCATATTTTACATACCGGTATACTTTCAGAAAGACGTGGCAATTTTAATAAATTAAGCACACTGCCATTGTGTTCCCGTGAAGTGTAAAACTATTTTTTTAATGTTCATTTTGTGAGGGGAAAAGGTTTGAGGGCTGTTTCAGGTAACTTGTAGACATTGGAGGTTTCAAACATGAACCAAAGCTCTTCCGCCAGCACGTGCACCCCAGCCCCTCACCCGGCTGTGGCTGCAGGTGTGCTGGGCAGGGGGATGCCCCCACTGAGCACGGGGCTCTCAGGGCTCTCGGGTCTCTGCGGAGACTGGGAAAGGACAAGTTCCTGCTGGGCACCACTTCCTCAGCTTCCCATTGCCGCTCCTGGCTGATGTTCTGGCAAATGGGGAACAAGTCATGTCTGGAGGGGCATCCTGCTTGCTTTCCGGACTCCTGTGCTGGTAGGGTGGCATGCAGCGAGGGTGCACAAGCTCTGCCATGCTGTTCCTCCTTGCACGTGCTCTTCCTGGTGTATAGCAGACATGGTCATGCATGAAACATCCAGCTTCTGCTTATGGCTATGTCGAACCCTTATCCTAGTAAAGGAGACAAACAGGTAGTAAGCACCGGTGCTGAACTGAAGCACTCTTGTGCCTCCCTGTCTGGGAAACGGCAGCTTCTCTCCCATGCTGGAGAGCAACCTTCCTGAGATAAGGGGTTGACGTCTTGTACCTGTAGGGAGGAGAGCCTGCTCTCGGCCTTAGCACGTTGTTCTTGCACCTGTGCTGATGTGAACTCTGGCTGAGCTCCCTTTCATAAAAGTCCCTGGATCCCATTCTCCCAGCTATTTAGGTTTTCAGTGGTGTAAATCTGAGTGAGACCTGCTCACATACAGGACTTCAATTCTGAAGCCTTGCTTGCTTGAAAATCCCCCTAACATAACTATAACCTAGGGATTTAAGCCAGGCTTTATTAAAATTTAAGGCATGTCAAAATGAAACCCACCCCGCTACTACCCAACAGTATCGAGAATTCCATGGCTTTTGAAGGATACCGTGGGCTTTTATTTTTTTCTTAAAATGACCGTTGTATTACAGGCAATTACTTGGGAGTTTGGTCCTTCTGCAACAGACAGTGGGATCATAAGTGTGCTCTCACTTTTTGGTAACTGGACATTTCAAGGAAGTTTTAATTGCCAGGTCTGGTGCTGGCTATGAAGTGCAGGTTCTGGTTGCTGTAAGGCAAGTGGTGGCTCTGTAGCGGGTCCCCAGCCGAACAGCAGCAGCCTGTGGCTCGTCTGTGAGCGTTGGCTGCCATCCCCTGGCCAGTGCCATGCCAGGCGGGTGTCCATTGCCCCGGAGAGCAAAATGCTGCACCTCCAGCAGCCTGAGAAATTCCTGCTTCCTCGGAGATTCCCGTTTCCAGCATGCATAGGAGGAGCAGCTCGCCCCTGTGAGCCAGATGGTTGCTTTCCTGCACGGGTGCTGGCCCTGCCTGCTGCATCCCGGCTCAGCGGCAGTCTCGGCACTTGGCACGCCAGCAAAATGCCAAGGGCTTTCATGTGGGGAGAGGTGTTCATGAGAAACTGCTCAGTGGAGGATTTGGGTCTAAGAAAGAAAGGGCTAATTCTTCATTTGCTTGTTATTAGGTAAAGCAACTCCACAGGAGTCATCGGTACAAACCTGGTAGCAAAGGAGAAGAGCAAGCTCACGAGTCCCTAAAGGTACAGGTTCACGTCCTGCAGAGGATGACTCCTCGCTCATTCCTTCTGCCCCGGTAACATGAGTGTGGGCAGAAACCCCGCAGGCATCTCGGCCTTAGAAGGATGGATGCTTTGGAAGCAGGCAGCTTTGCGTGAGCTCTGCTCCTAGGAAAGCTTCCCACCATTTTCTGTGCATTTTAGAGATGGTTAACAGTGAACTCAAATGTAAAGCCTTGCTGAGGCACCAACCGCTGCTCTTTTATTCGTAGGGATGCAACTCCTCTCTGAGCTCTGCAGCTGTCATGCTGTGAGCTGAATTCATAGTTCAGTTCCTCACAGTTTGAGGACTGGCCTTTCTTTGGAGACTGGAAGCAAGGGACTATATTTTAAGGTTCTGTCGCTTTAATATTAAAGAATTTACTTTAGATATTGTTATCCTTAATACCAGCATGAGTGTAGGATCTGCCATATGACTAGAACCTGGGCTCAAAGTAAACGTAAAGGAAACCGAAAGAAACCGGGATTTTTCCTTGCAATATCTTTATAAAGTTGGGTTTGTGTTTTTTTTTTTTTTTGTTGTTTTTTTTTTTTTGCAAATGACTTTCCAAAGCATTGCAATGGACTTTGTGTTTAAGTATGTTTATTATACTTTAATAAGCCCATGTTCCAGACCTGGTATATGTCCTACAAATGCATTATTCTCCTATCTCATGCTAAGTCTTTCAATAAAGCATCTGAGGGGAAGAGAGGGGTGCTTTCTGCACTCCAAAGGTGATGGTTATCGACTTGCTGAGAGATTTGCTTCAACTTGCTCACTGCTGGGGATGTTTGCTAGAACTCCAGATGCCCCCAGGAGCTGGGGAATACCCAGAAGCACTCTTGTTTCACAGCACTGCCCTAACAGTAGCACCTGCCTTTGCGGTTTGGAAATTTATTTCCAGTGAAACAGGGAACAAATCAGAGTGGGGTAAAAATCGGTGTGCTGACATTTCAGGTCCTCTCGTGGATGAAGTGGGAGCAGAGTGCGGGGAAACAGCCCTGTAAAGCCACCCTGTGCTGGTTTGTGGTGGCGATGGCACAGGCCAGCAACAGGCTTCGGGTTCAATGAGATTTACGTGATTTGTCTCATTCTCCTCTGGGCTGGACTGCAGTAGCTGAGAAGCCATAACTTACAGAACTGTGCTGCTGGAGGGATTTGGTCTAACTGGTGTCTCAGTACTAGCAAAATTATGGGAAAGTTTAATACGAAATTGATACTCAGCTGAGTTTTTGTAGTGGGGGGGAATGTAATACTAAAATCTATTTTCTTTTAAACCTTTTGAGATTATTTTGAAGAACAAATAAGATGGACACAGATGAAAATTATCTTTTAATGAGACAGGAATATAAATGGGATGCTACAACATGGCGGTATTGCAGTTGCCTGAGGATCTTCTGTTACGAACAAGCAGTTATTTGCTTGTGTGTACATGCAGTGAATGCCCTTTACCTGCTCCTGAGAGGGGGTAGAGCTGCTAAGCTGTGTGCCCCAAATCCACTCCAGTAATAGGTAGCAGAAATCTCCTTTAACAGGACAGTTTTGCTGTGAAACACATTGACCTACGTTTTGCCCCCGCTATCACAAACCTGGTGTTCTTTCTGAAACACCTGCCCAGTGGCGCACAGGACACAGCTGTGGTGAAATCCGGAGTGGCGGAGGGTCACCGCAACCTTGGAGTACACCCAGATGGCGGCAAGCAATCGACTGCATGTCTTTCAGGGTCCTTCCCTACCACGGATCGGCATAGCTCCCTCGCTGGGAGGACACCGAGCTCTGTATGAAAATATGCACAAACTGCTTATCTTTGTGTCTTCTTGTATGTATATAAAATTTCCCTGTAAGCGTTTATACACATACACACCTGTTCAGCTATATTCTACGGAAACATGCACATCTCTATACTGCATTGATAAAATTGAGGGGTTTGTTGGATTTTTTTTTTTTCCCTCCAACATTTATTTTCCTTCAATGTACTACTGAGCCCTTGGTATGTATTTGTTTAAAAACAAACTGTACAGATATTTGGCATATTTCTGGATTGCTGCTCATGTTTGATTCATTGTAAAACACCTTTCTGATTTCATTGGTAAGTTAAATGAGAGGTGCTGGAAATTTCCTGGCTATAAAAGAGTCACCAAGATTATTGCTCGGATGATTATCTTGCACTTCTGCAAGTGTTTGAAAATCTAATATAAAATAATGGAAACTAAAGTTATGTAGAGGTTAGGAATCTAAACTTTCAGGACAATTCCAACCCTCAGCAAGAGGCTTGTTGTTCAAGACTTCTTCAAAATCAGCCCTATGCTTCATATCTTGGTATTCTGAAAAATTTGTTTTGATTAGGAAAGCAGAGAAGAGCACAGGGGATATAGATCAGCAGCTATGCTGAGACACATGCGGGGTGTTACTCATTTGGGTACTCAAACCGTTATTCTGAGCCATTGCATGGCTTACCAGCTACTTGTCAAATGGAAAAGTTGGTAGTACAAAGGACTAGCTACTTAAAATAGCTCCTGTGGTTTGTCTACATGTTAAAGTGTGACAATACAAAACCTTATTCTCTTTTCATTAAATGCATATAAATCCTTCCTAAGTCTGTGATCGTCCACCCAATTATTTTAATGCAAAACCAGTCCTTTAATGTCACAACAGTTTTGGTTTCCTTTCAGAAAGCTAGAAGTTTGTAGTTCAAAGCAGCTGCGTAAAGAATAGGAGAAATGGTTAGAGCAGAGCCTGAATATCTGCAAGGAAGCGCAGGGCTGGAATGAGCACGGGAAAGCCAAGCCCAACCTATGGAGGTAACGACACCGAGAAAGCAGCAAGCTTGATTTGACAGATAATGTTGCAATCAAGCAGCAGCTACTCATCATGAACGAGCTATCCCAAAGGTGTCTCAGGTCTCAGCGTTGTGGTCCTTCAGGATGGTGCTGAGCACTGAATCCAGGCCTGAGGGCACGAGTCGGAGCTGTTGCAGGGCAGTGTGCACGAGCAGAGCTGGCAGTGCCAGCAGTGCCCAAGCTCCGTTTCAGACCAGCGCTGCTCCTGGGAAGTGCTGGAGAGGCCGGGACCTGCTCTGATGTGCGTTGGGGAGTCCCTCTGTGGACACCAGCACTAGAGATACTTTTGGGAACTGGGGTGCCTGTAAAGAGATGGGGAGCTCTGGGACTGGAGGGGGAGAGACGGGGATCGACCAAGGACTAGATGCCCATGGAGGAGCAAGGGAGCAGGTCTCTGGGGTCTGAGGATGGAAGATGAGGATTTTCTGCTTTCCCTCTACAGAAACTGGTAGGAGAAAAGGAGGGCCCTGCCAATGCGTTTTCTCTGCTCTTCCCTTTCCCATCAGCAGCTCCCTAGGACGATGGCTGTCAGCATGGAGGAACCAGTGCCGGTTGTCTGCCCAGAATGCGTCAGCACTGTGGGCACGTTGGAGGGGACATATGAACTATGAAAGTGTGTTCATAGCGCCGTATTGCTAGTCCTCCAACAGTAACAGTGTGTTAGAGAGGTTTAAAGTGCAAGATAAACATTATCTGATAGTGCTGCTTGGCACCTATATGTCTCTGAGTGTCCTTTGCTTGGGAGTTTAGTGCTGAGCTGGACTCGGCTGAAGACCCACAGAGGCCCTGCGTCGGTGGTGGGCAGCCACAAGAGCAGTGTTGATGCATGCTCCTGCTCTGCCTTTCCAGGGGGTTGCGAACAACTTCTCTACTGCACCATCCTGGGACTCCCACCTGCTCCTGGAGAGGACACGAGGCTGCCCATCACCCTTGCCCCAATGGCAGAGACAGCACCGTGCCGGGGAGGAGGGTGGAGTCGAGCATCCTTTGTGATCTCCCTGGACGCACGTGAGCATCTGCCGTGGGCAGCAGGGTCTGACTCATGCTTCTCTTCTGCCTTCGGCTCGGATTCGTGCAGATCTGGGTCTGGCCAGCAAGACAGTAGTCGGTCTGTGACGGACCGGGTGCGTGCAAGGGGCACGTGGCTGGCGGGGGTGCAGGGGTGCATGGCATCGCCCAGGGGCTGGGGCAGCACCTGGCCTGTTGGCGCCGATGCGGAGGGCGGCATGGGGCTGCTGGGGCAGCTCGGACCAAAGTCCCGCTCTTTGCTCTGATGGGAGATTTTATTTGTTTCTCCTCTCAGCTTGTTTGGAGATGAGTCACTTGGTTTCAGAAACGTATGAGAGGGTTGCCTGAGGAACTGAAATGCACTTTGTTTGTTTTTAAAGGCACTTAGCAGGGTGATTGTGAGCAGGAAAAGGGGAAGAGGCTTTGAGTCACCACAGTCCCCACATTACTCAGCGTGCTTTAGCAAGTAAGCAGATGCCATCCCCAAGATACAGCTTACTTTTCTCAGGAAAAAGGAGAGAGCTTTCCCCCTGCCATACATTGCTTTTTAAACTTTTTTTTTCTGAATGAGCACCACAGAGGAGGTGAGAGAGACATAAACTGTGAGCAGGGTCAGTGCCACCCCTTAACCCGGAGGGGTTCCCCCTGGATCTGTCGGAACGCTCATTCTCCTTCTCGGAGGCAAAGGATGGACATCTAAAATCATCCCCGTTGTGCTGCTGTGACATGCAACATATATCTGTCCCCGTCTGTCTGCCAGGAGAGCCATGGGGACAGCAGGGACTCCATGCATCAGCCACAAACCTTCCTCCAGGTGTGTGGACCAGATGTTTTCTGACAGGATATTTCTCTGTTGCAAGATGCTGGTTTTTTGAGGGATGAACGTATAAGATGGGAATGTACCAACATTTCAGCAATTCAGGGGAATGAGTGGATCCCCTGGAGCGGGGGGAGCCCCGTACTGCTGTTTTCCTGGCACTGGGAGTTCCTCTGCTCCAGCAAACGCCTTCCCGAGCCGGCCAGGAGGGCAGAGCACGAGGGAGCTTGCGTGTGACATGACAGTAGCAGCAGTTTAGTGTAAAGAGGGAACATTAACTGGAAACGTGAACTTCTGTGGCACTGATAGCACTTAAAGACTGAAATAGTTTGAGCTTGGGCCAGAAAATATATTTTTTTTTTCATTGCAGATATCTGCCAAATATAAAAATGTTTCAGTGGCCATATTTTAAATTGGTTATACTAAATAATATACACTAACGCTAACCCAGCCTTTGGCTGAAGAAAGGACTGATGTTCCTCAAGATCCCCAGGAAGACACAGGTAGGCAACGTCCTTTAAACAAACACTCCACAACGTCTGAAGGCTCACTCCCCGGGAGAGTTACAGGCCATTCATGGCAAGGCATCAGGACGGCTATGAAATAAGAATAAAACCAAAACCCCTTTCACTCTTATATCCCAAAGCATTGCCAATACTTCTTCAAAAGAGGAAAATACCATTTTCCTGCCTGCTGTATCACCAATATCTCCTGCAAAATCTGGGTTTTATCTGGCATTTGTCAGACTACAGGTTGGGTGTCAGGAAGCAGAAGTGTTGGTGTGCCAGCCTTCTCCTCTTTCTGGGTTGACACAAAAACCCACTTCTAAAGCCAGGAGACGTGCACCCATTCAGCTGAAGAAGCCACGCAGGTGACCCGGGAAGGCGAGGCGCAGGGCTGGGGCCAGCTGCCCACGGCTGCGAGTCCAGCAAACGCCGGCACCCCACTTGCCTCTTTTCTTGTCATCTGTGGTCTTGGAGCATAGAGGGGAAAGGCTTCATTCTGCAGATCGGGCTGATTAGTGAATGCCATTTACCAATGGAGTTTATAGATCTGAATAAACTGACATTACTTAAATATTACTTAAAATAAACCTTACTGAACTAATGAGTTCGTTAGAATGGATTGTGATCTGTACAGGCACTAAGATTGTTCTTGTTTCTGCTTAGATCACGCTGGGTCATTGTTTTGGGGTTTTATGATCACACACTGTGTTGTGGCTTAGGACTAGGATGGCTCGACTGAGACGCTGATAGAAACATCATGTGCCAAAAATCCATTTTTTTTATGCAGTTGGGTGCTTCATGCAGATGCAGGTCTGTCAGGCTGCAGGAGGCCTCTGGGTCCATACTTTGGCTGCTTTGGACGGTGAGTGGTCAGTCTCCCCGGCAGTGGTGAAACTGCACCCAGATGGGGTCCCCCGGCAGCGTGCTAGTGGTGATTGCTGCCAGCCCAATTCTGTGAAAATTCCTTTTTGGTGAAAGTTTGTGATTTACTTTTTAAAAAAAATCGTTTGTGAGATGACAACAATGTGGAAAAAGTTCTTTAATTTTCAGCGGATGGAAAATTATCCTGCACAGGACATAACTATCTGCCTGCTTTGCAAGGGAAGGCGTTTTCCAGGCTTGATTGTTCCCGTCTCATTTCCAGTCCGGCACTTGCTTTTCCCTCCATTTCGCCTCCCTTCACTGGACAGCCTGCTCTGCCTGGTCACCGCCAGCGAGGAGCTGGCTGCCCGCGCTGGCAGGAGGAGGGCTGCCTGCGGCAGCCGGCGCCTGGCTCCAGCAGTGCTCACAGCCCCGTGGGCGGCTGGCTGCACCCCCGGGCACTATCGGAAACCCCAGTCTGGGTGGGCACTGTCCCCTGTGCAGGGAAGAGCCTGGTCGCGCGCCGTGAGATGGGTCCGTGTGCTTGGCACAGTGGTGGGATGCTCTCAAGGGGTGGGTTTCAGCTCAGATCTCAGCCTGCCCAGGAGACTGTATGCCCCTGCCCGGCCCAGGGAGGGGTCACGCTACGTTTTCTAACCCCCAGGGCTTGCAAGCCCTGCCAGGGCAGACTGGTGAAGGTGAAGGTGTAGGTGAAGGTGGAGTACTCCAGCCAGCGGCCAGATGAGGCATCTCTGTTGGGGCATGCAAATGTGGGCAACTCCGTGCCTTCTCCAAGTCATTTCAGATTTCCTCTCCAGCACGGACTGTTTCTGAAGTGATACAGTATTTTTCAATAGCACATAGTATCTTGTTTGCTATCGTTCTTATGGAATATTTCACTTTGCTCCTAAAATTACTGGTAATTTTGCTTGATGGCAAGATGAGGCGTCACAAGATTTAAAAAAAAGCGAGTGAGATCTTTATCAAACAACCAGTCCAGGTACATTGAAATATATGTGAAAATGTGTTCTCCCAGTTGTCCTTTGGGGCATGGCAGAGCACCTGGAAGGACGGGGGATGGATGGACAGACGTGGTTCCTGGCGCTGCGGGAAGAGCAGCCGGTGGCTTTCCTGTGCCGGTGCCATCACCGGACTGGTGCTTGCTGGCAGTGCAGGGAGCGAGAGGGAAGGCAGCTCCTCCCCGGTGAGCTGGTGCAGAGAGGGGCTGGGCAAGTAGTAGTAGGAAAATAAATTTACTGTCTCAGAAATATGATTAAAATCAGCCATGCAAAAAAAGCAAACAGAAAAAAAACCTGTGCTAGGAGTCAAATTTTACTTACCTTTTAGTTGAATGGCCCATCCCACCATGCTCACAGTTTTACTTACCCTGAGTTTCTGCTGAGATCGTGATGTGATCTATAGTGCTCTGCAGTCCAAAACTGGGCTTGTTTCCAGCATAAGAGGAGACACAGGTTTCTCTTCTTAAATGATACTAATTTTAAAAACTCATTCTGCTGCTTTTGCAATTCCTTACTTAAAAGCTGTTACCTTTTCTGTGGGTGGGCGCTCTCGGCCGCAGCCGGACACCCATCCCTGCGCCGCCTCCACCACCATTTGCAGAGGCAGAGCCATTATAAAAGGCGTGCACATCAGCTCTGAATTAAACTGTTGTGACAGCACATACCAGACTGCACTGAACTTCCACAAGGTTAGCAGAGACAAAATCTAACAGCCCTCAACCCACGGTGACGTGCTGCGCCCTGCAGTGCTGGCTGCCCCCCTGACTCCCCTGCCTGTACCTCTGCCAGCCTTTGCTCTCAGAGCTGGGTGTCCAAGGCACGTGTAGCAATGCTTTGTAAAGGTGCATAAGAAGTCTCTACTGAGAAAAATGAACGTAACGTAAATTTTCATTACTTCTCTGTTTTGAGAGCAATAGCCCTGCCTTTCCCTCATGAAGGTTCAAATGCCAGCTAGGGTTAATTGTGATGAACTCCGGCTCCTTCGTAAAGTTATTGTCCCTGGTATTTGTCCAGCTATCTCAACTGAAAATGCGTGTGTTTCAGACAAGTCCCATTGGGATGTCCAGCCTTGCTAGCAGCTGCTTCTGGCCACTGGCTGCTGGCAGTGCCGGCTGGCTGGGGACACGGGGCTCCGGCCATCAGCTGCAGAGCTGCGCGGTGGTGAGGGTGGCTCCTGGCCCCCGCGCGTTTGGGACTTGCCAGGGCCAGGGGCTGAGGCTGCCAGAGCTGGCAAGCAGCACTGCCCGGGGCTCGCTGGTCCTCCTTTTGCACTGCTTACCTGCGGCCGAGGGGAAGCAGGGACAGCCAGCCCCCTGCCCACCTGCGCTCGGGGCTGCTTCCCCTGCTTCTCCATGGAATCCAGGAGCTAGTAATCTGCTAGGAGTTATCAAAACCTAAAGGTTATTAAAAGCCATGCTGAACTGAACAACAGGTCAGATGATAACTGCAGTAAAAAAAGAAACCAGCCCCAAATTCCCAGTGTCATGAATCCTCCCAAATTTGTTTGCTGCTGGGACAAAATCTTTTGGAAGAGAGGAACCCCCTGTAAAACTTGATTTTAGAGCGACAGCTGGCCACAGGGGTCAGTCCATGCTCTGGCCAGTGCAGACCAGGGTGAGATTCCAGTTGGGATCGCTCTGCTCCAGGGCGGACTGGTGGCTTGGCTCCCCTGTAGTGGGGGGAGGCTGCCGGCTGGGTGTGTCAGGTGGGTCTGCAAAGCTGGTGCCTTGGGAGGGACCGCAGGGCACCTGGGGTGCCGCTGGCAATCGCAACCACCCCACCTGCCCGGCTGGGTGGGCTCAGTGCGCAGTGCCCAGCCGGGCACAGCGTGGCTGCCTTCCTGTCTACCTGCCTGCAGCCCCTGCTGTCTTCCTCTGGCCCTGGCCAGCCAGGAAAGGTGCAAGGATGATGCTTGGCAAAGGCTCTCCCTAGCACTGTGCCTGCCCCCGGCTCTGCTGAGGCAGCCCCCTCATGTCCCTTCCCTCAGGCCCTGCGTTTGCATTGCTGTTTGCTCCCAAACCTGCTTTGCTGGGTAAAAGTCATTGCTCCCTACCAAAACACAAACGCTCTGCTGAGGGCATTGCTCTGCCCTTGCTCTGCGACGTTTTCAGCTCCTACTCTCAGGCTGTGGCCTTCAGTTCTTGCTTTCCTCCCTGTGGCTGGGAAGTCACGCACTGACACTGTTATCCCAAGAAAGCATTATTTTCCCGTCTTTGCCAAAAGGTAATTTGAGCAATACAAGGGATGCCGAGCAAGTGAGAGAATGAACAAGCTGAATTCAGGCAAGTGTCTGAAGCGAGTAGTGCTCTAAGGACAGAGAGAAGAAGCTGTTTGGTGAGAATTGTGTGCAGGAATGGAAAAATTAAGCAGATTTCTTTAATTGCCAAGCCTAATTCTTAACTCTCCTGTGAACACAACACATACCGAGTGCCCTGGTGATCTGCTAGAAGAGATTTATGTAACGTGCACCTAAACCACAGGTCACGTGGCTGGCTTTCCGGTCTCAAACTTTTTGATCGCTCGGAGAGGCGAATGTATTTTAGTTTCCTCAGCCATGCTGCAGCGTTTAGCAACGCCGTTTTAAATGCCTTTCTGCCGACATGGCTCTAAGAAGGCTCATTCAGCAGAACCACAACGCCAACTTCGTAGGCTTCGGTGCCGGCCCCGCTTGTGCCACCGGGGAGGAGCAGGCTCTGCCGACGGACAGCAGGAGGATCCAGCACCTGGCCAACACAGTGGGGACGCTGCCCCGCGGGCGCAAGCAGGTACAGGCTCGCTCCTGTGCTCCGGGAGGCTGATGGCTCCTTTCTGCCCAGAAAGACGCTTGCTGCCCGCGTTTGCAGGTGCGAGCAGAAACGACCGAGTTTTCCCAAGTGACCGCACAGGTTCCCTGCAGAACCACATGGCTCCTGATTTCAGGGTGCTAGAGAGATTGCTGCTGGGCGCCTTTAGCCTAGCTGGTCTTGGGATTGCAATGAAATCTTTGCAACACCGGCAGCATGGGAAGCTCCTGAGAGGCGCGAGCAGAGAGGCGTTCTGCCTGCGGGGGCTTGGGCGCATGAAGTGCTTTTGCAGCTGAGATCCTGCCCTGTCTGCATTTCTTCTCCATTTACAGCAGTGCTGTGAGTCAAAAGAGGCTCTTGCTGTCTGGGTGTTCCTTTAAACTTGCATTTACTTCAGTATAGTGGCCTGGCTAGACTGTTCTTTGTTCTGCAATGCTGACAGAAAGCACCTACCATGAGTTATTTCCATCCAGATTTTGGAGTATTTTGCTACGACTGTTGGGGCTGGTTGGGCTGTCTCTCTCGTCTGGGCTTTTCCCCCAGAACTGAACAGCACAATTTGTGCACATTTCTGCTGTTTGCAACGGGATTGCCACAAAAGTCTCTCTTGCTGTTGCTGTAAATTGTCAGCTGAGCAATTCCAGCTTTGGTCTATTTGTCTAGCATGAAGAAGCCTAAATAGAAAATGTTTGAGACACATTATAATCTGAAAGTATTATCAGAGAACTGGTGCATAATACCTGAGCACTTAAGGCTTTGCTTTGTTCAGCAGCGGAAACGCGCTTAATCCTTTTCTTTGTACAAGTGTGGGGAGATAAAGGAAAGCCAGAGCCAGACTAATCTTGGGAACGCTGCTGCTGGGTGGCATCCAGCTCCCGCGGCTGTGATGGAGCAGCCCTTTGCATGGCAATCGCTGCTGGCGCAGGGGGAGGCTGACAGTAATGGCTGTGACGTGGCTGTGTCTGTTAAAGACGAATCACAACACGGGCATCAGGCCTGAGGACCGCTCTGCACAGACCGTACCTAATGCTCACGTGCTGCGGGGGCCCAGCAGCCCAGGTGTACGCCTGCCCTTAGCTCTTTCACCTGGTGTGCGGTGTATTATTATACACGTAGTCTCTCCCTCCTCTCCTTTCTCTCCCCAAGTAAATGCATGTTTATAAAGTAGGGTGTTTCTGTCGGTGTCACACTGCGGCATCGTTTTATACTGCTGAAGCCTGACACATTTGGTTATATTGACTAAACTCTACAAACATTTTAGTGATAATGTAATTCCTTATTCGTGGTTCACTTTTATGGGAAGAATCGATGTTTAACACTGATCCTGGCTTTTTCCAGAGAGCTCTTCAGGCACAGGCCTCCCTAGCCTGAAGCAGTGATCATGGATGCTTGTGGCTGTGACCATGCACGCATCAGCTTGGAAATGCTAGGCAGCCATCACAAGAAACTGCAGAGATAACTGTTTGCAGTTACCTTAATTTATGTGGGCTTTCTGCCTTTTCTCATAGGTGTTAAGTTTATAAATGCCCACAGATTTTCAGGGGAAAGGTACAAAAGAAAGGTGCGGTCTTGGCATAACAGAGACATGATTTGGGCACTGTCTAGATAATAGTTACAGCATTAACGGGAATGACAGCAATCCCTGGCCTTCAAAAGTCTTGGAGCCTCACCCGTTTTAGCATTTTGAAGGGTCCCCACTGTTGGAGAGGTGCCCCGGTGCTGTGTGCCCGTCAGGCCCTTGTCCTTCCACAAGAGCACAAGTGCCTGCGCACCCCGAGGACGGAGCAGCCCAGCCGCAGCCCATGGCATGGGGCAGCTGCAGGCCGAGCCGTGGCCCTGGCTGGCCCCTTACTCCCCACAGTGCACCGCAATAAAGCAAGGCGATCCGCAAAGAAGGAATATTCCTTCTCTTATTTGAAAACACAGGGCTGCCATGTAGGTTTTTTTTTTTTTTTTTTAAATTATGCAAAATAACACAAGAGGATTGTGGACATTGCAAAGAGCAATGGGAGGTCCATCTCTGATGCCCTGTCAGATGCAGGGGTTTTCTTGGGCGGTCATGCCTCTTGTCTTTCCCATTTCTACTGTCCTCAGAAATCACATCTCCAGCAGTTTGGGGAAGAGTTCCCTGCTCCAAGCACTTTTGCCGCCGGAAGATTTTTCCTTGGGATTCAACCTGAATTTCTCCACTTGTTCTCATGCTTTTTCACAGCAACCTCTAGCACCCTAAATAGCACCTTCCTGCTGCAGGGTCTTCCAACAGGTATTGCTACAGGGGTCTCCCAGCCAAGTTACTTCTGGTTCCAGACCTCTCTCCCCCTCCAAAGTAGGTGTTTGTGAGTTTATGAAAGCTAATTGTGAAGTTGTCAAATTATCAGCCCTGTGCAAAAAAACCCTTGTGTTGCTTCATTTTATATTGTCTGGTGGTAGCTCAGCTCTCAATTTTATCTTATTGCAGGGAAGATTGGATAGCTAGCAGGTGGCCAATTTTTTCTAATAAAGTTGGAATGGGTACTGCATTATCGTCTCCCAGCGAGGATACCCGGATGTTTTCTGGAGGTGAACAACTGAAACAATATGATGTGCTAAGAGTACCCATGTTTTTTTTATTTTGGAAATACTCAATTTTATATTTAAAAGGTTTGGAAAAATGAAAAAAAATTACCTATAGCCAGTTTTCCAGGGCTTAATTTCCAACATAGTAAAAATAAACACGAATTCCTTCAACAACTGCCTCTTGCAGGTTAATGCAATCCTTCACACCAGAATGTGTCGCCGTTGATAGTTTGTCTTGCAGCAATGCCAGTTAAACATCCTCCACGGGCGTTGATACCAGACCTGTTACTGTGTAAAATTACTCTCTAACTCACTTGGAAAGGAACTGTAGGGTGGAGGAAGACTTCTTGGGCAGGAGGCAGCACCTTTTCCAAGCTTTGCAGGGAGCGGTCAGCGCGCCCGGAGGTCATTGCTGTTGGCTGCTGACTCTCTGCCTGTGCCTGGCTGAGCTTGCTGCCAGCATCTAACGGGTGGCTTTGATGATGAGTCGTCTTGCATCCTGGACCTAGCTGCTCTTCCTCCTGATCTGAAAGTTTACGTTCTCATCTGACTGAGGGAGAGGCTGTGTTGGTGCAAGCTGGTGGTGGGATGCTACCAGCTAGTTTTAGTTTTTCTCTAAACTGCTGATTTTAGCCATGTGCCTCAAAGAACCATGAATCTACTGACCCTTTTCCACTCCCATGTCTGGTTACAGCTTGCCTTAGCCAGATCCAGCTCCTTGGGCGACTCCTCCAGGCCACAAAGGTATGAAGATGTTCTTCTATAGTCACTGTTATTTACTTATTCTGCATGAAACGTGTGTCCTGGGAATCTTCCCGTTTAGCAGCCCTAGTGGGATAAGGGTGCAAGGCAGACAGTGGTACCCAACACCTGGGACGTGCAGGTGAAATTGTGACATTTAGTTTGGGTAAGAAAAGAGCAAGAACCACTGCTGCAACGCCTGAGGGAAGTGCATGCTGACACCCTGCCAGCACAGGGAGGGGCAGTGATGGGGACACGATTGTTTTGGTTAGAAATACAGAGTGCACGAAGCGTGGCACCCCAGCGTTCATATGCAATTCTGTGTGTTCTTCTTACAGACACCTTGTTGCTATATTAAAAGAAGATAAAGAGACGTTTGGGTTTGAAATCCAGGTAAGACTTAAATGACAAGTCAATTCATTTAAAAATAAAATATGGTGCCAACTCTTAAGTGTCATGTCCTCAAAATTAGGTTAAGACAGCATAGAGCAGAGGAAGGTATCTATCAGTTCCTTGTGAAATTTGAAAAGCTTACAGGAATGATACAGAACTAGGATGCATTTCCAAGGATTTTTTCATAGCAAAGGTCACAGATGAGAATTTCTGGCCTTCTCACAAGTCAGGGCATTGAGTGTAGGAGAAATCTCATCCAAATCCAAATATGAGGCAATGGCAATGCCTTCTTACCTCCATAAGTGAATATTTTTTGGGAGAATTGTGTATGAGAATATTTTCATATAAAAAGAGGGAGATCAAAAAACTCTCTCTCCAAAAAAATACCTTATACTAGCATTTTACTACCTCCTTTAACATATATAGACACATATGTATTTTTGAGGTAGATGTACAGTATTGGCAAGTTTTTAAATAAATGACTGCTAAGCATGACTTTTTGGGGGCTAAATCATATAGGAAGAAATTCTGTTAGATGTAGAAGTCAGTAAATCATCAAATAGGAAAACCAGAATCTTATCAGGAGTACTGCTAATGGGAGATTTTTGTTCTGTAGATTTTTGTGAGAAAGGTAACTCTTAGATCAGTAGGCCTGCTAAAATCCTGGTTATAAATAAAAAATAATCCCAGGAATAAAAGGATGTAGTTTTGGGAGCAGCGGGGTTGTGGCAATACCGCAGAGGTCTGCCTGCCGGCGGGACCTGCAGACAGGAGCCTGTTTTGTGAGCCAGTGCCTGCGAGACCCTCCCATGTCGCCCCTCTGTTTCGATTACTGCGGCGGCAGGGTGTCTTCAAAGTGCTTGCCTGTATCTGTGCACAAAGGGAAAATAGCGTTTTCAGTGAAATTAGTGTATTAGGAAAAGCTTAACTTTTTCAGATTTGGTTCTGTGACTAATGAGCGGGTAAGCGTTCAGCTCATGAACAGTGGAGAGCTTTCAGAAGGGAGGATAATTGAGTCAATTATTGGGCTTTTGTATAAATTGCCAGGGCAGATTTTCATTATATGTGACATTCTGATTAAGAATAATTGTTCTTGGCACATTTTCTTCCTGAACGTACATTCAGCGTGAGCCCTTCACTAGAAAGTCCGGGCTATGGAAAGACAGCATCTGTCTGATACTAAGGATAAGCCATTATTTAGAAGCTGTAATTTCATTACTACAAGTTAAATTTAGGCAAAGCAGAATAAGATGATGTGAAACTCTAGGTCTACCATCTGCAGGGAGCTCATGAGAACTGCAGTGATGGCCGAACGCCAGAGCTTCTCGCATGTTACTGCTTCTTCTCCTACTTCCCACTCACAGACCAGAGCCTGGGGGCAAGACAGACACCGTGCGGCTCCCAAAGTGCCTAGGTGTTTGCAGAGCAGACGCTCTGGTAGCACGTCTCTCCCCTCGCTGCAGCCACCTAAAAGCTAGGTTCCCTCTCCAAAACCATGGCCCAGCCGTCTTCTGCAGTCCGTGAGGAGAAGGTGGTACATGAGAGGGAAGTCCACCCTCCTGGTTGGAGTGCTTCTCTTGGGGCCATCAGTCACACCCTGGAGATGTCCGCCTCTCCCAGTGGCTCTGGTGGGGACGTTGAGACACCTCTGTCCAGATGGCTCCAGTTAGGTGTGACAAATCCCATCCTGCTTGTCCAGCTCGTATCGCTCAAGCTGGCCCAATCTTTCAGGTTGGTAGGTGAGACCTACCGCTCTGAAATAGGTCAAAAAAAAAAAAGCAAGTGTGACCTGCAGTGGCATGTCCTCCAAGAACCTCACGTTTCACTTAGTGCTCTTAGTTTAGCCAAAAGTTTTACTGTTAGTCTAAGGGCTGAAATCACTGCATTGGTGTGATTTGGCCAGACAAGCTCTGAACTCACCTGGTCTTCGTCCCTGTTTGTTCCACGTTGACTGAGAAATTTGGGAATCTAACATGACTTCTCATATCTGGGTTAGATGTAGGTTTTCAGGAAGTTCAGCTTCAGTCTTAAATTTTGGTAGGAAGATGCGGCTAAATACTGATATTTGCATGTAGCCAAGAAGACATTTCCTGTCATTGCAAGATCTGGTCAGGCTGCATCGCCTACTTTTGCGTTTTTCTAAATATATGTCAGCACTGATAATCACATGATGGCTTTATACTTAGAATTACTTAATGTATATTTAAATGTATAAGTCAAGAATAAAAAGCACTTTTGAGGGGATAATGAGTTTGTGAGGCCAAAAGAGCAGAAGTAGGTTCAACTCTTCTTGCTTTTCAGTTCTCATCGCAAACCGATCTATCTGGCAGCACCAGCTGACTTCACGCAGCATTCACAATGCGTAGGAGTCAATCACTTGAAAAGCCCGAGTCACACCCTGCCATGCTGTGGCTGGGAACATGAAATATCCTTCCAGAAAGCAATCTGCATCCACGCTAACAGATATTCTTGACTGAAGTTACTGAGTTTTTGATAATGAATAACCAACTTGCTTTAAAACTAGTTTTTTTCAAAAACAACGTACAGGCATCTGTCAGGTGTCTGCTGTTCTCTATCATAAGAATGCTATTTCTAATTGTTAGGTTATAACATTTTGGTGTTCTCACTTGCATGATAATATACCCTGCTCTTCACAGCCTTCTCATTTTAAAAAATGTGTTAAAAGACCGTTAATTTTTAAATTGTTTTCGTGGCTTTGATATTGGTAACACTGTCACTTTGGTATTAACAGACTATTAGATTTCCGCACCAAAATGATTACTCCCTGGAGGTATGCACTTGCGTCTGCAAAATTCAAGAAGAAAGTCCTGCCCATCTTTCTGGCCTTCAAATTGGTAACTATTCATGTATTTTCTCTGGCCCTGGGTGGCCTTACCTTGCTTTTCTCTCAATTACTTTTATTGTAGAGCATGTGGAGGGTGTGCGTGTGCTGCAGATGCTAGTTTTCGCCTTTGTGTATCTCTAACAGGCGATATCCTCGCCAGTATCAACGGTGTGAACACCAGTGGTTTTAGTCACAAGCAAATAGTAGACTTGATAAAGTCTTCAGGGAACTATTTAAGGTAGGCATCCCTCCTTCAGATGGTTTTTAGCTTAATAGTCTCTCCCGCTGGAAGCCAAGAAAGCTTCTCGTGCTACCCTGCAGTCCTGTGCTGTCTCAGAGGCAGAAATCCCTGTGGGTTTGGCTCTGCAGAGCCACGCTCTTACTGCAGGTGAGGGTTTGGGTGGGAGAGAGGAGCTCTGGGAAGGTCCCCCAGCGTTGCCCCCCTAGTTGTTTTTCTCCTGCCCCTGCTGCGTGTTTGCTTGTCTTGCACCAGCACCGCCGCTGCTGAAGACAGCCGTGGATGAGGGGGTTCGGCCGGGTGGGCTGCTCCCAGTCGCCACGTGCAGCCGCTCCCTGAGGACCCCACGGCACCACACGCTGCAGTGCGGTGCGATGCGCTGCGGTGAGCTGTGGTGCGGGATCTGGCAGCCCTGGCAGCGCTCGGCGGTCCTCTCCGCTTTGGTGCCAACATCGCCTGTTCTTCGCAGGTTAGAGACTGTCAACGGGGCCATGTTTCTGCGGAAAATGGAGCTTGAGACCAAGCTGCAGTTACTGAAGGTAATATAATTCATTAGTTAATCCGTTGTCAAACACAGAGGGCTGTTGTGGATTCACTGCTAATGGGGGTAGGTGGGTGTCTCTGGGGCTGGGTGTCCTGGCAGGGGGCAGACACCCGTGTGTCCCTTGCTGCCAGCACCCCCAGCTGCAGTCCCTGTAATATTTTCTGTATATTTTTTTGGTAATATTTTCCCCCACGATAATTTCTGTAACTCTCTAAATATTTCCATTTCTGCCTGTGTCTCAGCTGTGCCCAGCTGGTAGGCAATCCTTCCCTCTAAGAACAGAACAGCGTATTTTAATGTACTCTGTATTTAGCAAAAAGGGAAGGCAGACTTTCACAAGCAGACCTCAAGCTCATTAGTGACAGCACGCTGACAGCACCTCTGACTTGTAGAACTTCTGTTTTCCCACCTGAGACCGAGGCAGCCGGGCTGGCAGCAGGTTTTCGAATGCCAGCACCCCAGGGTGCCTCTCTGCTCGCCCCGCTGCAGCCGTAGTGCCACAAGCGTTGCAAGGGCCAGGGCTTTCCAAAGCCAGGACTCGGTCGATCTGAGTGAAGGGTTTTTCCTTATGCCTATGCCAAAACCCTCTGCACAGGAGTATGGTACTTTAAAAAGTGCATTAAAAATTAATCTGGCTAGAATAAACCTCATGCCAAATGGGTTAGGCTTGCCAGAGCTGAGCAGCAGGGACAGGGTTTGCCATATGTGCCATTGCCTATAAAATATAAGTCCTGCCACGGGGGTGATTTCATGTTTAGTATTTAGCATGTTTAAAACAATGTTTATTTAATTTGGTTTGTGCTGCATTTATAAGAGTACCGCACATGGTGGTGTAATTTGCTGCGTGACATTGATGCTGTGGATGATGTAAATGGTAGCTGTGGGGGCTGGAGGGTGAGGAAAGGAGGGATCCCTCCCAACCTCCGCCGGTCTGCAGCTGGGGGCCTGCCAAGGGCAGTGTCTGGGTGTACGGGCGATATCTTGGCCACCGTCACTTCAGCCTAGAAGATGGGCAGGGGCGAGGAGACCAGGGCGAGACCCCCATGAGCTCGGTTTCCCCTCCAAGGTTCATTAAACTGATGAGGGCTATGGAGGATGCTTTTGGAAATAGCTGGGATGTTTTAGGCATTGCTCCCCTGCAGCTGGCTGTTATTTTCTCTCCGAAGGAGGTAAAACTGACCAACGGGTGGTGGGGGGCTCTTGGCTCTTGGCTCGTGGGAACAGCTGGGAGAGCTGAGCCCAGAGGCAGCACTGGTACTCCCTTCAGGGTTGGAGCTAGGACAAACCCCTGCACGCCGGCTTGATCTGGCAGCGTTGGGAAACTGGTGCGAGTGCAGGGGCTGCACTGGCTTCACGTGGAGCTGCGCATGACCCTGGTACCCGAGGCCAGCGGGAGCCGGGGCGGTGGTTGGGGACACTGAGACCGCCCGGCCAGCCGGCTAGTCCAGACATGGCGAGAAACGAGCCAGACCCCAGAGCCAGAGAGTTCATCACTGTGAGATGAACTCATAATGAGAACGCAGTAGCAGGATGCTTCCATCCTGGCCATGGTCAGTGCTCCATGGCAAGCTGTTCGGTCTGGTCCTTTAGAAAACTGGATGTAATAACCGGTAAAGTCACCAGAAATGGGCCACCTTCCCACCCCGCCCCTTTCCAGGGAAATTATAAAGCCAAAATCTCAAAATCTGCTGTGAAATGTTCTGTTTCAAGTGGGGAGTTTTTAGATACCAGCTGTTTCCCAGAAGTGCCAAACCCCTGCGACAAGCGTCATTACAGAGTAAAATATGGGTGTGTGCCTGGCCCTGCTCTCTCACACCAGTGTGGCTGCAGTGGAAAGAACCTAATTCTGTTTATAACTGTCTCTGATGCCTTACTGAAGGGTGTGCTTGGTCGCTGCAAACCCCTGTAACCGCAGCGAGACAGTGCCGTGCCCGCGAGTGCTAAGAATCACAGGTTTGGACGTGCGGTTGCACAAGCGTGTCCTGCCCTCGGGATGCAGCACCCAGCAGAGCAGCCCGTGCAAGGCACTGCAGCTGGGACACGTGCCCCCTCTGCACCCACCGCCGCCGTGCTGGTGGAAAGGGCATCCTGGCAGCCGCGAGCGGATACCCGCTCCGTGCATCAGTTATCCTGATAGCCGCGCCGCTATTATGGTTTAATTAGATGGGAGAAACCAGGACTAGGAGGTGGTTGCTCTTTTGGTTGGGTCCGGATGGGGATAAAGAAAATCTTTAGACAACTCCCCGGCATCTCTTGCATGCAATTTCCTAGGTTTAGTTGAATTATAAATGGCTAAAACCTACTTTATTCAACATTATGTAGAGACTGTAAGAGCAAACTTCTCCAGACTAATTCTCCTTAAAAGCGGTCATTGCTCCCATTTTAGAGGTGAGCCTGTTTTAGTGTTGTAGGAATGCACTTGTGGGAAAGCTGGAGCCACCCTGTATCTCTGATTTGGCGAAGGCTGCCCAGCTGACCTGCGCCTGTCGGACCCAATGCACCAGCTATCTGCCAGATCATGTCCAAATCTGCTAGGAAGTGATTCAGTGAGAAGAGCAGCTGGGAAAAGGCTTGTTTCCCAGTGCCCTTGTAAATTGCTCTTGTTCAGTACACTGAGGGAGCCCCAGGAAGAGCCTCCGTGCCGTGCCCTCCTCCTGCTGCTGGGGGGCTGCCCGCAGGGCATCCCGGTGCCTCACCACCCTGCAGCTGGGCCGTGGTTTTCATTTTGTGATTGATTTTTCTGAAATGTGGAAAAGAGAAAAAATGTGAATGCAGTAACAGGACTGCCCACGCAAGCTTGGTCTGGTCAGTTTGGTTGTGTAAATGCGTGATTTGCCAGCCTGTCCGGCTGCGTGTCTGGGGTGCACTGGGTTCATGCAGATTACTGGGGAAGTGCCTATTGCGACCATCTCCAGGCAGAAGTTTACCTGTTGTTGTTTTTTTTTTTTTAAATCAACCATGCAATGGTTTATTTTTACACCAAAAGCTGACCTGCAACAGAGGGACAGAAAAATGTTGCTTACCGTTGGCTGGCATGTAGCACTTAGAGGTTGGTAAGGCTCTTTACTAGGGGGTCAGGGATGGTTAGCTGTGCCATGCCCGCGCTGCGCTGCTGGACCCAAGAGCAAGGAGGGGGTGCCCGTTCCTGGAGCTGCGGAAGGCTGGAGGAAGGCAGCCTGCAGGCTGCTGAGGAGAGCTGGTGTCTCCCTTTGTAGCTGAAGGCAAGCAGCACGCTCTCCAGATTTCAGGCTTCTGCTTTTCAAATCACACGCGTACAGTACCTCAGCCGAAGCACTCAGGGCATGAGCAGGATTGTGCTTTCTGGAAGAACTTTGCTAAACTCCGGGAAAATTGTCTCAGTAAAAAGAGGGACATACAAGTGCTTCCTGCAGGTGACCTGTACTTTCTGAATACAATGTTTTCTTTACAAGTGTTTTATGCTTCTGCAAAGGTGTGTGAGTGACAGAGCCCTCTTTCTCTCCCACAGCAAACTCTGCAGCAGAAATGGGTGGAGTTGCGCTCTCTGCTCTTACAGGAACAGCGCTTGCTGCACGGTACGTCCTCGTTTCCGGGTAGGAAACCACAGCGCTGCTGAGTCCTTCTGTGGAAACGCTGTCTGATCAGTAAAAAGCAATTCTTTAATCTGATTTTCGTTTGCTTTCTTTTTCCCCTGTTAATGAAGGCATGGGGCTGGCCCCTGGGAAAGCTTTTTTTCCCAGACTAATGAATTTGGATGCTGCTTGACTAATGCAGACCAAAGGCTCTTTTGCGTGAGTTCTAGGAAAGGAGTTGCAAAGTTTTTTTCCATTCTTAATTTGGACTAATCAGGGGAGAGTTTTGTTTGTTTGTTTGTTTTATGGGTTGCCCAGGGAGCAGCTTTATTCTGCATGTCTGGGAAGGTGGGGGCAGAGAGCACCCCACAGCCAGGAAACAGCTTCCCATGAGGGAAAGGGGCTGCTCCCTGCGCTGAGATGCTGGGCATGACTTTTCCCTGTGCCAGCGTGTCACAGGCATCCTGCTCTCCGGCCTTGAGCAGGCGCCGGTAAATAACGCTCCTCTTCGGCTTCTGCTTCCAGGGGAGGTGAACGACAACGCTCTGCTGGGCGCACTGGAGCTGGAAGAGTCCAGCTTGCTTGATGGCTGCAGGACGCCGGGACCCCTCTTTCGGATGAAGCCTCGCTTCTCCAGCGAGAGCAGCTCCCGCAGCTGGCTGAGCTCGATGACCGTGGACAGCGAGGACAGCTTCTACCAGAGCGGCGCCTTCGAGGATTCAGCTGCAGAGAGCCTGAGCCGCCAGTCGAGCGTGGATGATGACTGCTTCTTCCCCAGGGATGGGGACAGTGCTGCCGGGAGGTCCTCCCTGCGGAGGAACCGCAGCATCAGCCTGGCCAGCAGCGGGTCCATGTCCCCGCTCTGGGAGGGGAGCAGCTGCACCAGTAGTTTTGGGACCCTCCCACGGAAAAGCAGGAGACCCAGTGTCCGAAAGCATCTTTTGAAATTCATTCCAGGCCTTCACCGGGCGGTGGAAGAGGAAGAAAGTCGGGTCTGACATCGCACGTGTCATCCTTGATGTCTGGGGCTCTGCATGTGGGACTGCTGCGTGGCCTGGGACGGAGGGCAGCAGCTCGCCCAGAAGCACACAGTAGGTGAAGCGCGGTAGCACTGCATGGCAGTCCTCCAGACAACAGTACTGATGATATTTAAAAAACCCTGGGTTTTTTAGTTATTTTAATTTTTAATCAGACCACACTGCGGACCTCTTCATTAACGTGAAAAATGACTAACTCTGAAACGTGAAGAACCTTTGCAGAACTTCCTCAGCATACTTTAGTGTTAATAACAGTTTTTAATTAAATGCAAAATTGATAGCTATTTATTTCCTGTTACCAAAGTCATAGTCTTCCAAAGGTCTTTAATAAAGCAAGTGCTTCTACTAAAACGAGTGACAGGGTCCCGTTAGAAAGAGGATGGAGCCCAGAGCATACGACAGAGAGAGACCCTGGGCAGTAACGTTTTGAAATGAAGGGCAGAGATTTACCCGTGGTTTGTGGTGGGTGATTTACATGGGTGTGCTGGAGCGGGCCAGGAGCACACTTGCCAACTCCCCTGGCACGTGCGTGGCCGTCAGGACCCGTGCCGGCTGGTTCACCACAGGGCTGCCCGCGCCAGCTCCCGCTGCCTGTGCAAGGCCATTGCCCTGACATGATGCTGCTGCTCGAGGACGTGCACGCTTGGTGTCAGAAAAAGAAAGGGTGAACTCCGCAATCCACTTCCCAGTCTCCAAAGCAGGGATCAGTTCCCCTGGTCAGCCGTGCTGACAGCATCGACAGACAGATTTACAAAGTAAACGCTGGCTGCCATCGCTTTCGCATCTTTTAGCAGCCGTTGTATAAACCCTGCAATAACCTGGCTTATCAGTTGTGATCTGACCAGCTGCAACCTCTGCCAGTAGCCGATATCCCATGTCCTGCCAAACCTGTCTTATTCCAGGGGATCTGGAGTAGAAAGGACCCTCCTGAGCACGCCCTGGGCTCTTGTGCTGTGCCAGTGCACGGGAAGCCGGTGGTGTCTGTGCGCTCGCTGCCCTGAGCAGCTCCGCGTGTCCAGAGCAGGGTGCACTGGTCACCATGCACCCGTGTGGGCTCCTGTGTCAAACGCAGGAGAAGCGCGGTGGGGACCACCAGCAGCATTGGGCAGAGGTGCAAAAAGGCTAGTAGCCCCTGTCGAGAGAGCGCTCCCCAGGGGAAAGGGGTGAGGAGCGTTGGTCTGCATGGTTTGGGAGGGAGACAAGGGACCGGTGGCAGCGGCTGCCAAGGGGAGGGTGCAGGCAGTAGGCAGCAGGGAGCCAGCAAAGGGCGTCGGGTCTCTGTGCGTCTCCTGCTGCCCAGTGCGGCTCTGCGGTGCCCTGCCGAAGTTGCGGCACTCTTCTCGGCAGTGACTGCCAGCCTTGCTAGAACCAGCGTTTTCTGCATGGTGTCAGCTCGGCCAGGGTCACTGGAGTGCCAGGGTCTCACCGCACCCCCGGAGGGCACGGCACTCAAGTCGCCTGGATGGAATTTTACCAGATGTGAGAAAATACTCGTCCGCTTACAGTGATGTAACTATATGGCTCAGATCGATTTGACCTCTTTAAGGCGAGAGAAGTAAAGGCAGAGGATTGTCCTGCAGGGACAAGCAGGATTGTTCTGTGCCTGGACGTGGTGGCAGGTCACAGGTTGCACTCTGGGGCCCTCCTTAGAGGGCTGTGCCTGGGACCCGGTCCCTCTGCGGTCCCGGGGGCTGCAAGAGATGCCCCTTGGGCTGGTGTTCCCACTGCTCGTTGGCAGGAAGATCATTATCTGTTCACATTTCTTCAGGAGCAGAGACTTCAGGCAGTAAGATTAACTTGATAGCTTGTATGAAGTGATTTAATAAATATGGGCATAGATGCGAAGAAAAAGAGAAATTTTATTTCCCTTTCAGGCAACACAGAAATAGGCTGTTTGTTCAGCCCAAGCAACCTAATTATGTTTTTCAAATACAATTGGAAGAATTTTAAATATAATTTAAATACCTTGTGTGACTCATTCTTCTTTTGACCGAGCAGACCATGCGGTTGTTTACCGTTCAGGTATTGCTGTGGCAGGATTTCCTGGTCTTTTCAGAAACCTCAGGCTAAACCAGATAGCTTCCCTCTGAGATGACCCCAAATAAAAACAACCTGTTCCCAATACTTCTCTAATTAATGAACATTTCTAAGCCGGCAGAATCTGTATTGACGTCTGTAATTTCTCTTAAAAGGATTAAGTAGATGGTAGTACGGCAAGTCTCCGAGAGAGCTGGAGGGCAATCAGGAGAGCAGCTCACAAGGTTTTTACATATGGGAATGACGTTCTGTCTGTGCTGCTGAACCGAACACCTGCAGTTCCGCCTGTGAGCCCCTCTGCCGTCGGTTCATCCCCCAGCCCCTGGGCCCGGAGGTGGGCTTTGGTCTGACACCTGCACGGAGCCAAAGCCAGTCCGTCAGCCCAGGTTGGGGCATTTCAGGTGCTGGTCTGGGCTCTGGAGCTCATTGCGAGACATCAAGTTTTTTGCCTGTGATTTGCTGTCTCAAGATAGAGTTTTACTTTTCTTTGCCGATAGCACCAGCTGAAAGGAGAAAAAAAAGTAGAGGTTATTTCTATTTGGACAAACTGTGGAGTTAAAGGCAGATATATGGGTGTCCGAAAGCAACTGTGGGCACAACCACCAGAAAATCTGGTGAAGGTTGTCGTAGTGCCCCAAAGAGAACAAACAGCTCCAGCACTTAGAAAGGGACCTTAAGCTCAGTCACATGTTGCAGTTAGGACACTTGGCTCCAGGTGCCAGGCTGGCAGCCAAGGGAAGAGGGGTGTCCATCACCTGATCACTTGCAGAAACACGCGGAGGTTTCCAGCCAAAGTCTGGCACGCTGCTGCACGTGGCTGTGGGTGGCTGGCGGTGCCTCGCTCCTCAGGAGCAGGAACACTCCTCTCTCTACCTGGCCAAGGAGTATTTGGACCCACGACATTTGGACCCACAAATGCATGCATTTGTGTCAGAAGACAAAATATTCCTAGCCCGACATGTCTGACCGGAGGGTTGAAGCTTTGCCCACCGGTGCTACGGACTCTTTCACTTGGGTGAAAATTAGCGCACGCCCAAAGCCAAGCCAGAGCTCTTTGCCTTGGAGAGTGTGGGCTGACTGATCTGCGAAGACCGATACAAATATGTCAGCCCCGTGACTGGGGCCTGCTTCGCTTTTTCCCCTGCAACTCCTGAATTAAAGTCTCCTTTTGCCTTTGTTGCAGCCGGTTTATAGAGACCCAGTGGGAGAGGTGGGGCTGGGCAGGGTGCCTTGGTCACAGCCTACATCCTCCACCTTGTTTTATAGAGGGGAAAAAAATGGTATTTAAAACACAGTATGAACTCTACTCCCTAAGGCTGTGTCTCTGGTGGAAATTAGTGCAGCTCTGTGGTCTAAAGCGGTGATTCCTTTTGGTATGGGAAGTTAATTTGACATACCTTGGGAGATACCTGCTTGCTTTTAGTGTGGAAAGGCTGAATGAGCCTGGACACCCAACAGGCTTAAGAAAGGCCTTAAGAAAGACCAAATAAACGATGCTCTTCCAGTGGCAGTGAGAGCATGCTTTGGTTGCTACAAGACAACATGACATGTTCACGGCCACGATCAAAAACAGGATGTGGGTGACAGGCAGGCTCTGCGGGGCCGCTGCAGCAGGCATTGAGATCAGCAGTGCCCCAGCCTTCCGAGGGGAGGAAGGAGTTCACAGGCAAACCAAATAGCAATATGAACGAGAAAGCTCTTTTAAAATGGCATTTCTCCTTGCAGAGAGGAATCTGGAAGGATCCCTGCTCTGCCTCCCGGGAGTCGGGGCAGGAGGAGGGTTGGTGTACGGGCAACGCTGCACGGTGATGCTGTGGTTCACAGGGTTGGTGCTCCGAGTGACATGTGTGGAAGGTGCTCTGGACCTTCAGCAGAGGAGGTGTTCTCACTGATCATGGGGTCGTTGAAGGGTTTGCTTGATTTCCTAACAGCCAAAGGATTACCTTTTCTCTTCTTATGCCCCATGGATAAAGGGGACAACGTGAGTTTACTGCCGAAAGAAATGCAGCTGCTCTGAAGAATGCAATTCCTTTTTAAACTTAAAACTTTTATTAATTTGCTGAATGCTACTGAGCCTGACCTTGTAAGGGTTCTCAACCGCTTAACCAGGTCTTGCCCAGTGCCCAGATCTAGGCAACCCCTCTCTGAACTCAAGACCCTGCATCAAATACGGGCAAGACACAGTCATGGCACTCAGCCCCTGGGTTAGTAGTAAGCAGGCAGGAAACCCACTTCAGGCGAGGGGAATATTTGGGTCCTAAATCTTTTGGCTTGATTTAGTGCAGCACAGCTGAGGCATCTCCAGCACGAAAGCTGGCAAAACCTATTTGCTTTAGCAGCACACCCTCACGGTGCTGGCTTTGCACCAGCGAAGGGGCAGGTGTTGTGCCGGGGGACGCCTGGCTGCTCCTGGGGCGCAGGCATGGCCCCTCTGCTAAACGCGCTGGTTCCTGCGGCTCCCGCACTGATTATGGGGCATCACAGCAATGTTTTCCAAGGACCTAGAAGTGCCTCTTCTGCTGCCCCAAGACCTGTTCACCTCGTTCATGCTGGCTTGCAGCTCTCTAGCCAGCCTTGCCCTTTTTTTATGATCTTTGCAATATTTCAGGGGTTTTTTTGCTGGGCTCTCTTGGCCTGTAAATTCTACTGTGGAAGGTTTTTTCCACAAAACCATGAAACAGGTTGTGGCTTCTGCTGGGAACATTCTGGCTTCAAGGCTGCACTATCCTGCAAAAACTGTCCCCTCGCAGGTCAAAGGTCGAGCCCTGGAAGCTGCTGAAGTATGCGAGGAGTCCTGTCTGACCCATGTTTCTGCACGTCCTAGGTTTTGCTCCATTTCAGTTGTGCCCGGAGCAGGTGGCTATCCCTTCAGCGATCACTTTTCTGCACGCTTTTCAGGGGTGGCTGCGTTTCTGCCTTCCTGTGTGCAGTTCTGCTCTGCTGATTTCTGCTTTCGTACCCGACGTTTCCTCTCTCATGCAACTGTTTTAGAAGTTTTCATGTGTAGCAGCTGGTTGCACCCAGCTTTCGTAGCATTGAAAAGAAGATCATGAAACATAGTTATCATCGGTGACTTTCTCCTGCCTGCCACTGCAAAGCAAAAGGGAAGCACACCTTATACATACATAAAGCCAAGAATTTATTGCTGTGCTCCCAGCACGGACCAGCTACTTGTTACTGCTGTCTGCATAAAACTATGGTTGTGCCACGCACAGATAAGCAAAAGTAAAGCAAACTCACCGTAGACACCCGGTCAGTCACAGAAATCAGCATCGCAGCGAGATCAAGCCAGCGAAGCCCAGACAGAGCCCGTCCGACCAGCCCCAGCGCTGCCTTGCAAACTTGGTGCAGAGCTGATGGCCTGTGACAGAGGACGGCCATGCCGCATTGCTGCCATTGGCAATGCTGGGCTGCACTGCCAAGAAATGCCCCGGTGGCACCTGCGGGTGGGTGGGGACAGGAGCATCCCCAGTGCAGATGGAAGAGTCTGGGAAAGCAGAGAGCAGGGCTGTTCTGGTGATGCTCTGCTCGGGGAAAGAGCCGCAGCCTGAATTGCTTCCATAAAGTTTGACTTTTTCAGTACAGGCTTTTTCTTTTTTTAAAAGCTTAAAGAGGCAGAAATCACACCACCTCAGGTTTGTGCAAATGAAATGTTTTCCTAGCCTTGAGAGGTGGTTTTGCCCAGCTCAGTTTATAAATAGCTGCCTGTGGTGGGAGGAACCTGCAGATACTTTTTCCTTTTTCCAAGTCCAGCTATGAACTCTGCCAGCTTAAAAATACCGCTGGGGATGCTGCAGCATCCGAGCAGCTTCCAGGCTCTCAGTCACCGTGATGACCTAGGGGTGACAGGCGGCCCCTCAGCTCCTGGGCACAGTCTGGGGAGAACGACCTGTGCGGGCAAATGCCTTCAAACAGGCAGGAGCTGCTCTCCCTTCATCAGCAATCCCTTCGGGCTCCTTGCGTAGTGTTTGCCAGGAAGAAAGCAGCAGCTGCCTATTTTTAACACTGTCAAAACTTTAATTGCTCTGCATGTGCCCATGGTTTGTAACTAGCGTGCCCTTGCTGCATCACTCTGACATGTACTCCTGTTTATCAGAGGGAACACGCTGCTCCTTGTGCAGCTCCCCTCTGAAGCCAAGCATGGCCAGTGGAAGCATCGGGGCAGCAGCAGCATCCCGGCCCCGAGGACATGCAAGGGCTGGCTGGTGCCCGACATAGCTCTGCCAGGGGGAATGCCCGTGTTTCCGCCTTTCCTTCCATTCCTCCGCTGGGTGAAAAGTTAAAATTCTGAAATTTTCTACAGAAGACGAATCCCAAGGTACATTTTTTCATAAACACAAGGTATTTATCTTGCTGACAAAATGGAAATGCTTGATTGTAATTTGTTGACGTGATCCACAGGAGTTTTTCTCTGGGTGTTCAAGTGAAATGAAATCCCTCCTGGCTGTGCGCAGCGGTGGGAACGTTTGTCTCCAGTGCCACCGTGCCTCTCAATCCTGCCCTGGCTTTCAGGTGGCATTGCATCTCCCACGGTGACCCCGGGTTACATGGCTTCTGCTCTAGAGCTGCTCCAGTGACCGTGCATGGTGCACGTGCTCCCCCAGGCAGCCAGATGTGTGCACGAGCTGCTCCTGGAAACCTGTGACTGGAGCAGAAATTGGGGAGCAGAGTATTACGACAGAGGAGCCTTCAGAGCTCTGCAAACACCCTGCAAACACCCTGCAAACAAACACCCTGCCACGGCAGCCTCTTCCTATTTCTGGAATGAATTGGAATTGCTGTGGCTCTAATGACTTACCTCATCGACTTTCAAATCCCTGCTGCGCCCCAACGCCTCTGAAATCCCAGGTGCTATTTCTGAAATTTTAGCAAAGGATAGCTCGAAAGGAAACATCCTGCATTAAAGGTCACACGGAAAATGATTTATAATAGATTCATGCAAATCGTGCTTCGACCACGAGGCACTAATTTGGGAAAATGTGAATTGTTGAGAATTGGTTGTGTAACCAATAGGTGGCACCAGGAAATACCTAAAATTGTTTCAATATCTTTTTGCAGTCAGGAAGTCAGGCAGGCAGGTTCCTGGGGAGATGAGGACAGGACCGGTCCCTGTCCCCGTCCCCGCGGGAGCTGATGTGGCTCCCGGGTCAGCAGGGCTCCCCGCCTGGCAAGCCTGGTGCCATGTTTTCAGCTTCGGGTTATTTCAAATTTGAAGCCTGGCCAGGAGTTTGCCCCATGCTCGAGCCCCAGTGCAGGATTTGTGCTGGCTGTGCCAAGCGGGGTGTGGTGCCCGTCCCAGGGCGGCTGTGGCCCCTCGCACCCCGTGTGACGGCTGCATCCCCGCCCTGCCCTCGTGCCTGCTGCCAGGTCGGTGATGAGCCAGACTGGCCTGTGCAGGGCTGGTGGGGGACATCCCCACGGCTCCCCTGCCCAGGGGAGTGGGTCTGCACAAAGCGAGGTGTGATGGCGTGGATGGGCAGTGTGGGCATCTGGCTGCGTCTCGGCTGATGCGCCCCGGGTTGGCGCTGCCTCTGTCGCGCGCAGCTCATTGGTCTCACAGGTACCTTAACGGCACAGTCCCGAGCTGATGGTACAGCAGGGATGCTCAGGTAAGTCCCAGCCATGAAACCTTTTTCAGCGGTGTTTCCACACCAAGGGAAACCCTGGGGACAGGCCCATGTTTCAGAAATCACATGCAGGGCCCTTTGGATTATCTCAGGGATATGGAAATAGCTTGGTAAGAATAGAAAGTAACCTTCTGCTCTCCAGCCACCAGCCCGTGCCAGGTACCCAGCCTCTCGCCATCAGCCCGTGCCGGGTACCCAGCCTGTCCTCCTGAGGGTACCTACTGCTGTGTATTGTCAACTCACTTTCAAACCTCATCATCCATTTTTCTTGGACAAATTTTTCCAGCATAGGATTGATTTTGTAAATCAATTACACCAAACTCATTTTCATAACAATGATGCGAAGTTGTTGATTTAGAGATGCAAACTCACAGATGAACAAAACTAGTGGAAAGGCTTTGGGTCCATTTCTAATCAAGGTCTGAACTCGACAAGAGGATTTCAAAATCCTAAAGCCCAAAGATGTCAAAAATGTTGCATTGTATGAACACAAAAAGTCATTCACAGCAGGAGATTACACTCTTACGTAAACCTGGCTTTGGGCACCAGGGTTGAGACGAGTTCAGCTACGGTCAGAAAATGGCCCCAGTGCTCGGGTGATCCTCCTGCTTCCCTCTGTAAAATGTTCCCTTCTTGCTTCTGCTAGCTTTAGGTCCAACTGATAATTACTGATATAAGTGCTAATCTCATCCCTTGCCCCTTTCATACGCCTTTACAGAGAGTTTCTACCGCTGTGACCAGAAGCTGCTTCTGCGAAAGGGGGTTGTGCCGTGGGTGTGGAAGGGGCAGTGCCGCGCTGACCTGCCTGGGCGCTGGGGGGGCTCCCGCTGGGGTGTCAGCAGGCAGCAAGCGTCCCGTCGCCTGGCTGGCTCGGCCTCGGGGACCTGCCACCTCAGTTCACATCTTGTCACAAAATGTCGCTTTGGCTTGTGCTTTTGGTTTTCATCTTCTAGTTCTGTCCCTGAGGGCCGAGCCCTTGAGATGCATTTCCCTTAGCAGGTAACTGCAGATGCTCGGCACCCGGCAGGACGTGGCCCTGCCTGTAAAACACGCGCGGCCAGGCTAAGGCTGTGTGGCAGAGGAGCGTGGCGTTGCGCCGTGTGCGGGGCATGTGCCCTTCCAACCAGCCGGTTTGTTCCTTGACAAGTACAAAATGTGTTCATTGTCCGGCCAGCTGCACGGCGAGGTTTATCAGCACACAAACCCGATGGGGAATGTTAAGCGGGTTAGGTGGCAGCAGCGCTATGGAAGGTGGTCACCCTCCAGGGATTAGAGGTCAGAACAACCATCGTCCCTGTGACCAGGCGGAGACACAAAGAGCCATTGTGCCGAGAGTACAAAATCTCTGTTTATTACCACGGGGCTGACATGCTGAAAGACCCGCTCTCCATGCCAGCACAAAAGATTCCTTGCTTCACATTGTTTGTTTATGTAAATTAAAATGGTGCATTTAATTATGCAACGGGACCAGCCTCAGCAACAAGCAAGGTGCTGATTGGATCGCCCCGTGGCCAGAGCCCGCTGGCAAGCCCTCGGCACATCTGATGGTGCAATCGCGGACCCTGCTCTGCTGCAGCGGCCGCCGGAGAGGAGACGCGTGTTGACCATCTGAGCAGGGGAACAAAATCCCCTGGGGAAAAGGGGTGAGGTGTAGCGCTCCCAACCCTGGGGTGCAGGAGCGGGGCCCCTGGAGGTGCACGGCCCCGGTCAGCGGGCACGGCACGGCCCTAAGCATGACAGAAGAAGTCCCAGCGGCATCTGGCATGCCCGAGTGCAACGGGAGCGTACCCCCGGAGAAGGGCCCACTCCAGGTCATTGGTGTCATCGATGAAATATCAAAATCTGTCGGGACAGTTCCTTATGTGAATGCAGAAATGAGCTCTGATGCTCCACCTGCAAAAGAAAATCAGGAGGAAAATAGAAATTCATTGGCAGAGGACATAGTACGTGGGGATTTTGATGGAGAGAAGCAATGCGAAGGTAAAGTACAAGACTGCCTTTCTTTAAGTGTTTGGAAAGAAAAGCTCTATTTTATGTATAGCCTTATGAATAATGGAATGTACTATGTGTATTAGTCAAAATTCCTAACCTATGGTAGTTGTAACAATGACTCAGAGTAATTCAGAGTTTAGGGACAAATTTGAGCTAGCAGTTACACAGGATGCTGTGAAAAGTATGTGACTAAAGAAACAAGCAATTTTTCGATCTGCTCTGAAAAATCTGCTGCAAATCTGCAACCATTAAAACCTAATTATTGTCACTAACTGTTCCATCAGTCCATTTCTTGTGCTTTGTATTTCCTAAAGAAAAGCGAGAGGAAAGCGATGGGATGCTACAGCAGGGATCAGCTGATATCCAGGATACAGGGACTGACGGCCAGGAGTCGGAGGAAGGTAATGGAAAATGCTGTGTGACATGAGGTTTTCCCGAAGCAGAGCCATGAGTAGCCTTCAAAGACAATGACATACAGGTGGTTATTATTTTTCCAAATTTGGTCAGACCCTTATATTCTGGAGAGCAGTGACTCATTTCTCATCAGTAGAGTTGCTGCACCTTAGAAAACACAGCTGGTATCTCTCTTCCTGAGGTTTGCATGTATCTCCATTACCATGGGCTATCAAAGCACCTTGGGGTCTTCGACCAGGAGATCTCCAACAGCCCTGTGAGGCTGGGAGATGCTTTATCTTCTGCTCCATGCAGGGGAGCTCAGAGCATAACCTCGGGAGGCTGTCAGTCAAAAATATGGGGCCTCAAAACCCAAACTCTTTTCCTACCTGATTTACCAAGTGTCTAAATCCCCCTGGTGCCCAAGTATCTAGCAGAAAATTGTCTGCTGTCCTAAACATCTGCTCCTGGGTCTCTCTACTTGTTCCTAGGTAAAATTCAGCTGGAGCAAGGCTGAACCTCGTACCTGCCTCCTGCATTGAGAAGGGCTGTAGGGGGGCACTTGCTGCCTGTCCCCGGCAGCAAGTTAAAATGTATTGAATATATATACACATAGTCGAACATATTTAATTATACTATGCAAAAATGCAGCCCCTCCTCCAAAAAGGAGGAGTATTTTATTGAGTATTATTAAAGGAGGAAAGCTATGTCTCTCTGTGGGTGGGCTTTTGGCATTGCTGCCCTTCCATGTTTCCCACCCACGGGCTCTTGCCCGGCTTGTCCTTTTTGGCAACCACGGGATGAGGGACGGTTGGGCCGTGGGCTGCTAACGACATCCCCCCCGCACTGACCCTGGCGGTGGTCGGGGTGCAGGGCTGGCGGCTCTGCCCCAGCTCCCTGGCACCCGGCCGTGCTGGATCCTCCTTGTCACGTACACATCCACCTGGCCACAATAAGTTGGTATTTTCTATATGTCAGCTGCCACATAAATATGAAACCCATCCTCAGGGAAGAGCAGATTAACAACCCAGAGTAGTTGTTGCGGTGCTGGCAAAGCTAGGGTTATTGAATGTACCTCTAAAAGACGTATGGGCCATGCCTTGTAAACAGAAACTTTACTTTGATTACGAAAAGGAAAAAAATATATGAACATTTGTCATAGGCAAAATAATATTTCATAGCAGCTGCAAAGGTTTTGAGGAGGTGAACCATGATGGAGGCTTTCCCACTTAGAGCTGTCATCCATATTCCAGCTGTGTTGCTTTATGAGTGCACAATAAAACCTATTAAACCATCTTGCACAGCCCCCCCACAGTCCCTCCCCCCCAGCCACAAGCACTTTATCTCTAAATTGCAGGCAGCTTTTTAGTACCTAACCAATTTAGTCTAATTAATACTCAGGACCCCACAGACAAAATGTTGAATAGACCATTTGTTGCGACACTAAAGCATCATTTAATGCAGAGACGTGCCAAACAGGAGATGATAGCCATCTCAGCCTGGTCGGCCACCCCTGAAGAAGGGACGTGTCCCAGGAGGGCTGTGCCGGGGTCCCGCTGCATGGCCGGCACAGCTGGGCACTGCGTGCAGAACGGCTCCTGCCCTTCCCTTCCCTTCCCTTCCCTTCCCTTCCCTTCCCTTCCCTTCCCTTCCCTTCCCTTCCCTTCCCTTCCCTTCCCTTCCCTTCCCTTCCCTTCCCTTCCCTTCCCTTCCCTTCCCGTGCTCTCCCGGGGAGGCAGGACCCTCTGGTGCCGTGGTGGGGTCTGTCCCGCGGGGAGGGGGCAACAACTCCAGAATGGGGAGTTTGGCTAATTGGGTCCAGCACCTGCCCAAGGCAGAGAGCTTTGGGAAAGCCGTTTGGAAAGGCACCACAGCAGGGCCCTGCAGTAGGATGTTTGCCAGCCGTGGAACTGAGAGGGCAGGAGCAGATCTGGTGCATGCAGGGGGGCAGTGCCTCTGGTCCTGGGGCGCAGCGGGGATGCTGTGCTGCTCTTCCCTCCTCGAGGCTTGACCACTGGCATCTGCGTCGCCTCTCCTTTTAAAGGAGGGTAGTGGGGACGGCTCCGTGGGAAAGGTGGTATAAAGGAGACGGGCATTAAAAAATGTAAGGGCAGGTGGCCTTAAGCAGTGAGTTTGGCAATGTACGAAGCCTTTCTAAAGCACATGCAAGCATCCGTGGTGATGGCGGTTCAGCCTGGAGACATGGGGCACTCCTCACCAGGCAGTCTCTGGAGGATGGGTGCTTTGGTGGCAGGAGCTGGTAAGTCTCCAAAAGTGATGTTACCTCAAGAGCACGTACGACGGGGGCGTGAAGGCGGTGCTGAGACCGTACTCACCCGCACTCCCTCTGTGTTGCTGCAGGGCCGGGCAGCGAGGGGACGCTTGCGGGCAGTGGGGAGCGAGAGCTGGGGACGGCGGCCAGCCCCGGCGGGGAGGAGGCGGAGACCCTCGCAGCCAGCGCTGATGGGAGAGGGAATGCAGCCGAGGAGGAGGAGGAGGAGGAGGAGGAGGAGGAGGACACTGAAGAGGATGAAGTTCAGGTGATCGAAATCAAGAGGGAGAACAGCGAGGCGTCCTGTCTAAAGCAGCAAGACAGCGGCAAGGAGGCATCTCCCCCGGCCAGCCCTGGCTGCAACTCCCAGGTGGAGAAACCAGGGGAGCAGCCCAGCCTGGGGAAAAAAAATGATATCTCCAGACACAGCTATTCCAGATACAACACAATCTCCTACCGGAGGATTAGAAAAGGAAACACCAAACAGCGAATCGATGAATTTGAATCCATGATGCACTTATAAACTGAGGTGGAGAATTGCTTAACGAGCCGAGCGTTCACTCTGGTTTTGTTTTTCTTTTTTGTTTCCCCCAAGACATGTCTCTCCACACAACATGAGGTCACTGCTTTTTTCCTTTTTGTATATGATTTCATAATTCACTGTGAAAATTTAACATCTTCGCTTTGACAGCGGGCAGAGACATCCGTAGCGCAGGAAAATAAATGATCAGTTTGCTAAATATAATACCATTTGATTTAAAGTTTATCCTCTTATTTTCTATCCACCTTTTGTAACCGTATTCAAACAATAGGATGTCTTGAACTGGCTGGGGCTTCTCTAGCTGCCGACACACACGTGGTCCATGCCGTCAGCCGTGCTGGTAATGAGTTGGCAGCGCAGCAGCTCCAGTAACACTGGCCAGGGCAGTGTGAATAATAAAAGAGACAACTGTTTGCAACCGCAGCGCGCTCTGTTTTGCTGTCCATCCGTGCTGGCGTCTCACGGTGCACTGACAGCCGCCTCCTGTTAGCGACCATCCATTTCCACCTTGTGCTGGTGGGATGGAAGGATATTTGCATTCGTGGGTAGATGCTGATGTGCAGGAATTAAAAAAGATGGGAAGGCATCAAGGCCCCAGTTCCCTCACTGCCATCCCTACCACCTCCCATGGGTAGCTGGATTCCTTACGCAGCACTGTAGTCAGCACCAGATAGGACTGGTACCGTCCGCTGGCCCCTGCCCGTTGGGGTGAGAGGTGTCAGCGTGGATGTCTTTAGACACGACATCGCCTGCCTGCCGCAGTCTGCAGCGCGGGTACTGCTGGGCTCACGCAGCGCTGCCTTCCAGCCCGCCTGTTCTGGGCGTGAAACCACAGGTACAGCCAGCCCAAACCGCTGCCGGCGATGAAGCAGCTCCTCTTCCCCACTGCCTTCCCTCCCCCAGCCCCACCGCTGGAGACCCCCTCCCGGAGCAGGGGCAGTCGTCCCGTGTGGCCGTGGGCAGTGCTGTCAGTGGTGGCCGGCCACGGTGCCCGACCCCACCAGCCCGGGGCAGAGGCACCTTTGGGGAGGTGGTACCGGTGACTGGTGCCATCCACAGCGGCACAGCTGGGGTCTGGGCCAGCCTGGAGGGCAGCGGCTTACACATTGTGCGTACGGTGCACGGCACGTGCCTGTGTGTGCTTTGGTGTTCACCTGGCAAAACCGGCCACTACCAGAAACCTGTATTTTCCGAATGCCACCAGTTTAGCCTCTCTTACATGTCTTCTCAATTTTCACGCTAAGTTTAGATGCAAAATTTTACAGATTTTTTTTTGTCAAAGCCAGGCAAGTTTTATGCATAATTTGGTTGTGTCATCTGAACACAACCGTTCTCCATTTTTAAAAACCTTTGTGTAACTACAGTATTGCTGATGCAGTCTTTTTTTAACTATTTTACAGACATTTGTCTTGAGTTGGGACTAAGCTTTGCAAATGTCATCCCAGAAAGCATCTGGGAAAGTTGAGCAGCTGACAAAGGGAGAGGAGGCAAGAATGAAGTTAGACTCCGACTTCAGTTGCAGTGGCCTCCTTCAGCCATAAGCACTTTTTTAAGGATTAGTTTTACATCTCCAGCAGCACTGAATATTGTTTTGACTTTTCTTGTTCTATATAAAGGCAATTACTTATTGGCAATGTGAAAATAATAAATGGCAATTCTGTATTGTACAAACCAGACACAGCCCTCATTGTGCTATTCAGACTTGTTTATTCGCTCTTTGGTTTGTGGAAGTTCAGAGGTTTGCTTGTATGAATTTATACTGTGGGTTTGTTTGCCTGCTGGCAGCTGCCCCCCCCATTGCTCCTCTTGCAGCGGTTCCTGTAAGAGCAGCACATTTCTCTTGAAGATGTGACCATTGCCTGGGCTTTCGGTGACTTGCTGAGGTTGTGGGTGGCAAAGCGCTGCTCCAAGCTGACCAGCCTCAGCTTCAAGTATCTGCACGTCCGCCGAGGTGGGGCAGGTGACCATCGCCTTCCCGCCACGCCGTCCGGCCCGATTTGCACTTCAGAATGTCAGTAACAAATTTGCTTTACTGCAATTAACAAATGCAATAGGGAAGAAAACAACAAAACCCCAAAGCGAAATGAGAATCAGAGCTAAAGTGAGCAACTTCGTGCGTTGCTGAGAAGCTGGAGTTTTTAAGGCATTATATTGAGGTAAGGCCAGGGGCTGATGGGCAGTATCTGCCTGTGCCCATCGGGGTCAACAGGACGCACAGGTGCTCGTGCCCGGCTTCAGAAAAGCCGCTGAGGCTGGACAGGTGGGGTGCGAGCGCCCGGCTCATGCTGGCGATGCACCTGGCTTTCAGCAGCGTGAGACGCCAGGAAAAGCCATCCATACCGCAGCGAAAGGCACAGGCTGCCGTAGCAGGTAGTCTTTGAAGAGGGTGGAGGGATCAGCAGTGGGGCTGAGTGAGGGGAAGTCCCAGAACAGCGCAGACACTTGATGGGACGGAAAGCCAGAGTTCAAATACTTCCCCATGCTCTCCCGGGGTGAGCAGAGTGGTAGCAGGAGAGGCAGCAGTATTTCATGGCCCAGCTATTTGTCGTCACGATTCCCATCTCCTCTGGGGAATCGTCTGGCCAAGTCCTCAGTGCCCAGGCACGAGGATCAACCCTTTTGCTGGCCAGCCGGGCACCCTCCTGCTCTCTCATATGGCTGCACGGGCTGGCCAGGCTCCGTGCTAGCTTTAGCAAAAGGCAGATTTTTTTCTCTTTTTATCATACGTCTGTCTAACAGTTTTTAATATTTTGCTTATACCCTAGGTGACAGTTAAAATACAGTTTCCAGACTTTTTGGGTGAGTGCAGGGATGAGATGCTTGGTGTACTGACTGTGGGCTCGGGTTCCAGCTAAGTGTGGAGTCTTGCCGAGACTTTCAAGAAGCTTGGAGTGGGTTTTTTTACCTTGGAAAGCAGTGTTTGATCAGCTGAAAACTGCAACTCCCTCTCTTGCTTTCCTTGGTAGATGGAAAAATAAAATTAAAAGTCCTAGGATGCTTTAGTGGCCTGAGGGCCTTTCCTACAAACACGCCACCTCTTGCTTAACCCTCAGGGTGGGTGGGTGCAGTATGGAAATCAGGGGGTGTACAGGCAAGAAACAGGCAGAAGCCGCAGCTTGCGCTCTCCCACGGTATGCTCATCCTCTGTGCTGCAGGCAGCTCGCAGGCAGCATCGCTGGCCTGCTCCGGGGCACTGCCTGGGCTGGGGATCCATGGTCAGACGTGGCAGGAGGACAGGGCAGGGTCTGCATCTGGCCAAAACCATGGTCAGTGGGTCGGATGAGGTGCATGGAGGGGCCAGGCAGAGAGCTGTCTGCTTGGCGTGCGAGGGGAAAAGACACCCAAAGACCTGAAAATTTGCCCCTTGGAGCAGAGGCATTTTCAGGCACAAAAGCTGGTGGGGATGCTGATTCGGACGCGCCGCTCTAGGACGCAGTAGCTACAGGCCCGGCCTTAGCCTGAAAGTAATTTCTCTCCCGTTTCCACAGTGCCAGATGAGGGCTGATGGCAGGTAAGTAAGAGGTGGACCCTTTTGGAGGGTCGTGATGCCTTTCCACCCTCTCTGGACAGTGCCGTGTGGTGCTGGCTCACCTTTGGGAGCTGTTTCTAGCAGCGCTGTACGCTGAACTTGAATGCGAATTAAACCACTTTGGTGGAAACTTGCCAGTTGCCACAACATCTGCAGCAGCTGCAGGGCACAGCAGCCAGCTCTGGCTATTGCCACTGCCTGCACTAATAGCGCGCTACATGAGAATCCAAAGCACAGCCATAAATCAGGGGAAATTGGTGGTTTAAAGGTTCTTTCTGGGGTGATGTTTTGCGGTTCAGCCTGGCAGTAACTCGGGCAGGAGAGCACCCTAGAAAGGGTCCAAGTCGGCCAGGAACAGAGTTAACACACAGAGCTCAGAGGAAGAAGCTTCATCTATTATCATTTATTCCCTTCTTCTAAACTTTTTTTTTTTAAACAAACTAAATGGGGCCTCCAACTGTGGCCACTTTGATTCAGGGTACTTACTGATGGAAGCGCAGCACGACGTGCCCTGTCCCTCCCTACCACAGTGCAGGAGGCATTTGTTCTCGTTCGGAAAAGCTGCGCCCGTTTCCCATTGCCGACACGGGGGATGACGGCAGCTCCCGTCCCCAGCCCAAGTGGCGGTCCTTCCCCGCCACGCTGCCTTCCTGCCTTTCCTCAACGCTCACAAAGCCTGCACGGTCCCAAAACCGCCTGCTGCCCTCAGGTGCGATGCGCAGCCAGGCGGCATCAGTGGAGATGGCAAAAGGAGTGGGCAGCTCGCCGGGGAGGAGCGAGGCGCCTATTGCCACGTCTGCCGAGCATGTCGGAAAAAACCGCTCTCATTCCTGGCAGCCTGGGCTGGCTGGTACGATCTGAATGCTTCTCAATATTGTGTAACAGCAGGGCCACAGCTCACTGCCAGCAGCCCTGAAGGCACGCTCCAGTCTTTAAGGCAAAGATACCAACACGGAATCGAGCATTTACACAGATGGGGAATCAGAGTGCAAGTGACAAGCGTGGCAATGGGATGTGACCGTGACATATGACCATTTGGTGCCTACTCAGTGACAAGTGACTGAATGTCAGCAAACAGAATCTGATGAAATTCATGCTCCTGACAAAAGATGACTGCACAAACAACATCTGTGTCATTTTTCTGATAGTGACTGCAGGCTAGCTGCACTAAAGGAGAGAGAAAATCGGAAGACGGTTGGAGTAGGAGCCAACTGGGAAAATCTGTTGGGCCAGTCAATGTTTTGGCAGACTCAGCCTGTCAGACGCTGTCAGCATTGATCCACCACGTGAGAGGTAAGGTTATGCTGAGGCCTCCTGAAAAATCAAAGGAGAGGTGCGAGGCATTTTGTGAACGTGGGATGGTGGAGGCTCAGCTGTGGTCAACGACGGCGTGAGAATCGAGTGCGATGCTCAGCCCTGCATGTCCCCAACGGCTTGTGCTGGAGAAGGCCCTCGCCCCAGCGCAGGGCAGCGGGGCAGGAGGAGAAGCGCTACCTTCCCCCAGCGACACCGCAGCTGTACGGGGAGCAGCCTCCCACGATGGGGACTTCATAACAGAAACGGGGGAAGAAATCCTGCCTGGGATGCATTGGTGATACATATCTTGGATCTCACTGTCCTATCACGGCTCAATTTAGTCTGCTATCAAATCTGTCCCTTCAAAAACTGGTGACGGCTTTTAGAGATAAAATGTTTCACAGTAAGAAAAAAATGTGCCTGTGACGGTAAGTTCAGAGAGACTTTCGGTGTGCGGAGCCTGGCCACCCCGTGCAGCCCGGGCTGTGTGGCGGCTGGTGCCGGGAGATGTCTCATCGTGCTGCATTCACCTCTGCAACGGTCCCTGTGAAACAGGTGTACACACACATGTGTGCACGCACACACACTTGTGTTCTGCAGCCCTTTTTGAGGAAAAGCCCTCACTGACTTCAGTGGGTGTTTTCATCCATCCTGAGCGCCGGTGGGTAGAAGTTTTGGGTTGCGAGACATCTTGCTGGAGGTCTGTGCCCTCCTTCCACCCACGGTGGGGGGACGTTGCGATGGGGAGAGTTGCCTGGCCCGCACTGCCAGCAGGTGAATCTTCCCTTGGGAAAGCCCTGGCAGGAGCAAGGCGAGCCACCCTGCTTCGGGCTGCACCGAGCATCACCAGGCTCCGGCACAGGAACCAGCGCGGCCCAATGCCCTGGCCAGCCGGGGGCCAAGGAAAGCGGCAGTGGTCCTGGGGAAACGCCTAAAAGGCCATGGGGGCTCAGGGACACGGCTGGGGCCCTGGCAGGCCCATGGTGGGGACAGCCCGGCTGCCCTGGGATGAGGTGCTCCCCGGCTGGACTCTGGTGCGTGCCGCTGGCAAGAAGCAGGATAAGCCGCCGGTTCACCTCCCTGGTGGCTCCTCTCACCTCCAAGCAAAGCAAGGCACACACATCCTCGCTGTCCACAGGGCGCGGGCAAGGCGTGCTCGTTGCTTCTTCTGCAGCTCCCGGTTTACCTCGTCTGCTGGGTGGCTTATTGACCCACATTTGCCTGCCATTATTAAAAGAAGGCTTTTTCGATAAGCAATCGATTCCTAATGGAACCCTGATACTCATCTGTCAGAGGCAATGGGTCCCACAGGGCAGGATCCTGTGGCCAGACCCAGCACGGGCATGTCGGATGGATTTTTTTAATGCATTGGTCAATAAACTTCCATTTTCTCAGGCTGTGGAAGAATAAGCAGCCTGAGAATAAGCAGACTACAGAGCCTCTGAAGTATTTCTGTAGCTTATGCTGTTGTCTAGGGGGAACTGATGAAGGTTTGCTTACGGTAGGATGGGGGACTTCAGAAAATATTTCCATTTAATAATACAGAAAATTATTTGAGTTTTTGCCGAAGTCTCCCACAGTGAGGGAAAAACATGCCTATCTGTTTCAGACATCGTTAAACCAGATGTGCTGCTCTTGGTATTCTGATCTCTCAATATGCTGGTTTAAATTACGGATTTCAATTATCATTTGGAAATGAACTTCCAGTTTTGTAATTGCTGCCATAAGTCACACAGATGTCCTTGCTGAATTCACAAGATGAAAACACAGCATTTCTGCATCAACTGTGTTCCCTTCAGTCTGCATAGTAATTGCCAAACTGCCACTTTTGATAAGGATTTGCGGAGTCACAGGCATTTACCCTCAGGGCTTTGTGAGAGGGATCCACTTCCAAGCACGCCAGCTGCTGGAGGTGCTCTGAGACGATGTGGTCCGTCTGCAGGGGAGAGAGAGAGGGCTTTAGGTAGCGGGACTCAGGCAGCAGCTGCTGTAAGGTGCTCTATTTTTCCACTGAGAAAGTGTGATTCTTTATGGTGTGCCCTTTTTTTTGCATTTCCCTAATACGTGAGATCTCTTTGCTGACTTAGAGGGACTTTTGGGTGGGATCCAAAGCCTGCACATGTTGCTGAGCCAGGATCAGACCATACCTTCTGTGCTTCGTGGCTTTTCGTTCACTGGAAATGGAAAGATTAGTTCTCTTGCTGTCCGAGTGGTAATTACCATGCAAAGGAAATCACTCCAGACGGTATTTGCAAAATAGGGGAACGTACGGCAGGAGACTGATTTTCGTATTTTTGAGCTTCTCGGCTGATGAACTCAAACCACATTTACTGCGCTGAAAAGGGTGTTAGGTAATTCAGCACTGAAGTTCAAATGCTGGGGCAGTAAATTGGATTAGGAAAGAATGAAGAGTCTGATCTCCATCCTTTTGCTTTTCACATCTACTCGGCTTTATCTACTTAACCCATGCAGCCAGCAAGGCGATGCTGCAAGTGCTGCCAAAGGTAAGGGACATTTCCGTGTCACCGCCTAGTGTTGCAGTGTTTCTTATGACCATTTGGTTAATACCTAGATGAAATACTCCTGAAATGACAGGTAGAGTGCTGTCTGGGCAAAAGTTGGATCTTTGTGCATATAGTAAATGCACTTCACATCATTAATATGACACAATGACTGTGACATCAGAAGAAGGTAAAGGATTGTAATTCCTTCAGTCAGCATTCACCAGCCATTGAGCTGCTCTTCAGACTTCTTATTGCTGGCACCAGTAAAGGCTGATGCAACCATATTGGCCGAGGCCGCCTGTCCCCATGGAGCGTGTTGGTGCCCATGCCTTCGGGCGGCCAGACCCCGTCCCCTGCTGCGGCCGGGAGCGGCTGACCGTACCCAGCCCCCTGTTCCGGCGGGGACCACCAAATACATCTAACTCATGGCTTGAGGTGAGCTCAGGCTGGAACAAGTAACAAAAATTGCCTGTGTGCTGATAATGCTGTCTGGACTCCTAAGTGGATGACAATTTTCATGTATTTTTCACAAAATACCCTGGCCTTTGTGAGCCTTGGCACTGCAGCATTCTGGCTTTGCAAGTTTTATTTTTTCAGACTAAAGAGGAATGGGAGCTTGTCGATATGATGAGTGTATAACTTAGCTACATTTTTTCTTTCTTAAATTAAGATTATTTCTTTCTTAAATATAAAGTATGCAATTTCATAGCATTTTGGACAACTGCTTACACCAGGCTGACAGAGATACAGTCGGGACTGTCTTGCTTTTTGCAGTGCAGGTAATAAATGTAAGTATCTGTTCTTTTCCTTTTCATAAATGCTTTCTGTTAAAAAACCACTATGGGCTGAATGCCAATCAGTATCAAGTAATCTCCATGTAAGTGCTATTGACGGTTTCTATGTAAAATGGGGACGTTTTGTTACTGCCGTGCAGGCAGCGGCAGAGCGCTGCCAGAGCGAATGCCTCGGCATGACCAGCGTCTCACCAGCCCCCCGGCACGTGGCGTTGGGGCGTCGGGCTGCATGTCACTTGGACCAATGCGACCCAACGGCAGGGCGTGCATCGCTACCCCCAGGAGGAAAGGCAGTGGCACTGGGGGACCAACACTTAACTTCAGGTGAAAAGACGGCTTTGGCAAAGCTGAGACCAGAGGGCCAGGGTACACCCCGCGCCTTGCGCCGGGCTGCAGCTGCCCGTCAGTTTGCATGCCGGCACGCTAATCCAAACCAGGGATCACAGGCCACGGTGGGGGCTGCCCTTGCCAGAGCTTCACTTACCAGCTCCGGCTGGAAGGCGACCAGCGACCTGTGCAGCCACGTCAGGCTGCGGCTCTGGCCCTCGCAGCGGCGCAGGCCCAGCGCTCCCGCAGCATCGGCATGGGCGATGCAGAGCTCTCCATGCTGGATCAGCCTCAGCCAGGTGTAGTTGAACTTTTGGTTCTGTGGGGAGAGACCGGGGAGAGCTGTGACCCTGCTCGCCTTCTCCTGGTGGGGCAGGCTGCTCGGGGCTGGCAAGCAGCTGGCAGAGGCTCTCCTCACGTTCCTCCTGCCCTCACCCGGGACTGGGGGATGAGGAAAGATGTGATCCATGGGAACACCTTTCCTATGGATTTGCAGAGCTAAAAAGCTCAGGACAGCCCCGGTGCAGGCTCTGGGAGCGACTCCCGCCGCAGCAGCCCAGACTCCAAAGGGGATTGCTGCGCGCTCCTCTGCCCTGCCACCTCTCCAGGCTGTACCCTGGTGGTGGGGTGCAAATGGACAAACCCCCGTACACAACAGGGCACCGACCTGCATGCTGGCCTGTGCCAGTGGTGAGCAATTAGCGGGGAACTGCCTAAGAAATGCTGCCTGTAAAGGAAGGGAGAGGCTGTCCACAGCAGCTGCTTCCCATCTAGTGACAGAATGTGGCTGGATGTTCTGCAGCAGCACAGCACAAAACACAGGCTTGTATTTAAATGTTTCTCCCCATTTTCACGTGCAGGCTCATGGCTTTATCGAACTTTCCTATTCCAGCTGAATTTGCCGGTTCTGGGGTTGTTGCTTGGCTACAGGCTTTGCAAACCAAGGCAATTCCTGCCCCTTGCTGCTCCCAGGCATCGTTTGGCTGTGTCCCCCAGTGGGAAGGACTGCTTTAGCTCCCAGGGAAAGAGCAGGTCACCATGGGGAGGTACAGGAGCTCTATGCCATGCACCAAAAATAGTATTACATACTCAGTATGCAGGGTATCCTTACCTTGTTGTTAACATCACACGCCTCAAAAGCTAGAGTAGTGTTTTCCACAGTGATGCATCTTGCCATGGCTATGTTAACAAGCTAGAAAATAGCACCAAAATGCAAATTTAGACATAAATTCCCAAGAAAGAGGAGAGGCTGTTACACTGCAGTTAAGCTGCTGGATTCACAGGACACTGATTAATACTGTCCACTTAACTGAGTGAAGCAGAGATGATGTGTCATAGTCCTTGGAGGGGTGTGTAAATGCACATGTGGTCCACTACATATGTTTTTCTACTGAGGGAGGCTTGAAACCAGCCCTTTCCAGAAATGTTCAAGGCTGGATGAGACACATTCTTTTTCGGGTTTTTTTGGGCATAGCTAATGTTCCTGCTCTGCAAATCCCCAAAACAACAGCTCCCAACAATAACAACTGCAGAATCCCTTCCCGTTGCTACACCGTGAAGGAGGCGAGCAGCCTCTGCGCACAGCTGACGCAAGCAGCTGGTGGTCCCATCCCGGCTCCAGCCAGTCCCCTCCCAGCTGGGGCACAGGGCCCTGGGCTCCGGCAGCCCGCCATGGACCCCGCGGCCAGCCCCAGGGAACGACTCCATCACTGTATGTGATGCGCTCGGTGCCTCACCCCGAGGTAACTCTTCGTGTTTTCCATCCAGGTTGGTTGTCTTGTTACCTGTCATCAATGGGAAAACGCAGACGTGGTCCCCCAAAGCGGGGAACCCTGGCAGAAACATCATCATTAAGCTATTTTTAACTGAACTGCCATTACCTCGCACTGGTGGGGAGAAAGAGAGGATGAGTGAGCACCGCACCCTGGGTAGTGCAGACCAGATGTTTCTCTGAGCGTGTGCATTCGGCCCCCAGCTTGCTGCGAGGGAGCATCAGGCTCTGCTCCTTCGCTCGGCTTCTCTTTGCTCTTTCTCCCTGCAGCTGTCTCCCACCGGCCAGCGCCAGCGTCCGCACAGAGCATGCTCCGCAAGAGGCATTTTCTGAATGCTGTTCGTATGGCGTGTTCAGAGGTCGCTCAGGAGTACGGGAGGTTATATGGGAAAGCTGAAAACACTGGACTGAGCTCTGCCAGCCCCCTCCGGTTCCTGGGCTGAAGCCCACCGCGCTGCAGGGACTCACGGCTGCAGAGGGCTTGGTCGGCCACAGTCTGCAGGCACCGGCACCGGCTCCTCAGACAACCCCAGCAGTGCTTCAGCCCGGGCTGCTCACATCTCCGATTCCTTGCAAATGCCATTCCTTCTCCTTCTTTCAAAATTTCTGAAGAACTTATGAATTAATCCCAGTGAACAAATAGGCTATTCAGAAAACAGTTTTCAAGTAACTTTGGATAGTGTTCAGCACAGCTGGAATTTGCAGAGCTAGCTGAAAAACAGATTTTCTGCCCTATTAAATTTTGAGAATGAAGATAAAAGAGCGATTCAGGTGGCCTGAATCAGGACAAAGCAAGGCAACATCTTGAAAATTTTCACAAACTGAAAATTTTCACTCTGAAAAGCTGAGGTTCTGGTTCAGTTGAAACAGAGGTCTCTCTATATGGTCTAACTGTTTTGCACTGAATTTGACATTAAGTTTTATTGCTCTGCTTGAAACAAAAGAGCTGAAAAAGTGAATATTTCTCAGGCAAACTCCATTTTTTTATGTTCTCAAGACTATCACTGCTAATTCTTTTTTAAAAAAGTCACTTAAGCTGATGTTTCACTGAAGCCTTCGTTCTAATCCAAATGGTGCTTTCTGGAAGGCAATGCAGGGACACAGGCTTTCAGCCGTACAACAGTTTCGGAGCGGCTGCCCCAGCAGACAGCCCTCAGTTCCTGTGCTTACAGCTGCTCTGAGCAGCGAACGGCCGCTGCTGCCACGCTGAGACTGACAAACGCATCCAAATGGATGCACAGCTCTTAATCCACTGAAGTGCCCGAACCCAGCAGCTTCCTATAGCTTTTCCACGAGTGCTGAGAGGTCACCCAGAGGAAGCACGGCGTCCCTCCCTCTGCTCTCTGGAAAGCTACCCTCCCACACCTTCATGGCTCGATCATAAAAGTAACGCACCGGCTGCGGCTGGCAAAGAGCCTGACTTGATCCCTAGGGATCCCTGTGACGGGGAACCGTCACGTTACGCCCTTGGCCCACAGACAAGCCTGAAACGCAGCCAAATGGTTGCTGTGCTTTTTCCTGGCTCCCAGAAGGGCCGGTGCAGTAACTGGAGGCCGTGCGCCTTCGCAGGGATGGAGGGGACAGGCAGTTCTTGTTCTCGCTCCTCAGGCTGTGCCAGCCCTGCGGTCACCGGCTCCTGGCCACCTCCTCTTGGCAAGTGCTGCTCCTGCCGCGGCACTGGGAGACGGGGATGGGTGGGGAAGGCAGCAAACACTTTAGTTTTCATTCCTGGCATTGCTGTAATTTTTCTGACAAACCAGGTATTTTACTTTTGTTATTGCAGTTATAACTAGATTGCAATTAACGTTGTATCTTTTCTGGGAGGAATATTTGAGGTTTCTGAACGTTCAAAGCAGCAGCCGATATTCTGCTCAGGCTCAGGGCTGGGCCAAATTCAGAACACCCATTTTATTCTTCTTTAATTCGCCTTTTAATGTTGGTGAAGTGACACTGAACACCCGTGGAGTAGCTGCACAAGTAGGACCCTGTGCCAGAGATCACCACAAGTTCCCCGGCGCAGAGATGGAGGGATGGTGGAGGAGAAACGGAGCCTGACCCGGTTACACTCCTCAGCCACCCAGCCAGCAAGGGGCTTGTGGGGAGGCAGGACGGAGGACTTAATCCAAAATGCACTTTAAGGTGTTTTCTGCCCACTGACCACTCCCGAGGTGCAGGCTTCACCTGCACTGGAGAAACGCCAGGACTCTTCCAGGCTGCTGCCCTGCCCGTCTGCAGGCAGCGCAGAGGAAAAGCAGATTTCTGCTGCGCTCTGCTGGCGACAGAGCACCGGTACAAACCCTGCCTGCGCCTGGGGCCCCGGCCTCCTGCCCTTGCCTGCCTGCGCTGCCCAGGCACCGCTAATCCACACCGAAAAGGAATTTCTCTCTCCTGCCGTGGCCAAAAAGCTGTGCAGGTAGGGAGGACGCTGGACCTCCCGCCCTGGAGGCACATCCCCTGACCATGACTGTTGCATGGGCAGCTCATCTGGTGTTTAAACACTGAACTGGCTCTTCAATGGGAAATAGTCTCTTGGAATTGTGACCTATTTCTTTATAAAAATACTGGGGAATCCAGACCACCGTGACATATTAAATATTCAAAAATGTTACCAAATGCCAGGGAAGCAACTCAGAGACAAGTGTACTGGGGTGCTACCAAGTCCCTAGCCAGCCACTGAAAACACGTTTAAATGAAGGATAGCAAGCCATTTGGGTACGTACCAGCCCGCTGGCTTTAACCAGGGGAGCTTCTAGGTCTGGGTAGACGTTCTCCAGGTACCACCTGAAGCTTTTGCACTGAAGCTTCTTTCGCAGTTGGATTTGTTGAGTCAGGTCGCCGACATCCAGATTTTTCAAGACTAAGTGGTAAGCGTGGCCGTAGAATAACTCCTTGTACTCATCCAGCCAGACCTCTGCAACACGGGCCAAGTTCCTCTCCACCGTTCTCACCCGATCTTTCGGGAAGGAGTAAGGATTGTCGTTCCTGAAAATGTGCCCAACTCTGGAGCACGGAACAATCTCAATCTCTCCCCCGCACATCCAGACCTGAGAAACAGAGGTTCCTTTGATAGAAACACGGGCAAATGTTGGGTGCTGGCTTTGTGCAAGCCAGAAGAGAAGCAGAGAAGTAAGTAAACTGCTGGGAGGGACGGGGTCTCCAGCATGGGGCTGCCCTGGGGAGACCCTGGCTGAGCCCCAAGCACCTGAGCCAGGCTGGCGGGGATGCAGGCGTGTGAGAGCAGCATACCTTGAATGAAATCTCCATATTTTCACCTCCCCAAACATCCAGTCCTGGGTCATACATTCCCAGCTCAAAAAAATACTTCTTATCGATGGAAAACAGGCCACCTGCCATGACCGGGCACCTGGGAACAGAGGAACCACACAGTGCGTCAGCTGGTCGGGAAGCGCCCGTCCCTTTCCCCTTGCTTTGACGAGGGAATCATTGACAAGCTGCGGGCTACTAAATGCTCGGGGACAGTGCCTGAGCCCGCACTTACAGAGACAGCAAGGACCACCCTATTTGTCACTTCACTGCAGGCTGACAGATGGAACATTAAAATAGATATTTGGGTGGCTTTACCCAGTCTGAAAGCCGTAATGGGGCATGGAAGGGAAAAATGCAATGGTACATTCCCCCGGCCCTGGCAGCACCAGCAATACACCAGCAGTGCCGCAAGAGGTGAGAAAGGCTTGCTGGGCTTTGCCCATGTCTGACGATGTGATTGCCCACGGTGTACCATTGCCTCTATTGTCCTTACAAGCAAAGGAACATTTGGCCTCGAAGGAGCCTTTGCTGCTAAATTATTAACAAAGGAACAGGTTAGTTCACAAAGCTCTCACATTTGCTTTTTTTTTACCTTATTATATCAGTTTCCTTGATTTTATTTTTCTCGATGACCTCTTGTGGAATCTGCCTCCATCCAAAATTCATTGGCCAAGTAAAAATCCCGCGCTGAAAGTTGTCCACGGTCATGTAACTAAATGGCGAAAAGATTGGGATGACTAATTCTGAGTCACATTCCTGATTGAAATGTCACCCTTAATGAGTGAAGATGAATATCTGTACATAATTAAAACAGGATTTTAACAAATTTCATCAGGAATCTTCTTCATGTACTAAAAGTCATGAAAAAGGGAAAAGGTGTGTGCGATAAACGAAGGGGCCACATCCACTGCTAATGTTAATTTCTGGTGTACAGCAACGTTACGTATCCCTTGTGAAACGCTGCTGAAGGCCAGTTAGAAGGTCTGGACCTGTGTCTTCCTGTAATTAATGTGTTGGTGGTTCCAGCAGGAGGCTTTGCTCAAGCAGCTGGCGTGGATTTTGGGTTTCCCAGGGGCGTGAGCTGCCTTACCTCATGTCCTTGTCGCTGATGACCTCGATGACGGGGCAGGCAACCTTGGCCCGGCTCAGGCGGACCCTCTCCAGCAGCGGCTCCAGCCACCCCACATTGCACTCCACGTGTGAGTCCAGGAACGTCAGGACACTGCCTGCGGCAGAGGCCAGGGCAGCATCAGGCCTCAGGCACCCCATCCCACGCCGGCCGGCCTCCCTGGGTGCCCTGTGGGCTCAGGGTGCTGCTGACGGTGCCACGACCCTCCATGGCTCCCAAAACCCTCCCAGCCATAGCCCAGAGCATGTTTTCACCGCTCCGCCATCGCGGCCTGCAGAGCGAAGCGGAGCGGCTCACTGGCAGAAACGGCCATTTCGGTGCCGACACAGCCCGGCCCGTGCAGGCCGTGGAGCTGGGGCGGCGTGGCTGGAGATCCCAACTGCCACTTGCTAGGGCCGTGCTGAGGTGCCGGACAAGCAGCAGCTCGTCCCCTCGTCAGACCCTTCTGCTTTGCATATAGAAGATGCCCTTAGTTCATTAGGAGGGGACTAAAACTCAGTGCTGGAGACGGCTTATCGGCACCTCTCGGGGGGTCCAGACAGGGCTGTAAAATGGCTTTCGTCCTACCTTTGGCGATCTCCGCTCCCGCCAGTCTGGCCCGTATTAGACCGTGCCTCTCCTTGAGATGGAGGATCTTCACTTTTGGGAACCACGACATGTATTTGTCCAGCTTCTCCTTGAGGTACTCTGCAGAGAAGGAGAGGGTGAGGTTGACTTACCCATTTCGCACCCACCTCCAGGGTGAAAAGCAGTGGGCAGATTTTCCTTGGAAGCATCTCCAGACACACCAGGGTCCTCAGGTCTGGGGCACGAACATCTGGGCACAGCTGCAGGGCTTCTGGTGCACGGCATCACAGTCTGAGCCTGCTCTCCGGTGAAACTCCCAGCTGTGTCAGTGCCAGCAGGTTTAGGCTGAAGTTGGTAAGTTTAAAAATCTTTGTTGGAGACGTGTCTCCTGGTACTCTGTGACGGGTGTTGCTGCTTGGTCCTGGGGGCTCGCCACAGGCTGCCCGGCTCTGCATCGGCACAAACCCGGCGGATGCAGCAAAGGTGGACCCGTACCCGGTGCTGGGCGAGCGCAGTGACTCGCTGCACTCAGGAGACATGGGAAGTGGAGAGCAGCAAGTGCAGGGCTTTAGGTGACAGGCCATGAGCAAAATCCCAGTGGCCTCACTTGGGTAGTTCATGATCCAAACCAGGTATCGAACGGTTGTTCAAAGACTCAAAAATGAGGGATTTTTTTCTTCATTGCACTATAATTGCAATTAAAATCTGGTTGTAAATTTTTTTTCCTTTGCCTAAAAAAATATTTTTTTGTGCTGTACAAATTTCTCGATATTAAGCACCACATGTAAAGACTCAGCCCGGGTTTAAAATGCACGAGGGTTTGCTGTGGCACATCTCTACTTTTCAGGTTGCTTTTGTCATGGTTTCCCATGGCTGTGGAGGCAGCTGGTGTAAACTCTCATGAAAAAGAGGGTGTGAGAAAAGTGGTTTGGGGGACTCGAGCGCCGGGCAGCCCTGTGCACAGGCGGTTTCCCCCCGGCAGAGAAGCCCAGGAGCCTCTGCTGCGGTGCTGCGGCTGCTGCTGGTCCAAGTGCTTCGTTTGGAGCCAGCCACCCACTTACATTGCTCGGTCTGCAGGGAGGACCCCCAACCTCCCTCACCGATGGGCTTCACTGGTGCTCTTTGGTTTTCCTCAGGAGAACATTGGCATTTCAAAAGCCAGTTAAAAGCTTTGAAAGGCTCCAAAGGTGAGACATTTGCGGACACGTTTGCTGTAGGTTATTGCTGCTGCTACTTGGATTACAGCAACGCAGAGCACAGCTCTCCGTAATTCACCCACACTTGCGAGGTTTCAGTTGCAGATGTTCACTGGCTAATGAGCAGATACAAAGGGAAGTCACAGGGAGAAAATGAAGAGGAAACTTGAAAAGATGCTTTTGAGGGGAAATGGTATGAACGTGTTTTAATGATTATTTTAAAAATGAGCAAACTGAGTATTTTTCCTCTTTTTTGCACCTATTGTCTTGTTGCACTGTAGGCTCTTTGTATGCGTGGCATGAGCTCTGAAGTTTGCCTGAGACAGCACTTTCCCTGAAGAACCAGCAGCTGGAAAATTACATCATTCCTAATTTTTTAAGGGCTGAAGTCAGCAGAGAGCCAAAGCATTACAAAGCAGAGGCTCGATATCATCTGGAATGCCTGTGAGCATGCATGCAACGCCACTGTGCACGTGCAGATGCCCGGGCTCACCACTGCTCTTACTACAACTGCCCCATTCTCTGAGAAACCTGGGAAGTGCGTGCTATTCCTCCCCTGCCACCAGCACTGAAAACATGGGGGGCACTCGTCTGGAAACTGCACAGAGAAAGGTGACAGTGTCTATTTTATAAATGCACAAGCCCTCAAGCCAGGGCACCCTGAAGATGCGTGGGTCGGGTGGGACCAAGCTCCCTGGTGCCCCTGGACCACAGTGCCTCCTCCAGCCTCCAGCACATGTGCAAAGCAGTGCACGAGTGTAATCTTAGTGATGCACAGCTGTAAACGTAGCAGCTGTTTAAGTGAGTGAACTGGGATGGGAGAGATGTGAATGATAAAGTCTAGCAGGGTGTTGGGCAAGAGCCGCAGCTCGATCCACCACAGCCACCCCCCAGTGCCCATGTGGCCTCTGATCCCCCTCATCTGGAAAGATAGCAGCACAGGCTTGCTGCACTTCAATACATCGAAAGGAGAAAATGCGATTTCTTTCTACTATTCAGAATTGAATTACAGAGAACAAATTGTATTTTCGCCTCAAGTTATATTAGTTTCATAAAGGTAGAAGCAGCTTCACCTACCTTTAGTGCTGAAGTCATCCACCAAAATGACTTCTTCAATCAGGTGCGGAGGAGATCTGCTGAGGACGCTGTGAACGGAGCGGAGGAGGGTGGACCACACTTCATCCACAAAGCACATGATGATGGTGGTGGTCGGGAGGTCATCGTGAACCCGCTGCTCGGAGCACCTGCAACGGCAACACGGGCTCACAGGCGACAGCCGGTCACATTCCTAGAAATCTCCAGGCTTAGGGTTTATTGGGAAAATGCGCAGGGAGAGGGGAATTGCCAAATGTGAAATATGGAGGCAAACCCCTGCAATGGGATTTTGTTGGGAGAGGGAGCAGAGGGGTGAGCGGGGGGAACTCCCCACACAGCCCCAGGGCCCCTCTTGTGGGCAGTCCCGTGGGATAGGATGCACTCACTCCTTTCTAACAGGGACCTCTTTTTCCCTTCCTACCCCCAGGTGATAATATCTCCTTTCTGTGAGCAAACAATGCAAAGGCCCTGGGGCGTGAGGCCAATCCCAGCTCTACACTACTGGCCTCGGGGAATCCTGTGGGGAAAGGATCCCCGTGCGCTGGGTGCCCTCCCGCAATGCTCCGAGCACCCGCAGGGCTTGGGATCCCAGGCTGCGCGAGATAGCCTCGCTGGAAAAAAAGAATTGGTATTATGTTCAAAATGCAGGGAAACGGCCATTTCCATGAAGGGTTACTAGGCACAGCAACTTGTCAAACATGCAGACAGCGAGGAATAGTCACCTAGTCCAACTTCTGCACCTAACTCAGGGGATCGTGGAGGAGGGGAAAACATTCAAGCATCCAAATTTCATGTACGACAGTACTGGCGGGTCCGCTCCCTGAGCACCCCGTATCTCACACCCTGAGTGCCCACACCTCCGAAGGGATGCCCCGGCACGGCCAGCTGTGCCCCGAGCCCACGTGCAGGGGCTCCGAGCGGCGCCTGCTTCCCTCGCAAACAGCCAGCGATATGCATCGGCAGACCCGAGGGAGTGATAAAATTTCTCCCCTGTCTATGAGTTTGTCATTTTATTCTGTGACAGCCAAAAATGCAGTGGCTGGGTCAGGCCTGTCTTCAGCATTTGAACAAAAGGTCGATGAGCAGCTTTTCTCATCTTCCATTTGCAATTCAAGCACTGCTTTGCTGCGTGCCTTGGGGAGCGGGGCTCCCTCAGCTCTCCTATCTCCGAGTGGATCTCCAGGCCTGCATAACGCCTGGCAGAGTGCTCCTCTCCCCCAGACTGGCCGGTTTATCCCAGAATACCCATGGATTGCTGGGATGTGCTTTCTCTCTCTTGTCAATAAGCTGAAGTCTGATAGCAGGTTTTTCTCTCTTGTCCTTCCAGAGCAGACCTCCTGCAGGCAGGACAGGCACCAGCCTATCTGCGGGTGCAGAAAATGAATTTCTCGGTGATGAAAACACTGTTCACTCTGCTGTCAACAACAGACAGAAAACAGGGACAGGTATATGGGAGCGTATGGAAAACTGACTTCTTGTTCTTCTGTGTTAATGAATGGGCCCTCAGGTTCGGCTGGTGCCAGCTCAAATGCTGACGCCAGGGCACTGCGCAGCTCAGAGAAGAAAATTCAGAGGTACTTCACAGCTTCACAGCTAATGAGAAGTGCTCTGAGTAAGTGAAAATAACCCCAGAATTACTCTCTGTCACAGTCCTTGGGACGTGTCTTTCCTTCTCCTTCTGTAGCCTGGTTCACCTCGGGCAGCAGCCAGGGCTGGCTCAGCCAGGAGATGATGTGCTGCTTGATATGGTTTGGTTGGAAACCATAACAGTGTTGGCCCGTGGAGATGGGACCTCTCTGCAGCGCAGGGGGGTGGTTTGGGCACGCCGGCAGGACTCCCAGGGTCGATGGAGAGAAGTCAGGGACTGAACTGCTGGGGGGGTCACTTGCGAGAAGGAGACAGAACAAGGGACAGCAAAACTAGGAGAAAAAAGGTTAATTTGCAGTTGCTCCTACAGCGAACCCAAGGAGGCAGCTCATGGAGGGAGGAGGGACAGAGGCCATGGAAAAAGCAGGAGGCAGCTGCTGAGCACAACAGCTTTCATTGCATGGAGGGAGGGATGTGAGAGCAGCTGAGAAAATGCAGCCGAGACCCAAGCCATGCGTGCAGCCAGGCAGTACCTGCGAAGAGGACTTTTCATTAGCAGCAGAGGGGCTCTTGGCCAAAGCCTGCATGTACTCCGGGCAGCTAGAAAGCGTCCGCGCGAGGGCGATGGGAAACCTCAAACTGAGGAACATCTTTTTCTCACTTCTTACCTAAAGAAGTAAGATTTCTAGGCAGAGAGCAATGGGTCTGTTATTGTTGACCCCCAGCTAAAGATATTTCACAATGTCCTGTGTGAGTTTGGGCTCCATTTCTTTGCTAATGTGCTGGTTTTGGCCGGGATAGAGTTAACTCTCTTCATAGTAGCTACTATGGGGGCTGTGTTTTGGGTTTGTGCTGAAAACAGTGTTGATAATAGAGATGTTTTCGTTACTGCTGAGCAGTGCCGACACAGAGTCAAGGCCTTTTCTGCTCCTCACCCCACCCCACCAGCGAGCAGGCTGGGGGGGCACAAGAAGCTGGGAGGGGTCACAGCCAGGACAGCTGTCCCAAACTGACCAAAGGGACATTCCATACCATATGGCGTCATGCTCAGCATATAAAGCTGGGGGAAGAAGAAGGAAGGGAGGGACGTTCAGAGTGATGGCGTTTGTCTCCCCAATTAATCATTATGCGTGATGGAGCCCTGCTGTCCTGGGGATGGCTGAACACCTGCCTGCCGGTGGGAAGCAGTGAATGAATTCCTTGTTCTGCTTTGCTTGTGTGTGTGGCTTTTGCTTTACCTGTTAAACTGTCTTTATCTCAACCCACGAGTTTTTCTCACTTTTACTCTTCTGATTCTTTCCCCCATCCCACTGGAGGGGAGTGAACGAGTGGCTGTGTGGGGCTTAGTTGCTGGCTGGGGTTAAACCATGACAGCTAACTATATACATATATGTACATACATATATATTTTATACATATATACATATACAATACTTAATATATATAATCAATGTTAAGTAGAAGTCAAATAATTTTGAAATTCCACCCCTAAACAGGATTTTAAACAAAAATAGCCCACAGCCTTTATGTTCTGCTGACATCACCCTGAAAGTCAGCAAAATGTAGGCTCTTAAGTTGCTAAAATTGCTTTGGGAAAACATCACCTTAGATCTGCTGCCCCCGAGTTTGGAAGCAGCCTGGCACTGAAGACCTGAGCCACAGGGGTGCCCAGCCCCGTCCTCTCCCAGCTGGCAGGCGCAGCGGTGGTCCCTCCCCACGCCTGCCGGCACGGTTGCTAACTTACCCAGACCCTACCGTGCCATGCAGCATGCGACTTTTTTTTTGCCAGACCAGGAAATCTGGATCCCTGTCTAAACCTGGATAGCTTGATTGTCCCAGAGAAGCTACGATGGTAGCCTGGGGAGAGGTCAGAGGCATGCAGGGACCTTCGTTGCCGGTGCTGCAGTGTTGGGCTGAAACGGGGTCCAGGGCTCCTGAACCGGGCTCTGCAGGGAACACTCCCTGCAAGCCTCCTGGCCACCCCTGGCCTTCAGCTGTGTGGCTTGTGCATCTCGCTCCCCCTTGGTGGAACTCTTCCTGCACGCATTTCTGCAGAGGCGCGGTGCTCGGCAAGCACCAGCATGGTAAGTAAAGCTCAGAAAGCAGGAAGCGTTGCACTCGGACAGACGGACTGAAGGCTGCCACAGGACAAGTTTCCTGTTGGCCCAATTTCAGTGGTCTAGTCCAGCACTCCAGCAAGGATCAAGAGAGGAACCGTGGTCTAAGCTGGGAGAGACCAGAAGGATCCAGGAAAAAAGTAACGTGCCGTTTGATCACCAAGAGCTGCCAACAGCTGTTGCCGTGAGCTGGCCCTTATGACTTGATTTCTGCCGTGCCAGCAGGCTGAGGGCAGAGCCTGTGCAGGCTCCTGCCAGTGCCGGAATGCCCAGGGGAGCTCCCTGTGGCTCTGTGCCCCGGCATGGCAGCACACGTGCCCAGGCAGCACCATCAGGGATGCACCCCTGTTTGGCCAAGGCGTTCCCCATGACGCCCAAACAGCAATGCCGTCTCCTCCCGGGCAGGTGCGTGATTCACCAGAGGCGGGCGGGCTGCACTTATGGGTGCTCCGGGGAGGTGGATTTCTGTTCCACAGCTCCAGGGCTTTGCTGTCAAAGACCAAAACACAGTGCTGGCTTTGAGCTGCCATGCTGCTTTTTCTGTGCACAGGTGGCTTCTGTAGCTGGCATCTTCTGCCTGCCAGAAAGCAGTCCTAGTCGTCTCCCTCCTTCCCTGCCCCATTCCTTCCCGTGCGGGACCTCACCTCAGCTCACAGGCAAGCACCAACAGTGCTGCGGGGAACGTCTGTGTATTGTCCTGTGGGACAGGAGACAACTCACAGCACAACTCCCATTCCACCGCACCCATGGTCTGCGAGTGTGGGAAGAGGGACGTGGGAGGGTCTCTGCATGAGGCAGGTCTCTCATCTGCCAAGGGGCTGAGAGACGTTTGCAGCAGGAAAAGCCAAGTGTAAGACGAACCTGTCATTCACCTGAATTGGCACCTTCCCTCAACCCTCCCCGCAGCTGTCCAGGCACAGCAGCTCAGGAGAGGGAGACCCTCCAGCCCCTTACCCCTTCCGTTCGCAAGGCGCTGCCCACACCTTACCCTTTACCTTTCTATGGGTACCCCGGGGGGTGTGTGTGTCTTTTTTGAAGTGCAATACTGAGATTTGCAGAATCGGCTGCACATTTCGTGAGGACAGCTGTAACTGAACCACGGTTTTCCAGATCGGAACTCTGCGTCCCTCCCCATGTATGCCCATAGATCCGAGTCCTCCAAGTGGGTACCGACCACAGTGCTCCGCAGCACAAGGGGAGCGGTGCCACTGGTCTGTAGAAAGAAGCGCTCCCAGGGGTATCCCCTGGACCGCCTCGACTGCAGGCTGGCACGTGCTGTTTAATCACGTCAGCGCTCAGGACATGGCTTTGTCTCCTGCGGAGCCTTTCGGAGCCCCAGCGGGCCCTCCGGGCAGGGGAAGCTGTTGGGGTGCCTCTGCCTCGAGGGAAGGGCAGCGGCAGCTTGCAGGTGTGAGAGCACCTCTGGGGCAGGGAGGGCTTCTGCTGCCAAAACAAATCGACAGGGTGCAGGAGTGGTCCAGGAACCAAATGCATGAATATCAAAACCAAACAGTGCTCGGTGCTACACCTGATAAACCAGGTAAAATGAGCCCCATTGCCTGCCTCGTGTGCCCCAGCCTCTTTGGACAGCAGAGCTTAGCGGGATAAGACAATCTGCAAATTTACTCAGTTTTACGTTTAATAACTCTTACCTGGAAAGGCAAAAGCCATCTCACGGCTAGCATGCACGAAGCAAAGGCCTCGGTGTGCTCAGCAGCTCTCCCCAGGAGCCACCAAGCAGGTTCTGAGGGGCGCGGCGCAGGTATTTGTGCAGGGGAAGCAGATCTTACCCGGCAGGCCTGGTGTCCACTATGGCTCGGTCTACGGGGATCAAATCGCTGAGGTAGACGTTAAAGTTTCCTTCTTTCCATCTACTTTTTGCTTCTTCTTGTTTATCGTCAGGGACTGCAACAGGGTGCCCAAACTGGCCAGGAGCTTGGGGGTCTCTCGGGGCAAGCGTTGCATCCACAGACAAGACCCTGTGCATTCCCAGCCTGCTCCCGCCTGCCTCCTCCTGCCCGTCCTTCCCGGCGACAGGTGCCCTGGGAGTTGCTCCTTGTGTCGTACCCAGCGTCCAGCTCTGGCCATCCGGCGCCGCAGTCCCAGTGATGGCGTTCGCAGTATGGGCACCATTGCCTTTTTCGTTAGCGAGCTGCTGCTCTTTGTGCTTTTCTTGGCTCTTTGTGAAGTTCCCCGCAGAGTCGGATCCAAGATGCGGGACTGCTGGGCTGCTGGGTTTTATCCCCTCTTTGCTAATAAGGATGAAGTGGTTCTCGGAGGAAGTTTCCTTCTTTCCCACTTTTGTTTCCTCCTGCCCGGGCAGGGCTCCCAGCCCTGCTGCCCGGGGAAGCTGGCTGGCTTTCCCCGCCGTGCCGGCAGGTCGCTGCCGACTCCCGTTGGCGGCGTGTCCGGGTCCCTCCACCACCGTCACCCCAACCCCGGCTCGCTGTCCGGGGGCTGGGGAAGGGGGCTTGTTGGGAGGCCGCGGGGCGTCTGCCCGGGATGGCGATGCCTCCCGCAGCCCGGCTCCGTTTCCAGCGGGGTCTGTTACAAACTCCTCTGCTGCCTTCGACAGGGGTTTGCTCGCTGCCGGTGCCGCTGCAGTCCCTGCACCGCCCCTCAGGCTGACAACCGACCTCGGCGGGGTCAGCCGAGCCCCCGGGGGAGCCGCGGGGTGCTCCTCGGCGCGCCTTCCCCGCTGCCCCCGGCCCCCGGGGGCGGAAGGCGGGGGTCTCGGCGGCCGGGGGGGCTCCCGCCGGGCTGCCCGGGCGGCCGGGGTCCCTCCGCCCCTGCGCCGCCCGCGGCGGAGCCCGGCGGGGTCGGGCCGGGGGCTGCCCGCCGGCGCCTCGGGGCCGCGCCACAGCCGCGCCCGCTCCTGCCCGCGCTCCTGCCCGCGCTCCGCCGCCTCCTTCAGCAGCCGCCCGCCGGCGTCGCCGAGGGAGAGGCGGAGCGCGGCCATGTCGAGGAGCAGCCAGACGACGGAGGCGGCGAAGACGAACGCCAGCGCTCGCCCGCTGCCGCGGAAGAGCCGCCGCAGCCCGCTCATCCCCGGAGGCCGCCCCGGGCGGGCGGAGAGAGCAGCCGAGCCGCCGCACGCCGTGCCCGGAGGGAGCGGAGAGGCGGGCCGGGGCCGGGCCGGCCCGGGCCGGGGCTCCTCTCGCCCCACCCAGCGCCGGGAGCCCGCGCTGTAACCCAACACCGGAGGAAACCCGCCCGGCCCGGCCCGGCCCGGCGGGCTCCGGCCGGCTCTCACCTCCGCCGCCGCCCGGGCCTTAACCCTTCCCGCGGCGCTGCGCTCCCCGCCCGCGGCAAGGCGTCCCGGCTGTCCCGGCGGTCCCCTGCGGCTCCGGCGGTGTCGTGTGCGCGGCCCCACGCTGGGCTGGCCCGCGGCCAGCACAGAAGGGCTCGAATGGCTTATTCCGGGATGAATGGGGTGCAAAGTGTCTTGTTTTCGGTGGTGCGGCAGGTCCCAGGGCGGGTGGCAGGGCAGCCCGGGTGGGAATGCGGATGCAAACAGGGCTGTGGTTAACGGGGACGCTGCACGGAATGAGAGCAGCGCGGGTGTGTGTGTGTGTGTGTGTGTGTGTTTTACGTGGCAGTTGTCGCGGACGCCTGTAGGTGAAGCCTCTGCTGAGTACGTGGCTGTTTTTCACATACCCGCTTCAATTACAGGGCACACGAGCCACGGCTGAACGGCGCTGGCCGAGGGAGCGGGAGGCGAAGCGGCGCTGCCTCCCGGTAAGCTGAGCCAAAGCTGGGTTAAAAAAAGAGCCGGGGAAGCACCCCTCCCACTCCTGCCCTGGATCGCAGGCTGAGACGTGGCGGGCTGTGCTGGCTGTGCTGGCAGGCGGGGGCTGGGGCTGCTGCTCCAGCCCGGGGAGTGCTCAGGTGGGCTTTGCGGGGAGCCCTAGAAACACCCCCAGGGCAGCCCCACTGCGCCTGGTCAGGTCTGCGTGACTGTGGCTGTGGGTTAACACCTGAGCGCCGTGCCCCACGGCATCCCACAGTGTTCCCCGCTGTCCCCTGGTGTCACCGGGGCGGCCGGCTGTGCAAGGGTAAACCCGGTGAATTGTCCATAGAAGCTGTTCCTGCAGATGTGGTCACGTAGGGCGGCCTGTGCGGGGTTAGGATATTCAGGAGATGTTCTACGCTGGGTGCATGTGTGTCAGTCGCGGTGAGCTCCACATGCTGGGGCAGTCACGCATGACCCCCATGACTGGATTTCACCAACTGAGCAAAACCATGGCTTGGGGAGTCTTTGCCATCCCACCGCTGCCAGGAGCCTTGCAGCAGAGACCCCGTCACCACCGGGCACTGGCCCACTGCCCCGTCCAGGACACTCGTTTCCCCGTGCCAAGGTCCCCGTCAAGCAGCTTCCCTCCGTTAATGAACGCTGTGCAGCCCACGAGTGGGGACGACGTTGCACAGTCAATGTGGCATCTGTTGCAACCTGCAGGCACGGCCAAGTTGAAGAGCTGTAAGATCGGTTGTGATGTGTGGGCATCAGTTGCGAAAACTCAGGTTAGGGGCACTGAAGTGAAAGAGGAAAAAGCCTGAGCTGGTCAGGATTTTGCAGCTCTCTCAAACTCTGGTATTAATAAATTTAAAAGCAACGCACGGTATCCCAAATCACAAAGCAAGAGATTTTTTTAAATAAAGGCTCCAACCTACTGCAGTGCATGTGAGTATTGAAAGGAAAAGAAATGAGGGGAAAAGATTACATTCATATTCATACTTTAAAAAAATAGTAATTTCAAAGTCCAGCCTATGGTTATTTCGTGAGATTGAAAACATGCCTTTTCTTAAAAGAAATAGCAATTCTGTTGTTTTTCCAAGGCTTTTCTTTGTAAAGCAAACTCCCCTCAGACGTGGCAGGCAGTTCTGATTTCAGCAGGGTTTGCGTGTGTGGATGGTGCATGCTTAAGGACTTGCAGTAAGAGGGAGTGAACGATAAGATTACAAAAGGACTGTTAAAAGGGGAAAAAACCTGAGTAGTTTGAGAGTAAGGAAGTTTGGAGTCAAGATTAAACTTAAATGAAATACTACCTTCGGTTTAGAAATAAAAATTTAAGATAAACCACGGACTGTGGGTTCATTCACCATGCTGGCACCAGTTTTTCATTTTTATTTTGGTTTCTTCCCTTGCTGCTCCTGACTGTCTCGCCCAGCAGCGGGAGCGCTCAGGAGGCCACTCCAGCGTGATGTCCCGGCGTGGCTGGCGTCCCCACTGTTGGGATTTGGCCACCATGTCCGAGGGCTGTGTTTTGGGCACTTGGGCCGTGCAACCCCCCCCCCAGGAGCCAGCCCAGGGGCGCAGTGCGGCTCAGCTGCAGCTGTGCGGGGGGACCCGGCGGTGTGTGCCAGTGAGCGCTGAGCCCCCCCAGCACCTCGGTCCCCAGGAGCTGCGGGGAAGAGTGTTCCTCTGCAGACGGGAAAGGCCAGCCAACTTTCTTCCTAATAGCCGGGCACATCACCAGCAAGCTCCAGCCCTGCGCGGGGCAGGGAGAGAGACCCGAGACATTCCTCTAAGCTTCGGCTTCATGCTTACGAGTTACGACAAAGTTGTTGCTGTTTTGGTATGGTCAGGCATTCCCTCTGCTAACTCTGCGCTTTGGCTCTCCTCCTTGGCAAGTATAAATGTTCCAGATAGTTGAACAGATTCCTTGACACAAGAAAGCTGCTTTTGTAGGGAGGAATTAATTTAATCAAGGCTACTCCATCATTAAAATAATCTGAAGTGTCAGATGGAAAAGCACAGAAGGAAGCTAACTTGAAGATGAAAACTCAACATTTTTTCCAGCCAAAAGTGTCCCAGAAGATGAGGTAACATTATAATAAGTCACTCTGGGTCTCTGTAAAATATTTTATTAATGTAAAAAAAAAATTGTCCAAAGAGAAGTCGGGAAGGAATGATCTCTTGCTAAAGCCTGGCTGGCTTGATAAATTGTATTTCTTCTCTGGAGCATAAGAGACCATGCAGAGTCGAAGACAACACAGTGGTCCACAAAGGGCAAGATTAGGCATGTGTGGTTGATCCTACCATGCAGAATACAAAGGCCCTTTTGACTGAAAACAGCAGAAAATAGTGCAAACGGGTAGTGCAAAAAACCGTCAAGCTCCTCCTCTTGCCACAAGGCAGGATCTGCTATATCTTAATTACTTGATTACTTAATTACTTGTCCATCATAGAGCACCACAGTGTACTCTTTACGGGCAACCGACAAGGATATGGACACAGGCACTGCATCAAGTTGAAAAAGACATTTGTTTAAAGAAACCTGCTCTGTGCATAGAAGGGGACAGCAGCAAATGTTTGTGCTGCAGAAACAAACATCTGCCATCCACACAGCTGAGAGCCTGCTCCTCAATACAATGCACAATCTTCCATTAAATCACTTTCCAGGTAGAAGTTGTTAGGGTAATGAAGTAGTAGGTATGTGCACTGTATAAACACAGATGTGTCCCGCAGTGTGTTGGCAAATCACAGGTAAGCCTCAAAACTTGAATTTAAGACTCGGTTCTCATGTAACTGTCAGAGAGAGGAGTTTCACCTTCACCGTGCATTTCGTTGACAGTCCGGCCCGCAAGTTACTAACTGTAACCTCTGCGGTGGGATATCTTATTTCTCTTACTGTGGAAACTCAGTCAGTAAAAAATTAGAAAACACTGAACTTAGAGTACCCTGGTAGTTCATCTGTACTGTCGGGGCATTTGGTGATTTTCTTGGAAGTCTCCACAAACAGCAATTATACAGTCAGATGAGAATGGAAACTTGGGCTTTGAAAGAAAAGTTTATGGTCGTGTTCCGCAGGAAAACTGCAAAGCTGTAGATGTAGAAAACTGGGAAATATGGGGCAATTGTGTGTTGGATGCTTAAAAATCTGAAGATTGAAGAAACTAAAGTTCACATTTCTATTTTTAAAGGTTTCCGGATTTTTAGGCTGACCTCATTATTCTGGGGGTGGGGTAATTTTCGGTGTACGATGGTGGCAAAGCTCTATTTTTAGATGGCTGTTTGCACAAAGTATGATTGAGAGCAGCTTTCCCCAAAATGGAGCTGGTTACGTAATAAAAGATTAGAATAGCCATTTATGTTTATTTTTTGTTATAAATAGTGACCTAGATTCGCTGTGGCTCTCGTGAAATACGCCACTGTTAGGTGACATACGCCACCATTACGTGCACTGCGACACGAGGGGCGCGAGGATGCCGGTGAGGGCGGCTGGGGTACGCGCGCGTGAGGGGGAGCGCGCCGGACAGCATTCACCGGGATTGGGAATGGAAATAGCAGCGGGGCTCGGTAATTTGCATAGAGGTCATGTTTTGCTAATACGTGTCTTGTAGAAGCAGACAGCATGTAAAAGAGGATGGTTAAAACCTGACCCAGCAATGTTTTTAAATTTCAAATTATGCATAAAGTATGCATTAAATTAATTAGGGAATTCATTAAGAAGAGAAGAGTAAAGAAACTAGTTAGCAGTGTGCAACATGTAGTAATGTAAGCCATTTTCTATAATTGTTATATATAATTTGTCTCATAACATTATCCTTTGATAAATTATTACAGCATAATATGATATATGTAGCTTATTAACAGTTTCATTAATTACTATTAGAGCAAAGACACTCTGAAATCTGGTACACATAAGAACAAATGTTGAAGCAGATGGTTGAAATTAGTTAAACGCAATCGGTTGCTGAACCCTTTTACCTAATTACATTATTACATCAAAATAGTTAAACTAAATTTGTCAAGTTGTCGGCAAAGCGCTGGGATGTTTGGAGCCGCGGCCACGGTGCGGCAATTGTCCCCGGGCCCCAACTCCCTGCGGGGCGCAGGGACCCTCCGTATGTCCTCCACTGGCTCCAATGCCCCTGCACCCTCCCCGGACCTCCCGGCAGACCTCGGACCTCACCAACCTCGCCCGCATCCCAGGTCGGCCTCCTCCTCCTCCTCCTCCTCGTGGCCCCGAAGAGCATCGTTTCCCGCGCCTTTCCTGGGCAGCCTCGCCATGCCCGGGCACGTGTCCCCGGGACTGTGCAGGGACGGGTCTGAGGTCGGCAGCTCTCGTGGGGTTTGGTTCACCGGGTCAGGGATGGTGAAAAGGCTGTGAGCAGCAAGGGATGGGTACGGGGATACCCAGCTCAGCTGTGCGGGAAGAGACGGATACGCCTGCTAGAGAAGTGGTGCTGCCCGTGATGGGCAGTGATGGCAAAGGTCCTTTGTGTTCTTTGTGCCTCTCTCCGAAGAAAACCAGCCTTGACTGACAGCACTCTGCAAGTATAAGCTGCTTTGACAGCAGCAGCCCTGGAGGGGTGACTTGCTGATTCTGAGTTTCAGAAGGAACGACTCCAACTTTCCAACGGGCTTCTCTGTGGCGAGGAGGAGGCCCGTTCGGAGGGAAGCAGAAACACTGCAGTGAAGTGGAAGCGGCTTTTGCAACACCTGGTGGTACCAATGCAAAATGGGTTTGTGGCGTCTTTGTCCAGCCCATAGCACAGTGCTGGGTTTCTTCTTTTTCTTGACGCAACCCTGAGATTTCCTTTTTTTTTGGACCAGGAGCCATGGAAGATAAAAACAAAGCCAAGTGCTAGACAAACAGTGCCTAGGTCTGTTGGGGCACTTGAAGTGAAAGCCTTGAGCCATGAACTCAGACAGGACAGGTACCTGCATTAGTGTTTGCTGTGAGCTAGAAAGCTTCACTGACCGCCCGTCACGCAGAAATTTGTATAAATAGGTTATATGTACCGCTGCGAGAGTAAGGAGAAGTGAGGATTCCCAACTGTGGCATTAACGCAGCAAATATACTTTGTTCCTGTAGGTCCCAGACACCAAATACACTTACACGGTACCTTTCTGCTGGTGCAAACAGATTTACAGCAGCGTTTTGGTTAAGCTTCCTGAATTCTTTCCTTTTATACCTGACTAAATCCAAAGAAATATGAAGCACGTAACTTCCCTGTGTCCTTGCAGTCCAGCTATCTTTCTTGGCGTAACACCCCTAGGAGGGTATCCTCCCTCTTTCCCCAGCTAAAGCGTTATCCGGGGTCTAACTGTCCGTGTTTCTACTGCGTAAGGGCAGCCTTTCCTTGTCCTGACCAGCAGAGCTTCCTAGAGGGGGAAAGTTACTTTCTGCAGAGGATTTTGACACTTCAGCAACTTTGAGCTCAAATTGTTATCAAAAGCGTCCAAATTTGCAAGAAAATTCCAGGAAAAAAATCACTTAGAATCACTTCAAAATAGGGTATTTCATACAACAGAATATAAGAGAAATTACTTTCAGAATTATTGAAGGAGGAAATTTACAAAACAAAAGAAACAACGTTGCGACAACAAGGACACGAGCATGTGAATTTTGATAGGACCGTTTTGTCTTTTTTCTCTACACTAAATTTTAGCGGATGTGCACAGCTGCCGGAGGACGGGGTGGACCCTGCTCCCCACCCACTGCAACACTTTCCTGGGCTGTTCCCACCACAGCCCACCAGCTGGGGAAAGCCAGTCTTGCCCCAACCCTTCCAGCAGCCGTCTGTTAGACTCCCCAGGGGGGGGAACCTTCCCCCTTTGCCCAGGAACCCCCCTGCATGCCCCCGCGGTCACCAGCTGCCCTCTGCCCTTCTGCCCTCTGCACACCCCGCTCTCCGACTCTCCTTCCCGACACTCCATCCGCAGGGTGTACCCCAAAACAGCGTCTGCAGCCCTGCCGGCGGGGCGGCTGCGGCGCGGGGGGCCCATAGCCCTGCCGGCGGGGCACACGGGGCGGACCCCGGCCGTTTGCTCGAGGCGGCTGCTCTTTCTGCATGCTGAGGATGGCGGCTCCACCATGAATGCATTAGCAGGAGAGTTCAACCTTTCATTCTCAGCCTGATTAATGCATGGACGGATCCAGATTTTTGTAAATATATACTTCTGCATGTGCTCAGCTCACAGGGCAGGGGGTTCGAAGCCTGCTCAAAATAATTATTTAATATTCGAGGTACTTGACAGCTCACCTCAGCTATACATTATTTTCTCTGTCTCCTGCCTGAAAGGCTAAAACCGTTAATAAAGATATCACACGTGCTGGTTCTATAGAACGAGTTATAGGTGTGCAATCATGTACACCTTTGTTTGCCGGTGACAGTGGACATTAGCACCTCTCCTCTAATATTTGCATGAGCAGGACCGGGCACACATATGTTAGTGAACAGCAAATACAAGGGGACCGGGACATGGCTGACCTATATCGCCAGTGGGAATTGAGACAAATGTCTCCAAACACTGTTTTGGGGACGTCTGTCTGGCTGCAGGCACAGTCCACCCTGTCGAGGCACTCCTGCAGCTCCTTCCCCGTGCAGCACCTGAAGGGATGCGGAGAGCCTCGGCGGGGGCTCTCCTGCCCGCTCCCCCCTCCCAGCGAGCCGGGGACCTGGAGTTTTGGTGTGCAGAGACTCTTCTCCCAACCTTTGATTTTTTCCCTGACATCCGAATGGTGTTGGATGAAACTTGCAAAAGCACGTGAGTAAGGCAGGACGTGAAGTCCGGGGGCAGTTCCTGCAGGTGGGGAAGAAAGGCCTGGTTGTTCCCCGAGTACGTGCAGCCCATCGCCAGAAGTCTGGTAAAATAAGCTTGTAGCGTTGCTGGTCTTTACCAATGTAAAATCAAAGATAAGAGTCTCCCTTCCGAGTATAAGCTTACTCCTTCATCTCTTTTTGCACGATAATGTTTTACTGTTTGGGGACTAAAGCTGCTGGGTAAATATATTAATATGAATCACTTCTTGTATTAGTTTCCATATACAATCTTTTAAGAAAAGAGGGACATTTTCTTCAGTATGTGGGTGCGTGTTTGGTCCCAACTCCTGTGTCACGGTGTGGTGGGAGCAGCTCCCCATTCGTGTCTGAAGCAGGTAGGTGTGTAGGTCTGGTTTCTCCTGCTCTCCGCACAGCATCACTTTTCTAGTGCAAAGTGAATGTTTAGAAATTTGCGATTTTTTTTACCATACATATTTCTGGGAAGTGCTCTTGAAAGGTTTTGGTCATTGACCTTGCTAATCCCTTCAAATAGGACATCGGCAGAAATTAAACTAGCAGGGAGTTCAAAAGGGTTAGTTAACAAAACCAAAATGATTTGGTTTGGATGTTTTTTCCTCAGTGCTTCCCTCTCTCTGGTGGTGAGCAAAGGTTTGAAGCCCCTCTATGATATCCTAGAGCCCCGGGCAGGTACCCGCACTGTGAGCATCCTCCCCCCCGGAGCAGATGCTGTCCTGAGCGCTGCGGGCAGGGCAGGGCAGGACAGGACACCTCTGCACAGGTACAGAAAGTGCTGCTCTGCCTGAACGTGACCCCGGCTCCTCCGACATTGAATTAGCTCTTCCCTTTGAGTTATCTGTTTCACCTCTCCTGGAGGACACTAGGCAGTGCGTGCTTTGTATCCTCAATTCCTCATGCAATACGTTAATATTTAAAAAGCACTGTAATTGGTAAAGCAACTGATAGCAGCGGATGTATATTCCTTATACAATATTTTAACATGAGTGATCACAGAAATGGATTAAATGAAATCTGGGGTAACCAGGCGGTCATTGTGCGTGACAGTCCTGTCCTGAGAATGAGTGACGATGTTTTGGTAGTTTGATGGCCATGAAATGATATGTCATGTAAAGATAGTCAGCGCGATTGCCATAAGGCAGTCTGTCATTGTCTTGCTCAGCAATTCACATGCATGATACATAAGAAAGTAAAAATAATCAGTAATCTATTGCAAGCCCAGCAAAGTAATCAGTAATATGTAATGTACTCTCCTTGGACTTGCCAATCTAAATGGTTTCCTAAGCGATTTCAAAAGCCCATAGGTTATTTAAAAATGAATTCCTGGTCTTGTTCGGGGTGCGTCCAAAATCAAGTCCCAAGTGTCCCCACCACACACCGGTGCCCGTAGGAACAAACAGGCACATCAGGCTGCCGCTGCCAACGCTGATGCTTGGAAAGGAAGAAGCAAATGCTAAAGCCCCGACAGAATTAAATCTGACCAGGGACATCAAAGGCAACAAGAAAAGCTTCTATAGGTACATTGGGGATAAAAGGAAGACAAGGGAAAATGTGGGCCCTCTCCAGAACAAAACGGGAGACCTGGTTACCCGGGACATGGAGAAGGTGGAGGTACTCAATGACTTTTATGCCTCAGTCTTCACTGGCAAGTGCTTGAGCCTCACTGCCCAAGCCGCAGAAGGCAAAGGCGGGGACTGAGAGAATGAAGAGCTGCCCACTGTGGGAGAACATCAGGTTCAAGACCATCTAAGGCACCTGAAGGTGCACAAGTCCATGGGACCTGATGAGATCCAGCCGCGGGTCCTGAGGGAACTTGGCAGCAGGACAAGGGGGAATGGTTTTAAACTAAAAGAGGGTAGATTTAGACTAGATCTAAGGAAGAAATTGTTTACGCTGAGGGTGGTGAAGCACTGGCACAGGTTGCCCAGAGAGATGGTGGATGCCCCATCCCTGGAAACATTCCAGGTCAGGTTGGACGGGGCTCTGAGCAACCTGGTCTAGCTGAAGATGTCCCTGCCCGCGGCAGGGGGGTTGGACTAGATGACCTTTAGAGGTCCCTTCCAACCCAAACTATTCTATGAAAAAAAAAGCCCCCCAGGAATTGATATTTTAAAGTTGTTCTTCATCATAGCAGTGATAATAAACTGAGAAACTGACCCCTCCCACCGAGGTTGGTCAGGACTAGATCTGGCATCGTAGGCTATGGACATAACACAGGAGGATGTTTTTGGATGGTGCGGGGAGGCAGCGGGGCACGAGGGCAAGCCGCCCCCCTCCCTTTCACGGAGGAAAAAACAATAGCAGACTTGGGGAAACTGAAGCAAAACCACCACCACCAGTTTCCCTCCACAGCCGGGAAAAGGCCCCCGGCCCAACAGCCGCCTCTCTCTGCCGGTGCCCGGCTGCGAGGGGCCGCCTGGCGCGCGGCCCGCCCTCGGGAGCCCGCGAGCTTCGCACCCGCCCTGCGGCCCGGGGCTCTCCCCGGGCACCGCCTGGGGCGGACGGGCAGCGCAGCCCTAAGGCGAGGGCCGGGGCTGCCAGTCCCGTTCCTCTCGCGGCAACGCGACGCGTTTACCTGGTTTCCCTCGCTGGGTCTGGAGGGGGTTTCGGGGGGGGGGGGGGGGGCGGATTTCAGGGTTCGGAGGGCTCAGGGGTCACTCCGCACGGCCCCGGGGCGGTGACGCTGCGCCCCGCGTTTGGCGGGGGAGCCGAGGCGCCTTTGGGCGGGGGGGGGGAAGGGGGGGGGGGGAGCACCGCCCAGCGCTGCGTTCCCCCGCCGCCGCAGGGTGGCGCTTTTGCCCGCCGGATGGCGCGCGGGGCCGCGGGCGGGGCGGGGCTGCGGGGCGGGGTCCGCAGCCGCGGAGCGATCGGGGGGCGGCGGCCGCTGGATCGGGGGGGCTGCGGCCGCTCGATCCGGGGGGGGCTGCAGCCGCTCCCTCCGGGGGGGCGGCGGCCGCTGGATCCGGGGGGGGCTGCGGCCGCTGGATCCGGGGGGGGCTGCGGCCGCTGGATCCGGGGGGGGCTGCGGCCGCTCGATCCGGGGGGCTGCGGCCGCTGGATCCAGGGGGGGCTGCGGCCGCTCGATCCGGGGGGGCCGCGGCCGCTCGATCCGGGGGGCTGCGGCCGCTCCCTCCGCGCCGCCGCCGGGCCCGCTCCCCGCCGCGCCCCGCGGTGGGCGCAGGGGTGAGAGTGAAATGCTCCCCCCCCCCCGGGACTCCGGTGTTGTCCGCTCCCGCGAGCAGCGCCCCGCGTGGATTCATCCCGCGGGCGCGGGACGCGCTGCCCGGGGCTGCTGCGAAGCGCAGGGTGTGGGGCAAGGCTGCGCTGCCGGCGGGGCTCCTGGCGGGGGTGAGCACCGAATCATAGAACCGTAGGATCGTTGAGGTTGGAAAAGACCTCCGAGGCGATCGAGCCCAGCCGTCAGCCCAGCAGCAGGCGGCCTGCCTGCACGCAGGACGCCAGCCGCAACCCGGGAAGGCGACTGTATAAAGAACAAATACAGCAACTTCGCATCCTTGCAGCCTCTTCCCTGTGGGAAGGCCTGTCGGGGTTTCGTGGTGACTAAGCCAAGGTGAGCCGCGCTCTACAAATACAGAGATGAAACACATTTCCGTATGTTTTATTAGCTGCGTCAGAAAGTTTTGTAGCAGAGGTGTAATTGCCTATCTGCTTTCTGCAGGACACTGTCAAATATCTACATAAGTGCCATCGTTCCCTATTCCACTCTACGTGAGCTGTTTCGGGCATGTTTTACCCACCAAGGCGTAAGCGCAGCAGTCCCGTGCCTCGTCCCTTTGCAGAGGCATGCGGTGCTGTGCTGGAGCAGGAGCTGCTGTTGTCCCTCTCCAGCCTTGGTCAGGCAGAGGACACAAGGACTCACCCAGCCTGGGGATGCGAGGACCTGTCACACGCCCCGCAAGAGGTTGGCCCCTCCAAAATCTCTGCAGGTGCATCCCCTCCCCGCTCCCACCCCGAGCACCGAGCTGACCCCACGCCCGCCCCACTGGGGTTCAGTAAGGGTGATGCTAGAGCAGAGACTGCGGTACCCAGCCATGGGCTGGGCAGGCTTCCACATTTTGGCTTGCTCTGTCCAAAGATGTTAAACAGAGTGGAAATGATACTGCTTTCCTCTTCTCACTTGTCCCAAGTTCAGCGATCTTTAAGTTTTTCTAAGGGTTTAATATAATTTCATTTGCATTTTACGAAGGCTATGGCTCTGCCAGGAGGCAGATTTGTGGGCTGCCCCAGGTGATGGCTGGTGCCACTTTCCAGTGGTTGGGTTAAAGTGGATCAGACCATTTTTGCAAAAGTTACTTTCAAGAGAGATCTGAGCGCTGAAGCTGGGTGCGACTCTGTGTGTGGAGCTGCAATAGCTTATCTCCATGCACAAACAATGTTAAAATCTGTCATTGGCCCTCTATGTGTCTCCAGCTAATATACCGCCAGCACTTAATGCCCTGACTCCTTAGCCCCCCATTATTTTCCTGAATTGCACATCCTGCAGATGGAACTGGTGGCTTTGGAAATGATGTTCAATCATCTGTCCAGGATGCTGAGGATTTCTGCTGTTTGTTCAAATCTTCCTGATGTTCACGTCCAAAGAATGATTCCCATCCTCCAGAGGTCGGCCAGCGTGGAAGAAGCTGATGACCCTGAGTACAGATTTTTTAAAATGCTTGAAAAGATCTTGGAGCACAAGACCTGTTGCAAGGCATATTGCAAGGAGTATAAGCAGGTACCACAATGGAATTTCAGGAGTCAGAAGAGTTTGTGGCTCTAAGCCGTACGGCCCTTGGCAAGCCCCATCCTACACGGACAGGTTTCTCAAAGACCTGACAGTGATTTGATCCGTAAGTGACTTGAAAATTCATTTGTGCAGGCATTACTAGTGCTGTCGCAGTCCTTGGTGCTCAGGGCCGGCAAGCACGGTGAGGGCGGGCAGGAGACGCGCGAGGTGCCGGGTGCGTGGGAGATGCACGGCTGCTGGCGCTGCAGCTGCCCGTATCAGACATACCCTCCATACGAAGTGTGCTGCCACATTCAAACGCCTCTGTCCTCTCCCCAGGCTTCCGGAAAGTTCAGAAATTCGTGTCCGTTGGTAAGGAGCTGGGCAGAGTGGCCGCTTTGGGTGAAATCAAGCATTTCAGCTGGCTGAGACTGGAGCTTTTTTGGAGTACACATGCATTTTAGCTCAGTTTCTAAATTAAAAGGAAAGGGGAGTCAGGCTAAGAACATACGGCTTAACGATGTATTTGGAGATGGTCATTTGCTCTATTTTCCACCTGAATAAATTTAAAGGCACAGCTGAAATTAACATGTCAAATCTTCATTTGAAATGTAATCTACTGTCATGTGGATGCTATCGAATCTGTTAATAATTAGAACCTGGCACCTCAGCTTAGGCGCAGCCACTAATTCAAAGTCATGGTGTTTAGCTTACTTCACAGCAGTGCTGGAAATAAGGGCACTGAATTGTTTACAGCAGATCTTTTATATACATTTAAACAGATTTGTTTACCTCTTCCTTACTTAAAGCGAATGTGATTTAGGTACCTAGCTCCCTTTTATGCCTTTGGAGATGTTTTCCTTTAAACATAGTGTTAGCTCCATAATAGAGACTGCCTATATGCTAATTGATTTAGTAGAATTGAAATGAAACTGAAGTATTTAAGAGCATTTCTCTCTTTTTCTCTTCCTCCGGGTTCCTGACTTTTAGCACACCCGCTCTCCCAGAGGAGTCACTAAAAGCTGAGGGAACGGCCGCTCTGCGTGCCGGCCGGAGGATCCACGCATCTCGTTGCTGCATGTGATTTTCTCGGGTTTTCCAGGAGAACCAAGAGAAGGCTCCTGGCGAATAGTTCCACCAACCAACAATTCAGCACCAGACAGCACAAACCCGAGGGATTTGTGAACGACTTCCACCACGCAGATGGGAGAAGGGCTGAAAAATGAATGCACGATTATTCCACGGAAGTCCATCAAAATCATAATGAGCATAATTCACAATAAATTCCAGCTCTGCTCTGAACCCTGAACCCAGTAATTAAATGATCTCTCAATTTTTTAAAGGAGCCTACATCCATTGGGTACTTTGAATAATACCATAAGTAATGTAAAATAATTATCTTAAAAATGCAGCTGCGCTGCCGTGAGTTTTCTCTCCAGAAGGGTTCCAGGTTAGCCAGGATGGCTGAGGGCACCTCCGGTAGGTTTGCAAACCCATCATCACGCTGGAGGTGGCCTCAGATGGGCAGAAGGAGAGAGAAAATGCGAAGCCGTAAGTACAAAGCATGAAAAAACCCTAAGTGCTTAATTTCTCCCCGAGCATCAGAAGGCATGTGGGAGGAGAGTGGGAGTGTGTGGACTGAGTCACTGAACATAATTTCATGTGTTTGGGTTTTATTTTAATTATCCACACCGGCAGTTTTCAGGAAATCTCCCACCTTTGTGCTCCTCCCAGCGCTCCCCTCTGGGCGCCAGCGCTGACGCCAGCGTCAATGGGAGGCATGGGTTAGCATCACTGCTTTTGCCAGCCTGCTTTGACAGCACATAGCCAGCAACCCGCCTCCTCGCCTGGCCCGAGGCACGGGCTGAGCACAGCCATGACGGCAAGGCTGGGGAAGAGACCTGTCCTTCAAGTAGTGAAGATGGCCCTCTGCCATCCCAGAGATTTACTTAGAAGGTGAAATTACGGAACGAAAGGCTGATTTATTAATCACAGGCACCTTTTCGTAAAGAGGCTGCTGTGTTTAATATTAGTCTGCCTTTACAGGTGGTCTTACGTTGCAACTGTGCATGCAGGACATGCAATGAAGACATCAGTCTCCAAGAGGGAAAAGGATGGATAAGGGTGCTGTTCTCTTCCTGGGAGAAAGCGCCGCATGTTTGTGTCATCCCAGCTACAGACAGCAACATCCCAGCGATGTCTTTGGTTACAGGTACCACAGAATTACTGAGAAACCTTTTCAGCAAAAGTGCTCAACAAATGGCAAACACATTTCTTCATTCAAGGTGCTGAAAATTATTATGGCCAACCCTTCCCTTTGCTTTCCCTAACGCACCAGCCTCTCCTTAGTCGTGCAAGGACTGGATCTCGGGATGAGATCCAAGTCCCGATATCCCGACTGTCTCATCAGTCAGGGAAGTGGGAAGTGGGTGCACCAGCAGCCTCCCGACAGCCCCTCTCATTGTGGGGCTCCTTGCTGGATGCTTCTTTTCTGTACATTCTCTGCCAGTTCATGAGCCAAAACTTAGTCCGTAAATTCTGGAAATCCCTTTTCAACTTCAGCACAAAAGGTGCAGACCAATGTCCCAACTGTGGCAGGACCATCCGCGCTGCTCCGGCAGGGACCCATGTCCCTCCGCTCCGGCAGGGACCCGTCTCCCCCGGGAGGGCCGGCGGGGGCAATCCCTGCCCTGTACGCAGAGCTGCCCTGCAACTCCAGCGGAGAAGGGGCTGCCAATTTCTGCAGCACCATCTGACGCTGTCCCTTCTCAGCTTCTATTGAGAAATCTGGCAAGATGTACTTTTCCTTTGCCTAGCTTTCCTGTTAACCCTTTCGCTGAGGGGAGAGAACCAGTGGGAGCTGTGGGGGAAACCAACAGCTTCCACAGTGGCAACTTCTGACTTTAGAGGGGCTGAGCTGCAGAGGATAAATGATGCTTTTGTTAAAAAAAATCATTAAAAAAGCCAGAAGATTAGTTCTTTTAGGTTGCAAAGTCAAACACTTTAAACTTCGGAAATATCAGAGTTACTTTGCTTCTTGGTGGGGGACCACCAAGGCATATGTAACTCATTTCAGGGCTGGGGTAAGGGGAAAAATCGTTAGTTAGGATCTGGAAGTCTGGGGAGAGACTAGGACAAATAGGCAGCATGGAGGATTATTAGCTCCAAATTCATCTCATTCAGGGCACTTAGGGGGTCTGGCGACAAGTTCAGTCTTGGTGAGATATGCAAATGATCTAAAAATGCAGATGAAAAATCAATATCATAGTATCATCTTTAAAATAAAAGTGCTTGATTTCTGAGATAAACTCATGGGTTGGGGGTGGTGACTGACCTGAACGATGCTTACACTGAATTTATTGCTTGTGTCCCCGGAGGTGGCAGCTGGTCAGGTGGAGTTGTCACGCAAAAGCCAGCCAAACCTCCGTTCTGTGGCAGCTTTAGCTGAGGGACTGGCTTTTGCTACTGATTCCTTGGGTTGAGCTTAACTTTAACATTTGCTTAAGCTCATCTTTACTCCGTTGACCTGGTTTGGTCTGGAAAGCGCATGGTCTCTCACACAAATGGGCTGAGAAGACCTTCCCTGCCCGCCGCCGCCGGCTGGGCTCTCTGCGGGCCCCCAGCTCCCCGGTCTGGAGGACGTGCAGGCAGACCCCGCAGCAGCCCAGCACCAAGCACTGCGGTGCTCATGCCGCTTCTCCATCTCCCTGGGTTTGGCACATCGCACCCAGAACCGTGGGAGCCGAGTGGCTTTTTGGCTGCCCTCCGCCAGCTCCGTGCTGCCTCCGTCGGGAGACAGACAGGCTCGCTGGGCAAAGCCGAGCAGGGCGCGACGGCAGCGTGCCCCCCCTGCCAGAAGGACGGGGGGAGCCGGTGGCATGAAGACGGTGCTGGCTGCCCATCGGAGCCGCTGCCAACAGCGTCCCAGTGTGAAACCAACGTACCATATGGTGAGTAGGTATGACAGCATCTGAGCGGGGTGGTGGGCAGTGAAGCGGGACCATATATGATCATCCCATGAGCTTACGAGAGGAAGGATTCCAGGCCCAGAATATCAGTGCAATGCTGTCCTGAGCTTGTGCGCATATGGCAGAGAAAATATACTATTATGAGTCACTGAGAAATGTAATAAAAATAGGTTCTGCTACTGTGTAAAGAAAATAACAGGTACTAATTAATCTGGGTGCTCTCTATGGCACAGGGGAGCAGCGAGGAGGGGTGCGGCGGGCAGAGGACTGCCCTCAGCACACTGCCGAGGTGCAAGGGAGCAAAGCGAGGTGCTCCCAGCACTGGTGTGCCGAGAGAGTTGGCAGAAAGGCTGGGAAACCCTGTGTGATTTCAGCTGAAAAGACTCTTCAGGTATTTTCTAATGCTATTTGTAATGCATATGCAACTGAGCAGGCACTTTTTTTTATTTCTATTCCACAGGAATTAAATTAATTTTAGAAATGGCACTATAACTATTTTCCTGCCTCAGGGACCATTTGTTTTAAAATCATTAAAGATTTTTATATGACACTGCACTGACATTTGATGTGAATAAATTAAGGGAATTAGTATAAAACTGCGTTCTTTCTTCATAGACTTCCCAGCACATATCTGCGTGCATAGGTAAGGTAGCCTGTGTAAAGGCAACGGTGTCTGTGTGTCCACAAAGGAATGAAGATACAGCCCTAGGGCAGCTCCGCCGCTGAAAGCGCGATGCAGGACGATGTCTCCTCAGATGTTCTCGGTATCTGTGCACATCCTTAGCAGGGACAAAACCTGTCGGTTTTTCCCACAACCCTGCTGTGCTGTGGGAATGCAGCAGTGTAAAGCAGCCATCGCAGGGGGATGGTCCAAAACTGAGACCCCGTCACTACATGCCACCTCCTCCCTCCGGCTCCGCAGGTTCTGACCTGACTCTGGAGCCAAAGCATCCCCGCTGGGATTTCGCGCACTGCCATGCAGCCGGCTTGGTGCCGAGAAAGCAGCCCTAACGCTCTCACCGGGTGCCAGCAGGATTGCTGCCGGGTGCGGAGCATAGGGCCTGCCTGCAAACCCTATGCTCGGCATGCTGCAACGCGCCCGTCAGGTGCTCGCGGTGGCTGGCCGCCCAGGTTTCATTTTGACCCCTTGTGCCGGGTTGGCACGCCGTGTAAAGTCTGCTGTGCTGCCAGGCTCCTGCCTGCTCCCCGCACCCCGCGGGCAGCCTCAGGTAACGACTGTTTGCTTTCTCCTCCCTGCCTGCTCTGTGTGCCCTGGGCCCTACTGACTGCCCGCACCCCGAGTGCTCTCACATCAGAGCAGGTCTGGGCATTTCCCCTGGCACTCTGCAGTGGGACTCGGCAGCGCCCCACTGACCTGCCACAATTGCTCCTCAGCACATTCAGTGCTGCTTGGGGACTCAAACCAGATACTTATTTTAATTTAGGAAGGGGTCCAGTGGCTGACTGAAGCCCTCTTGGTGCCATCAGCCACTAGAAGAAATTACGCTTCATGCATGCAAGCGAGAAATTCATTTGTAGACGAACAAGCTATACTGTTTGAGCCTGCAAGAAACAGTGTGATGCTGCCATCTGAATGTAACCTGGATTCAGACTTCAAGTAAGAAATATTAAAACGTTATTTGTTTTACTCTTTTAGAGGAACACTCGGTGCCCATCATGTTTAACTCTTGGGATGAGTACTTCTAGATACCCCCTGTGGGGATGTTACTGCATCTGTAACTGCCTAGCTAGTCTCTAACTCCAGTTTTGGTTGGGTCTTCTGAAAAGGCATAGTTTTATTTCCTACAACCCCATAATTTCTGACTGCAATATAATTGCCTTGCGCACATTACTGAAATCAGTAGGGGAAATTAAAAGCATCAGAAGGTATGTTGAAAGATGACACACTTTTTTGCGTTCTAACCTCACCGTGTGATATTTAAGCAAATTGCATTATTCCATTATTATCTTCCTCTATGGACACGTGTGCTCAGGAAGGTTGCAGCGCTGCATAAGCCCCTCACTTGCTCCAGTGCAGAGCTCGGCTGCGAGAGCCCCAGGGGTCTCAGCTGTGGGGACGGACGCGATGGAGAGCTGTGGCTGTGGCTGTGGCTGTGGCTGCAGAGCGAACCCAGGGGAGAGGATGGGCAGGCAGAGGCTGCAGCTGGGCAGCACATGGCTTCCCTGTCCCCCCACAATAGCCCAGGCCACATCACAGCCCTTAACCCTGCACCGTCCTCTGCTCATCCCCCCTGCCCCCTTGAAAATCCCCCTGTGCCCTCACATCCCCTCCAGCGCCGAGCTCGCTGCTGAACCCAGCACAGCCCAGCTCTGGAAACGCTGAGAAATGTGGAAAGAGAGAGCCTGTGCCTTAATTTTCACTTCCAGTAGCTGCTGGAAAATAGACTCCCTTTCACACGGAGAGGACCAGACAGTTCCCACTGAAATCAATGGCAAGTTTCTCAGACCCATCAACATCGGTGAGAGCACACGGATAAAGGGAAAGCACTTAATGAAATGCCTGCGTATGCAATGCCATTAAGGACAGATTAATGCAATAGACTCAACATGGGGTTATACCTTAAAACCATTCGGGAAATGAAGTTAGTGCAGGGAGCAGCTGCTTTTCTACTAGGAGCAGCACCACGCAGGGAGAACATCAGACCTGTGTGCTGATCTCTGGTGTCTGCAGGTGGGTTCCCCGGCAGGATCCGTGCTGCAGCCTTCACCTGGACAGTGGGGATGGCTTTGGTTTCCCATGAGTTTCCCACATTCCCATCCCTCTCCTAGTATCTCACACGGTCCCTGGCTCTGCCTTCATGCTGGGGCAAGGCAACAGGTCTGATTTGTGAAGAAATCAGCTTCTGCTGATGTTAATGTGCCAGGCTGCAAAGCACGTGTGAAGCGCCCTTTGTGCCGGTGCGCTGTTATGGACGTGGTGGCCACTGCGGGCGATGGGGGCGTGTGTGGGTGGCAAGTGCTCGACCCGCCACAGCTCGTCCAGGGCACCCCAGAGCCTGGCCGGTGTGCTGTGCAAGGGCAGGGGCGGTGGCGAGGAGGTACAGTTAGTGGTTATGACTGCAGCATTCCCCTCTTCCCTTTGCAACCCAGCTCGCTCAGGAAGAGGCAGATGGAGCTCGCCTTCACTGCCCCGAAAGCACAAAGCACCCCCGTGCCACCAGCCAGCACAGCCGCAGGACCCCCCCGACCACCCCTCCGGGCGCTGGTCCCCCAGCCCAGCCCCCCGCTCCACAGCAGGTTTGGTTCATGATTTATCTCAAACATCACGTGGAAACTCTTCACGGCGACTCAGACGTGGCTCCTCTCCAGCCCGGAGGTCCCAGCCCCGCTGTCCACAGCTCGGCACAATCCTGGTTTGTCCTCGGTGCTGTACGGACATCCCGAGCTCCCTCCCGGCTGGGAGCCCCAGGGGACAGGGAGGGAAGAAAAGGGAAAGGAAAAAATAAATAGCTAAGCAAGTTAAGAAAGTCTGAGCCCTTGGATGAACTATGGATGTTTGCTGCCAGGATTATTCTGGGGTTTCTTATTTCCTAGTTGGTTATCCACAGCAAGCAATGCCTTTGTCTTTGTGGCTGTTGCTCTGTCAGCTGTGGGAAGCCTCCAGCAACTGGGTATCTGAAAGTGAAGGTCAGTTTTCTGGACGTTAGGAATGAGAGCAGGACTTCGTGATTATTTGCTGAGTCTAGTTTCCAGGTTACAAGCCTGATCTCGTTGAGGACCGGCAGTACCTGACCTGGGGAGGGAGTCCAGACATCACGCAGCCCCTAAAGGACAGGCTTGAAGACCTCCAGAGGCCACCTGCTCCCTGATGGCCCTGTCTCCTTCTCACCAGGTGTGTGTTTAACCTGCTCTTTAAGGTCCCACGTAAGGCAGCTCCCTCCTCCTCCCCTCCGTGCCTCTTCCACTGCTGGACTTCTCCACTGTCCAACAGTGTTTTCCACGCCCATCCCAACCCCCTTGCCACGGTGACGGCCCCCATTGCTGGCCTCCTCTGCAATGCGCACCATGGCTGTGGCCGCCGCGCAGGCTGCGGTCTCCCCCCGGCCCCACCGTTGCCCCTTGCGGTGTGGCCGCCGGAGTGATTCCCCTCTGCGGGCAGGCGTCCTGCGCCACGACTCTTCCCACCACTGCGCTCCCCTTTCTGCCTGCCTATGTCTTTTCCGAAATGCCGTGGCCCAATCCGGTCACCCCAGCCTGGCCGACGGTGAGGAGCAGGAGGACCATCCTCGCTCCCGCAGGCTGGATGCCTGCTCGCACGCTGGAGCAGCGCGTTATTCCACCGGAGCACTCTGCAGAGGCAATGCATTTCAGACACGTAGCTGCGCTGCTGTCCTCGAGGCTAACGTGGAGTACGGCACGTGGCCGGCATTGCCTGTGGGAGCCCCGCTGGGGCCGTGGAGCTGTTTCTCCTCTCTGTCCCAGGCTTGCAGGACCCGGCCAGGCAGCGTCTGTCTCACCTGCAATGTCACGCGGGTCCCTGGTTGGGTTCAGCGGTCCCAAACCGCTCTCGCAAGGGGTGGATATGGCCCCTCCAACGGGGCTGCTCTGGAAAGCCGCTGAGCCTGAGTCCCTCGACTCGTACTTTATATGGACTTCAGCAAAAGGGCTCCTGAGACAGCTGAAAGCAGCAGAGGTGTCTCGAGTTCATTGGCGCAGATCAGGCTCCCTCCCGAGCACCTCCACCTGCAGCCGCTCGGTTCCCTTCTCCTGATGCCCTGGGCAGCTCCACCGGCTGCCGCCCAGCTCGGCCAGGCTCCGGACAGGCAGGCCTGGGTTGCTGGCTGCTCCCCCGGGCTGCCACCTCCACAGGCTGGCTCTGCTCACCACCGGCTGCTGCCTCCCTGTGCAGCCCGGGCGCAAATCCTGGTTCTTGTCTGGGGGGGCGGCAGGACCTGGGATGCTCCAGCGAAGGCAGGAGGGGAAGTTTCAGAAGCAGGTACTCTCTGTTCTACCAGTTTCCCAGAGTTTTGGTGGGTGTCACACTGTTTTGTCAAAACAATCCCCAACAAACGAGGGCTAGCTAAAGTGGATTAGTTTAAATCGAGCGCTTATCCTTTCTAAATGTCAAGAAAAGGCAGTTTTGGCTTTCTGAGGCAACGCATGACCTGGGCTGTGTTGGTGGGGTCCCCACTCACCTCTGCTTGCCTTACAGCTCCTGCCAGCACCCCTGAGGCCAAGGAGGGACCATTCTGTTTGGAGCCAGGCTGCACAGGAGTATGCAGCCCCCTGAATACAAAACCAATATTTAGCAGGCAGGCGTGTTGTCAAACTTAACTGATAAATATTTTAAAGCAGCAGGACTTTCAAATGTAGGAAAATATTTGGTGCCAAGGGTTTCAGCAACATGTGAATTGTTATTTTACTGCTAATGGTAAGAGATGTGGTCTGTCTCAGACTGCGGAAAGCAGGACTGTGACACAGCACAAGGGTGCAGGGAAGCTGCTTGAAGGAAAGGACAAGCAGGACGCAGACTGTAATATCAGACAGACACTTTCCCAACTTTCTGCAGGCACAGCCAGCTCTGGGGCTGGGGTGCAGGCTGCGGGGTGCAGGGTGTAGGATGCAGGATGCAAGGGTGCAGGATGCAGGGTGCAGGATGCAGGGTGCAGGATGCAGAGTGCAGGATGCAGGGTGTAGGATGCAGGATGCAGGGTGCAGGATGCAGGGGTGCAGGATGCAGAGTGCAGGGTGCAGGATGCAGGGGTGCAGGATGCAGAGTGCAGGGTGCAGGGTGCAGGATGCAGGGTGCAGGATGCAGGATGCAAGGGTGCAGGATACAGGGTGCAGGATGCAGGGTGTAGGATGCAGGATGCAGGGTGCAGGATGCAGGGGTGCAGGATGCAGGGGTGCAGGATGCAGGGTGCAGGATGCAGGATGCAAGGGTGCAGGATACAGGGTGCAGGATGCAGGGTGTAGGATGCAGGATGCAGGGTGCAGGATGCAGGGGTGCAGGATGCAGGGGTGCAGGATGCAGGGTGCAGGATGCAGGGTGCAGGATGCAAGGGTGCAGGATGCAGGATGCAGGGTGCAGGGTGCAGGGGTGTAGGATGCAGGGTGCAGGGTGCAGGATGCAGGGGTGTAGGATGCAGGATGCAGGGTGTAGGATGCAGGGTGTAGGATGCAGGATGCAGGGTGCAGGATGCAGGGGTGCAGGATGCAGAGTGCAGGGTGCAGGGTGCAGGATGCAGGGTGCAGGATGCAAGGGTGCAGGATGCAGGGTGCAGGATGCAGGGTGTAGGATGCAGGATGCAGGGTGCAGGATGCAGGGGTGCAGGATGCAGGGTGCAGGATGCAGGGTGCAGGGTACAGGCTATAGAGTGCAGGGTACAGGCAGCCCCGCCAGGCTGCGGCCGGAGCCGGCAAACCCGGGGGCAGCTGGCAGGAGGGCAGCTGCTCACATCCCGCGGAGGGATGCCAAGTGGTCCCGGAGCTGCCAGTCCAGCGTGTCCTCTCTGTCCCTCCGGCCCAGCCGGTGCGGAGGCGGCACGGTAGAGGGGGTTGCAGTGACTGTGTCCCTTTGCCACCCCGCGCTTTTGGCCCTGGCGAGGCCGCGGCGGCCGGGAGGTGAGCTCGGCAGATATTGAAACCCAGATAGGAGGGGAACGAGAAGAGCTCGTCATCTTTCCTTCTGTCATCTCATACTTGTACAGCAAAGTACTGTTAATAATAATTTAAATGCTTTGGTTGTCAGTCACTGCTCTTTCTTTGTAAATGTTACTCATTTCATAAATAAATCAAAACCTGCAGACCCTAGGTTTTCAGAAACTTGAATGCTTTTGTTAAAATTGTATGAAGCAAATTCACAAACACATGATTTATATTATCTCAGCACAGCACAGGAGATGATAGAATATACTATTTAAATTAACTTCTCTCCCAACAAATGAAATCAATTCTGTTCTTGGGTTACTTTTCATCTGCCTTTTGTCTTGTTGCTGAATCTTTTCTATTTCTTTCACTCATTCATCTATTGTGCCCTTTCCTTGATCTGATAGCATTAAACATATAATTAAGTCATAAAGGAGGGAACTGATGAGTATAGCAGATGGTAATTGCTTCCTACATTTGAATGAAATGATATGCATTGCTACAATTTACAGCTCTCGCCTCATATTTTATTCAGGAACCTTTTATCTCTTTTCCTGCAGAATTATTCTGCAATAAATTTAGACATCTTATCAATAGCTTGTGTGATAGTAGCAGAAACGGGGAAAAACTGAACTTTGTGCATCTTAATGTTTAAAATAATTTTCTACAATAATTGAATTATCCACCAGCAAATATCATATATAGAACCTGACTGACTTGGCTGTTTTCCTTCTAAAAGCTCACCCCATGATTAAAGAGGAAAATCGGCTTGTATAATTACAACTTATTGAACTAGGAGATGCTGGGAACCTAATAAAGCCATGTCTCTTTTGGGTGAGTTTTATTTTTCAATACTCTGAGGCTTTCGCTGAGTCCAGGGTGTCAGAGGAAGGGCAGGCAGGAGCGTGCGGAAAGTTGGCGTGTTTCACGCCGTTAGCGCGTGGTACACGCTCCGGAGGATAAAACTGGCAGCATTATGGGAGCTCACGGTGCACTCCATATTTCTCCACGCTTAGAATTAAAAAAAAAACCCAAAACAAACGTTTAAACTTATTTCCTCTGCCAACTAAGACCACCAGGTTGCTAAAATTTCAGGGCCTGAAGGGCCCTGCGAGTGCTTTGCCGTCTGCCTGCCGGTGCCAGCAGCGCCGCCGGCCCCTCGCCCCCCCGGCCTGCTGGGGCCGAGCGCAGGCAGGAGGCTGCGGAAGCATCTGTGGCTGCTGAAGCTGCGCGGCCCTTCCAGAAAGCCTCGCGTAAAGTGGATTTCTTTTTCTGGAGTAAGAGAATTTATCACTCACACGGAACACGGAATAGGCACGTGGCCAAAAAAATGCAAGTAAAGGAGAAAAGGGATGTTTTGGGGAAGAACATCCACATTTTGATACAATTTGTTGAAGAGCCAAAGGGGTCATGGGAGAACAGGCACCGGAGCATAATTAAATTAGTTGATTTTATTTAGATGGACAAACTCGAAGAAAAAAGAGGCATATTAAAAGTTAACTTTTTGGTTTTAAGTCGAAGTTCAGGACTGAGAGTCCTTAGTTGTATTCTATTTCTTAGTTATTATTCTATTTCTTAGTTTTTATTCTGATTATTAGTTTTTATTCTCTATTCTTATTCTTATTCTTATTCTATTCTATTAGTTGATGCCACTTTGGCTTTGGTAATTAAGAACACAGCCAATTGCCACCCTGCTGGGAGGGCAGGACCCAAGGCAGGCTGAGACCTGCTGCAACTCGTGTCACTGCAGTGTGACACCGCGCGCCCGGAGGCAGGTCGGGGCTTGGGACCCTCGTGTAACCGAGGTCACCATCGCTGGGGGAGCCTTCCTCCTTCCAGCACAGCCCAAAGGGCAAAGGCAGGTCTCACACCAAGGGCTCTTTGTGACACTTTATTCTTTGAGTTTTGTTCTCCTTTTAATTTTGTTTGCAGAAGCTCAGGCCACCCTTAGGACTTGGAGGACTTTGTTACAAGGTGCCCCCCAAACCTAGCTGGAACCAAACCCGTCCGTGGGGTCCTGTCCCAAACATCCATGCCCATCCCAGACCACAGAGTGCTTTCCTTTGCCCTCTGGAGACCCGTGGAAAAGCAGCAGAAACCACCCCCTGCCAATCCTGTATCATTTCGCACTTAAAAACTTAAATTTTTCAGTCACTATTAATTTTGAACCTCAAAATTCAGATTGCTTTGCAAAAAAGGTAACTTCTTTTGGTACCAAATGAGTGCAGAGGGATTGCCTGGGTTACTGCCGTCTGAGCAGCCAGTGCAGGCGGCGGGAGCCCTCCTGCTGCCCCCTCCTCTGCCCCGCGGCACCCTGGCTCTCCCCTCACCCTGCCTGCAGGGCAGGCACCCGGGCGTGGGTCCCAGCCTGGAAACCCCCGCACTCGCCCCCGCTCTCCACCTCTCCCCTTCGGGTCTGGTATTGTCACTCGCTCCGGCCCAGGGACTTACATTCCTGTAGCCTGGAAGTTAAACACAAAGAGAATGAAAAAGTGAAATACTAATGCAAAACTATGATAGTTTCGTGGGGCTGATACTACTAACACACTGCGATTGAACTGGCAGGTCGCTTATGCATTCAGGCACATCCCAGTGCAATGCAGGGAGGGCATCCCATTCCTCGTCTCCATTTTCCTCCTCCCTCCTGTAAATACGCCGCTGGAGAATATCCCAGCCAGTCCCAGCACAAACGAGCTGGCGTGGGGCAGGGCCCTCTGGAAGGGCTGCCGTGGCCATGCGATGGCAGGGGTGCTCTCCTGCCTTTCCAAATAGAAAAAATTTCCTATTTTTTCTATGCAAAAAATAGAAAATCAGGGAAAGCCCGTGCAGTTTTGTAACCGACGTGCCTGGCACTACGCGGTGCAGACAAAGTGCTTTTCACGCGGGGTGCCAGCGGCCCTGCCTAGTCTTCAGACACGGCTGCGCGTGACCGAGCTGAACCAGGAGATCCCTGGCTGGGGTGAAGAGTCGGCCGTCAGGTGTCTGCCTGCCCCTCTGGCCTCGGCAGCCTGGGAGAGCTTCCCACAAAGGCGCTTGGTGTTTGTCTTTAAAGAAGGCTTAGTGCCACCCACACTGTGTCTGGCGTGCAGGGGTGTCTCGGGGCGCGGGAGTCTCTGCTGGTGTGATGGCATTGCTGGGAGGGAGCCTCGCAGGGGCCGTGGCTGGTGGCACCGCTTCTTGGTGACGCCCGCACCGTGCCTTAGCCCAGGCCAGTTTCTGACCTCCTCTTCTGCTGTTCTGACACCACCGTCAATATTTCAAAATTTTCCGGAAAAAATGGCTCTATCTTTCCCTTTTCGTGGGTGATGAAGTAGAAATCACATCGCTATCTTTGTGATAGTCCAGCTGTGAAACAGCACAGGAGGAAAATCCCACCAGGGGGAAAATCAGGAGGAGCTCTGCAGACGACCGAGGCAAACCCCCCGCCAGTAAGGGAGAAGGATTGCTCCCCGCGGAGGGACAAATCCCGGAGGGTAATAAGGCAGTGTTTCTGCCGACATTTCTCAAGACGGAAATGGATGTGGCCACACATGGTCATGTTCTTTTTTTCACAGAAGATTGTTATAATAGTATGAAATGCAACAATATTGGCAAGAAACTGGTCTTTATGTCATTTCCCCCGTCATCTTTTTTATTAGGTTAAAAACGTGATTGATAAAAGTAACTTCATTGAGATCATATTCTCAGCTGAAGCACAGGCAGAGGTCACCGCTGTTATTAGACCCGCTTGTGTGGTTGCAAAACGGACAAGGCTTTGGGCGCACAGGCTGTTCTTGAGGTCTGAAACAGAAGCAGCAAACTTTGGGCTAAATATCGCCCAAAATGAGTGCCCAGTGTGGCAGTTCTCACCTGGGGAGCTGCGGCTTAGTGAGGGGGGCGAGGACCTGGCCAGCCCAGTGGGATGGGGCAGGGGGAAATACCACCCTAGGGCTTGGGAGGGGAAAGATGTCACACACATCCCATAAATGCTGTGGGTAAAATGATGGAAAATATTAAATAATGACGGGAACAAGTTCGTGGGCGGCCATACGCTGGCAGGCTCCGAGTGCGCCTGTGCCTATGCGGCCAGAGCGTGTCCAGCCGTGTGGCATGGCACCGAAGGGGCTGCCTGGCAGACGGCTGAGCCCGGGTCCCTGCCGCCGTGCCAAAGCTGAGGTGGGGAAAAACTACTGGGTGTCTAGGAGGGAAGGAGAAACAGCCGGGAAAGGTGAAGCGAGCCCGGCAGGACCAGCGGGAGCGTCACGGGAATGCTGCATCCAGGTCTGGTGTCTGCTACTCGGGAAGGAGATTTAGAAGTCAGAAAGCGTCCAGAAAACAGCTGTGAGAGTAACCAGAGATGCAGCAAATCTGCCTTGAGGCACGATGCTTAGAAAGTCGGTCTCATTTATCCAGGCAAACCCACCATGCTCCGCGGGCTGCCTGGCAGAGGAGGCCCACGGCTCCAGCTGCGGGAAGAGAAGGCGGCATGAAGAGCAGCAGCGGGAAGTGGAAGCTGGATTAGTTCAGACTGAAATACGGCCCAGATTTGTGCAGGCAACGAACCACCAGAACAACCCGTCTAGGGAAAGGGTTAGTTCTGCACTATGCCAAGATAAGGGTTTTTTTTAAGAAAGATATGTGAGATCAGGAGATACCATCTTGATACAGATGGGTGAAGTTTTTGGGCTGGTTGCAAAAAAGCTCTGGCTATGTTATATCATGGTCCCTTAAAACCCATGAGCCTGCTGACGGCTCGGGGTTGCAGACGTCGGTAGCTCTCCTGTGCGGTGCAGCTCCCCGCTCCCCAGGCAGAGGGACGGACTGGGAGGGGTTTGCCCCAGGTGAGCTGGGCAGAGGGGTCGGCTTTACTTTGCTGTGCTTTGCCCTTGTCTTACACCTGGGAAGAAGACGGACCCTGCGGAGCCTCCGGGTGACGTGCCTGTGAGCGAGGCCAGCGCTTGGCTCTTCCTTCTTCATAGTGCTGTCTTTCACTACTTTTTCTCGGGATTTGAATTTTCAGTACCTAAGCAGGTGCTAAAAAGCACCCAAAATGTTTCACAGTTAGGTATTTCCTTAAAATGTAATTTCTGCCATATTTAGCCAAAACTAGACATTTGTAACAACTTACACTTGAAGCTTCTATTACTCCAGGTGAAGTTTCAGGACTCTTTTATTTGCAACGTAAGCCACTGTTGCAAGACATTGCATTATAAAGCCTGTAAGTCCTGAGCGTATGTGGCAGCAAAACCACGAGCTGACATCATGCAAGGCATCTTAACTTCTCATTGCTTTCCTTCTGTGGAGTGAGGCAAGAAAGAGTTGTCAGTAATAATTTCCGGAGTGATTTTTAAAAACCCGTGACTCCCTCCCTTATTAGTTTTAATAAAGAGTCACTGCTCCCTAAGCTTGCTTGGAAAATTATTACCTATCAGCAAGACAGAAGGCAAACATATGAGCTATTGACAGCAGTGAAGAGTAAGCCCCTCATGATAGCTATTAAGAGACAAGCGTTACCTTTTTTCCCACAGCCTACCTGAAATTAAGTTCTTTTTGAAGATCGGTGCTCTGCTGACCCCTGGGAGTTCACGTCAGACAACCTCAGCGCGTCCGTAAAGGCAGGCGGGTTTGCGAGGGTGTGATTAGGCTGCGTCCCTGGGCAGGTGTAAACCCCACCGGACCCCGGTCCTGCTCCCACACCCATGGGAAGGGCTGGGTTGCCCGCAGCACCTGCGTACGCCGTCCTCTCCCTGGCGCATCTTCATAGAATCACAGAATGGTTTGGGTTGGAAGGGACCTTAAAGACCATCTAGTTCCAACCCCCCTGCCATGGGCAGGGACACCTTCCACCAGACCAGGTTGCTCAAAGCCCCACCCAACCTGGCCTTGAACACTTCCAGGGATGGGGCATCCACAGCTCCTCTGGGCAACCTCTTCCAGTGCCTCACCACCCTCATAGTGAAGAATCCCTCATCTTCCCTTGCTGAGAGCACCGTGAGCGTAGCCTGCCCTGGGGATGGTGAAGATTTTGTGATTAGCGATCTACTGAGCTTTCTCATTAGCCAGGTTCCTGTGACACGGCATTTCCACATCCTTACCTAAAAAGCCCGATAGTCGGAAAAGGATGTGTAAACCTTCCCCTCTTCCCTAGCTCTCCCTAGTTTGTGAAGATGAGGAACACCACAAACAGGACCGGTAACATGACGACCCATCAAAGCCCCCTGTATACTCTGTGCTGTCTGTGTTTTCAGCCAGGACACGCTGGGTTTGCCCCTGGCACTTTCTGCAGACATGTCTCTCTAAGAGAGTGGTGCAAGGGCAGGGATGGGGAGGAATGGCCAGATCCTGCCTGGGCCTGAGCGGGGGCCAGGGTTGTGCCAAAGTGGGGCAGCCCACGGGAAGGCACGATAACCCCACGCCGGGAGTGAGGAGAGCAGTGGGGTGCGGTGCCAGCAGTGCTGGCGAGCGGAGGGTGCCCGCGCAGGGGGATGCCTCGCTCGGGCTCACGGCTTGGCATCATCGGGCCAGCTCCAGAGTGGGGAATACGCAAGGCAGCTTATATGCCAGGAGTATTCATGATAAATATCAGGTTTGTCAAAAATGAAGTACTAGGAAATACTAAAATCCGCCGTTTTGCTCCGGTAGACCTGGCCAGCCGGGAAGCCATGGGCTGGCGTGCAGGCGCATCCCCGGGACCCCGCCGGAGAGCCCGGGCAGGCGCCGGTGACGTCCCCGTGCTGTCACACGGCCATTACCGCGCAGATGGAGTTTAACACGACACAAATGATTCCCAGCATTTTATGAAATTTAACTTTTTCTAACCTTCAGCTCAGGAAAAATATAGTCATAATGCTGAGGTCCCTCTGTTTGCAGAGAGAAAGGAGGGGGACCGGAATAATTCGGATTTTGGGAGCTGATAGGCTAAATTTACAGTTGTGTGTGGTCAAGCTGCTATTGATGCTTGAGAGTTTCCAATTGCTGGTAATAGACTGGGGAAAAAAGATAATGTGTTTGATCGATCAGCATGGACAAATTTCATTTAGGGGATCAATAACAGTTTATACTTGACAGAGCGGAGGGACCACATTTATTTTTCCCTTTGATTGAATAAATGTTTTCAATGAGACTGCAAATGTAAAGCAATCCTAACCATTTCTTAACTTGAGGCACAGCTTCCTGCTCCAGTGTTATTGCAAGCAATGTGTATTTAAAACTAATATACAGCACAACGGATAGCCAGAGGCTGGAGCTGCTGAATGAAACTAATGTGCAGTTTATTAAAACAGAAGACATGGAAAGTGCACAGGCTAGTTTTCCTCACTCCCAGCAATGTGAAATACCAGAAAGAGACATCACTTGGGCATATTTTTCAAGGGTGGGTAGAAAAGGGAAGATTTTTTCCTGAGTTTTTTTCTTTTTTCTGTATCAAGCATAATTCCTTCGAGCCTCTGAGAAGATACGTAGGAGGGTAAACACGCAAGAGAAAACAGCTACGACTCCACTAACATATGTCGCCTCTTCTCCCAAGCAGCCACCACGTCTCCACGCTCTCCTGCGACAGCATGAGGGACCGAGGGTCCAGGCCAGGAGCTGCCCGGGGTGGGCTTGGCTGCCGGCACTGCAATGCCCCGGCATCACCGTGGGGCCCAGGTGCCTCCAGCTTCTCCCCTTGGTATGGTCTTTATTGCCCATATGAACTCGTAGGTGTGCACTGCTGGCCGGGAACACACAGCAAACCCCTACAGAACTGCTGAAGCAGATTGGGGCGGTCCACAGGCACCCGCAGCCCTCGCATGGGCTTCTCCCATCAACGGGGGTCACTCCGGGTGATGTGGTGACATCCCACCTTGTTTGACCTACCCATCACCAGGTGGACGCCATCTCAAAACCATCTGCCTCTTCTGCACGGTCGGCAGCGAGTGCTCCAGGATCTTCAAAATCCTCAAAAATTCCCCCTGGGAGCAGACCCGCTCTCCGGCAGAGCGGGCAGAGCCGGTGCGTGGCCATTCCCAGCCCCTCGGCCGGACCCAAGAGGGGACATCCATCCCTGCCCACCACACCAGGCCTCCCGCGCCAGGGCTGTGGGCACAGGACACTGTTTCAGGAAGATCGTATGGATGTTACTAGAGGGCTGCCACCTTATCACGGACCCAGAGGCTCACCATTACCCAGAGACGGTCACGGGTCTCTGGGAGTTTGACTTCTGCAAGAGAAGCTTTCAATTGACTGGAAGGAGCGTGGCAGCCACAGCAACAGATGAGCAGGCACTTCTCCGTCTGTATGTCCGCAGATGCTCAAGGTGAGAGCGTATGCTCCAGCAAAGCCTGCCGATGGCTATACATCAGAAATTGTTCCTGCTAGGCCCGTTTCAGTCTGCAACATATGGTGGTCTTGCAAAAGTGTTCCTAAGCAGGGGATCATTAAATAACGTACTTCGTGATCGCAATAGTTAATGTTGACTTTGGCTTTCGTACTCAAGGGAGTTCTCATCTCCCTCTTTGTAGGTTTGGGTTTACTCTATCAGACTGAAGGAAGACTTGCAGTAATTGGCTTTTTTGGACCATTTTAAGACCTGGAGCAGGGCATTGGCTTGGCAGGCAGACCCTGCTGACCAAGCACCAAAGCTACGCAGGGCTTCCAGGTGCAGCTGCTTTTGCAGCGGCACTCAGTTTTGCTTGGGTTTCTTTTTTAATGCAGAATTTCCCCCCCTTTTTGTTGTTGTGTTTTATGAACTCTCTCTAAGAGAGGCTTAAAATCAAATTTGGCTGGTGGCAGATAGTAATTAAGTTCCAGATGACGCAGATGATAACTTTCCCTTGCAATATGGAGCAAATGCCAATAATAAATGCAGCTAGTTTCTAGCTCCAGATGCATCAGATTGTTTCGTTAGCTGACTTGCTCATCAAGGCGAGAGAGCTGAAATAGCGAGAAGCCTGTTTCAGAAAGGGATCTGTGGCCCAATGACTATTTTAGGCATGCAGTTTGGAATTGTTTAAAATGCATATTGTCTGTGTACATTTCAATAAGGCAAATGCCAAGTACGAATGCCGTAGGGCTCCTTGTATGTCAGATGATTAAGTCTTCAAGACTCGCAGCCATAGGGTCATTATCGATGGTACTTCCAGGTCATTGTGTGCACAGCAAAGTTAGAGGCAATGGTTGACCTTTTGACAGCACTGCAGGGTAACAGAGCTTCGTAAGACATAAATAACCATTTCTAATTTGTTTTTGTGAGGGGTATTTATTTAAAAATGCAAATATATTATAACATATGTGACTTAAGGATATTCAGATGGGAAAGCAGAACGCATTTCCTCCCATTCTTTTTCCCCAGTGAATTTCCAAATGAAATGCTTAATGGGGTAAAAGGGAAGAGATGGAATAAATAATAATAATAATGATGAAGATCACTTACCTTATTCTCTTTACGATTGTCTAGTACCTTTTTGTCAATGACATGCTCTATGCAAAGAGTCTTCTTGTGGCTGAATTAAGTTTGTGATATTAACAAAAAACATGCAGTAAACTGCTTGTCAGCTTTGTTTCATTTCATGCCTAATGTCTAGCATAAAGATAATGCATATATGAGTTTATTTTAAACATAACATACTGTAGCATGGACAAAACCGGGAAGCTTTCAAGAGTCTTCTTTCTTTCGTCTTCAATAAATTGTAAAACCAGACCTTTTAAAATCCTGCCTATTGCACTTTGTGGTGACCTGACTTAAATGCAGAAGCCATTGGTTGACTTTATTTTTATCCTTGCAGGAAGAATAGTTGTTTATAAAACTCAACAAGCATAAAACAATATGCTTCAGGATTATAAATAGCATTTGAAAAGGTTTTGAGATTACACACTATTGCCTGAAATACTACAGGGCAAAATTCTTCATCGTTATTCAGGTAAATGAGGAGTTTTGAACAAGGAAGGACAGTCAGAGCTTCAGGATGTGGCCAATAATAACTCAATAAATCAGCAATGATATGATCTGATGGTGTTCAGCTTCCTTTCAACACATAATCAGTAAGCACTTAATTGTTAGAAGTTGTATAATTACAGCACTGCCACGCAGGGGCTGCGCATTCTGTAATACCATAATTTCCTGTATTTGCAGTGGTGGGGGCTTTCATCAGAAGCAAGCTATCAAACTGCAGTTCATCAAACTAACTATGATGTTAATGCGTATTCCATAGGTGTCTGACAAGTCATTTAAAGCAATGTCTGGAGTCCTTAATGCACTAAGCAGGCAAAATAGAAGGCATAGCTATTTATGCATACATTTATATAGATATTTAGAAAACTGATCCTGAAGTTGCGAGAACTAAATGCACATACAAGCATGAAGGGATCAGATGAATTAATGTCGCAAAATAATGGTGTGATCACAGGCAAAACAATCCCGTCAGCACAGCAGCTGCATGTAGCCGTCAATGTGCAGCTTTACATACCTCCCTCAAACTCAGCTGGAGAATTTGCATCCTCATAGCCACATAAATGGGATTTTTTGCTGCGATTTGGACAGGGCCAGGGTGTCACCTCCACTAAGTCAATAGTTTGTGCGCTGGTGCTGTGGCGGGATGACAGTGTGGCCACTGTCGGATGAGCAACAGGGCTCAACTGAAAGAAGAAAACTCGTATGGCAGGACCCTCTGCTGGGTCTGCTGCTCTGCAGAGGATGTGGCTTCCCTCCAGGTTTGTAAAGAATAGACTGCTGAAGAAGTTTGGGAAGGGGAGATCTGTCTCCATATACCACGTACCAATGGGTTGGCTGTGGTTGTATAAGATTTTTTTATGCAGCAGATGGTGTGCTATTTCAGAATATGTATTCTTATTTCTGGTCCATTTTCCTCTGTGGCTTTTGGTGATATTTTTACATATTCATCAGAGCAGTCAGAGCTCGCTGTTTCTGACACTTGTCTTACGTTGTGAGCATGTATCACCGTTGTGTTGTATTGCATACGCGCTGATGATGAGCAGGAGAGAAGGGAGAAGTGTTCCTACTGCAACGTCTTTTCAGTCGCATGAGGTCATGTCCAAGAAAGCGTGCTGCCAGGAGGGAGCAGGCTGTGCGGCTCTGCCAGCCTCTTCAGAAGTGTTCCAGCTCAGACTTCAGCGATGCATGTTGTACCGGGAGTGCTAGGCACAGCAAGGCACCACGCACGCAGCAGAGTTATGAAGATGAATCCACCTTGCCAGCTTGCCGTCATGGCCATGTTTGTTAGAGGGTATCTTCCACTCCTTTGAAGCAAGTGCAGTACCAGCAATGTGTATAGTATGAAGATGACCTGGCACAGGAGAAGGTGAGACCAAACTGGAGCCCTGCTCCAGGTCACCATCTGCTGCTGCTGTGGAAAACCTGCTAACTGGGAGCAGCAGCGCCAGGAAGAGCTATCCCACCATCAGGAATCAAGCCCTGGTGATAACAGGGTGTGCCCAGCCGTCTTTGCTGGAAACCAGTCCTGCAGGAATCAGAAGTGCAAAAACATTGCCCGTGTCCGAGGAGTGGGGCGGGGGCTTTCTCACAGATCTTGGCAGGGTTTGGGAACAGGATGGGCTGGAGGCAACTTCTCCTCTTCTCCACCTGGTGCAGTCCAGGCAACCTCAGGTGTCCACAGAAAGTGGCATGCAGTGGTTCTGCAAGTACTGCAAATAGCAGCTTGGTCCTTAAACATGAAGAGACTCTGGAAGCCTCCAGGAAGGAGTTCAGATGGCTCTGAAGTCTAATGCACCTAGGAGAGCATCTCCATGGGGAGTGACCATCCTAGAGGAAGCATGCAAAGTGCTTAGGATGGCCCAGGGTAATTTTGTGATCACACGGTTTACTCCAATGGTTAATGGATTAGGAGCTGAGGTTCACAGCCGTGAGAGCACCTGGGCAGTGTGAGTGTGAAGGGTTCCCCGGCCTGAGGAGATACATGTGGGCACTTGTTTGTGCATGTTTACCGCTGGTTTCAGAGTGCTACCCCTCAGCTCCGCCCTTCTAAAATGAGAAGAAACATAGATTAGATTTGTTTCTTCATCCAGCCCCGGGTGAAGGGTGTCCCCACCCTGGGAAGTGCTTGACCTCCTTCTGGCCACGGGGCTCAACATCAAAGCGGGGAAGAGCCAGGCTGGCAGAAACGGTCTGCCTCGGCCTCTGAGTGGACACCAGCTGCTCCCCAGCCAAGCTAGAAAAGGCGAAGGCTGTGATGAACGTGCCTGCGTCGATGACCAGGAAAGGTCTCTTCCCTTAATGCAATAATGTCTCTTCTTCCAGCGTGACGGCAGCCGTGTCCCTCAGCACCTCGTGCTCACGCAGAGCGATGACAAAGGGGACAGCAGATAGGAGCAAGGTGCTGCTGTTCCAAGAAGCAGCTGACGTGCCGTTGAAAAGGAGCATCTGCCATTTTGTGGACACTTAGGAAATTGCTGTGACATTTGGGTGACATTTTACTTTGTGCTCTGACCAATTGCCTCTTACCTGGTAGCATCAAACAGTGAGTCTGCTGCCAAGTCGCTAGGAGGGAGCCTGGAGAAGAGGTGATTCCCCCTGGGGAGGGCGCACGTGGGACAGTACGTGCCCTGCTCCCGAGGGGACCGCGCCAGGCACCCGCGGGGGCTCAGTGGGGAGGTGGGGTGCAGGTTCGTGCTTCACTCGTGCTGCCTCTGGGAGCACGTCTCTGGATGCACAAAGGCAAGGAGCGCACCAGGCGGGCACCAGCACCGGCCGAGGCAGTGACCTGGGGCCAGCCGCTTCGCTTGCCCGCGTGTCCCCGAGGAGCAGTGTTTTCTCTGCCCGGAGGGCTGCGGCTGGGGTGCGCATTGCTCATGGGAGGGCTGAGCCTGATCTTGGATGAGCAGATGGCCCAGGGAAGAGACATTAATTAAGAACAGGGCTCTGCTGCGCGCGGGAGCCTGCTATTTGTGCTCATGAGGAGGATTTGCAGAACGGCAAAAGCTGGAGGGGCCTTCCTTGCCTGCCAAATAGCAGCGAAAGCAGACTAGGAGGCGTGCAGCCTGGATCTTGGCTGTTTCCAAATACAAGTTATTCTCCGCAAGAAAAATGTCCGCAAGCAGCTCTTTCCCTGAGCCCACTGCTTGCCGCGTCTGTGCACAGTCCCTAAGGAGCCAGGGGTAGAGAGCAGAGATGCCCATGGAAAAGATAGAGGAGGCACCAGGAGTCACCGGCTGAGGTTTGGGGCTCCCCACACCTGGGAGCACTGCTGGGACCAGGCTAGGGGCCGGTGCGGTCACATCCTGCACCCCAGCACATGAGGCCCCCAGGACCCATCGAACACACTGAGGGTGCTTCAACAAGTAGCAGAAAAATAGCACCAGCCAGGGTAAATGTAGAGGAGACGGCTGGGGGCTGAAGGCATCCCTGCCAAGCATTTACTGCTATCCACATCCCCTCTGGCTTTCTCTTTCTGAGCAATCACTAACCAGTGTTGCAGCTGATGTTACAGACCTTCGGACAACCTGGCAAACACAGTGGGGCCGTTCAAATCCCATGCACTTTCCACCTTGGAGTCTGAACTCACCACTTGGAGAGGGGAGCAACTCCCTGCATCCTGAGCCAGGGCTGTCCCTCGTCCCCCAAAGCCACCTCCTGCCAGCATCACCCGGTAACCCTGCCAGACCCAGTGGAAACCTTGTTGAACAGCTGTGGATTTTTTTTGGTCTGAAATCAGTACCAGTCTGAAATCTTTCATGAGCTAGAAAGGAGGTTTAATCACTTGCTTTATTGCACAAGAAAAATCCTGCATTCTGTTAGTGTTATGAATTAGCAGAAATTAAAAAATAGGGTTGTCTACACATTGCTTGAAAATTGTTTACAGCAAATAATGAACAAAGCAAAGCATATTGCCAGAGGCCTGGTTGTTGAGACACTGTATTGCATTATTAATTAAAATACAAGTCAGCTTTTTCCAGTCCTTGTAGCCTGTGGGTATCCAATGTACTCCACTTGATTGAATCAGGTAGTGGCAGCACAGGCATTTTTTATTTTGTGCTGGAAGGGATAACAAAAATGTAAAGCTGTTTTCTGCTACTTCATTTGAAAAAAATATTATTTTGGAATGAAGGTGTAGTAGCTGCAGCAGCCAGGCAGGAATACTGTGAGGTACACACTTCTACCTCTGCACTAGGATTTAAGCACGGGGTCTGACATCCCCAGCATCTCTCTGGCACAGCGGTGCGGGCAGGCGGGTCTCCAGCCAAGGCAGCCGTTCCCATGGCCATGGGAGGCTGTGGGCAGCGGTCCCTGTTTTGGGGAGGTGAATTAATCCGAGCAGGAGAACCGTTTATCCTTATAAGGGGATTTTCCCCCCTTCTTCCCTTGCGGGGAAGGAGTCACTGAATGGCCAGAAGCAAGCATGGTTCTGTCTTTGGTTAGTCACAGGAGCCTGCAAAAAGTTAATAGGATATCATGGAGCTGCAAAATGTAACGTGTACTTTGTATGTGCATTCTGGTAGGGACTGCGACTGGTCAGTGAGTGCAATTAAAGGAAACCTGAAAACCTCACCCACCCCTCACCGAGGCCAGCTACAGTCAGAGCCATTCAGTTTCTCTGCAGAAGGCACCAGGACCCCAGACTCGTCAGCCAGCGCTGGCAAGGGGACACTACCCAAAACAGTGCAGGGACAAGATACCATATGCCCGAAATCCGAGTATATTTGAGACAAATGCAAACTTGTAAATAAAGACACAGTCAAAACATAACGTGACTTTGTCATGATGAGAAAATCATTGTGTGAGGCATCCAGGTCATTTGCAAACCCCGCTGATGCCATCAGCAGACACTCCGTCTGCTACCCCAGCAAACATGAGCAGGGCACACAAAGCCACTGTTTTCCAGTGTGTGCCTAGAAATAGTCTCTCAATGGCTCTCCAAAGCACTTACGTGATTTGAGAGCCTACCTGTAACTTTAAAAATTACTTTCCACCTTTGATATTGTTTAAATTGCTCCAGGTCTTGGTACCCAACAAAACCGCAGGGACTGCAGAGGAGTTGTGCAGTCCCAGCTCCCAGCAGAGGGGCTGAGCCAGTCCAGTGCGGACCTAGAAGCCTACCTGTAGGAAATACTCCCCTTTTAGGTCAAAGGAATTAATTTTTGGCCCATTTCCAAAGGCCACATATCCTTTTGCTCCTCTGTTTTCCAAAAAAAAAAAAAAAGAATTAATCTTTTTCACCTATTTCCAAGATAAGAAAGGAAACAAATACACTTCCCACTTGAAACAAGCAAACCAAAAACAGAGAGCCACGTCTCTGAAGAAGCAGCACTAGCAGAATCACCACGATGTTTGAAGACTGGCAGACGGAGGGCAGACCCCTTTCCCTGGTGGCGAGCAGATTTGGTTCAACAGCCGCGTTACAGCGCGGAGAAGGGGCGCTGAGCCGGGGGGTGGGCGCCCTCCCTATCGCCGGCTGCCAGCACTGAGCTTCGGTAGGCTCTGACGGCACCCACAGCCCAGCAGCAGGAAAACAGCCCAGGGCTTTTTCCCCTAGGGAAAAGCTCGGCTGTTTTTTTTTTTTTTGTGTGTGTGTTAAAAGGAGAAAACAGAATTATTCCATTTGGAAATATCTCTGCAGCTGGCGTCCCCGTCCAAGGGGTGGCAGGGGCAGCTCAGCCCAGAGGAAGGCGGAGGCCACGAGGCACCTCAGCTGCATGAAGGGCAGCAGCGCTCCAGCACTTTCCCAAGGCTTCTGGTTTTGAGCTGTTTTCCTGCAATAAAAATGCAAAATTACCATGGTGAACAGACACCTCTCAGTCTCCAAACACGCTGCTTTGTCAAAACCCCGATTCACCTTTTCAAAACCTTTTTGTCAGACTGTTATCAGTACTAATAAGGACATCTTGAAGGGCCTCCTAGTAGACACAGGGTATTTTCTACTAGACTTCCCTTTATTTCAGTATTGCTGAAGTACTAGCAATATTTTAATATTTCTTATTTAATTGCCTTATTATTGATTAATATTTATCATTCAAGTATACAAGAAAATATATAGGATGGGCAACGTATCAGCGCAGCATCACTGGAGCAACATCGAGTTATGGAATTTCCTGACTTTTAAATGCTTGATCTTGCAACATTAACATTGCATTAACACTGGGGGGTTTTGCATTCAATTTTATAAAGGCCAGGGGGAAAATAACCTATTTCCCTGCTGCCCATATTTGAAATCCATGCTTAAGTGCACATTGGGTCAACCCCTAACCAGATGTGACTACACAGCCAAGTTATTGGATTTCTTGATGAATAGAGATCAGGAAATGCACCTGTCTGGCTGCAGAGAGAGATTTGCATAAAAATGAAGATTATGTACACCTGCATATGTAAAATATCAATGAACAGAATCAAGTGTATGTATGTAAGACCCACAACACTAGCTTTCAGATAAAGCACTGCAGAGTTGTTTTAAACCCAAGTGTCCCCTCTCTGGGAGAAGAGCAAGAGGAGAAGCTGGCAGCCAGGTCCTCATTAGCTGATTCAATTTCCTGGCACAGAAATCCACTGGAAAGTTGCAACAGCTCTCGTCTGTCAGGTGGTTCAAGATTAGGCTAGTAAGTGCACTAATTGCTGCTTATCTTCTGCTCCATATCCAAAAGGCTTCAGTTACAGGAGAGCTTAGGAGCAGGACACCCAGAGCAGGTAACTGCAGCAGGACAGCACGGGGAATCCTGGAGCAACGCTGCGTCCCGGGGTTGCGTGCACCACCTTGATTGCAGCTCCTCAACGCCGGGGTCTGAGCTCTGTGGGCTCAGGTGCCGGGTGGCCACTGCAGGTCACAGAGCAACTGCCCAAGCCTGGGCTGCAGCAGTTAATAAGCTCTCTCATGCATACACGCACACATATTTCATTTGTGCATCCGTGCAAGAGGTACAAATATAGGGAGAGAGGGCAGAGAGGGAGGGTGCAAAGTGCAATGCTGTTAAAATCAGACTCCACACATGCCGTGCCCTGCCTGTACTCACCGCTGCCTCCAGTCGCTGGTCCCGGTGCGTGGCTGGGCACCAGTCTGCAGCACCTGGGGCAGGACTCAGGGAGAAGCGGGGTCTGAACCCCACAAACCCTGGGAGCTGGACAAGGAGCAGTGTGGGAGAGCACAGAGGCCAGCCCTGCAGCCAGGAAAGTCTGCCCTTGGGCCGTCCTTATCTGGGAGGCTCTAATTGCAAGTGCTAATCAGCAGGTGCCAATCAGAGACCCTTGTGTCACCTGGTGCCCTGCACCTCAGCAGCAGGCACTTTGCTTTCTGTGGCTGTGGCCTGTGTCCCTGCAGAGTCCTGTTTCCAGCAGTGAGGAGTCTCCCAGCCGCTGGCCAGGCACGGGACGGCTCCATCCGCACCCGTGCGGCAGCTCTGGGTACCCGGACGCGCGCCCATCTGCCCCAGGGCCATGCAGATGGGAGGGCACGGGGGGGCCACCACCGCCCCGCCACGGCCCCGTCACGGCTCCTCCCCGCGAGAAACCACGGCAGGGCTTTTGCCTCGCAGAAGGCTGTAGTGTCTGCTGCAGGGATGGGATTGCCTTCGAGGAACACCCGGCCCTTCCCAATGGCGGCTTGTTCATACCACCGGGGATGTTGTTCCAGTCATTAATTATCTCCATGTAAGAAACTCGTGCATTTGCAATCTGACTGGCCTGGCTTTAGCTGCCAGTCCAGGTATCTTAATCTGATGGAGGAAAGAAAATTTTTACTTCTGGAGATGCTAAAGTCGCCTCTGAATTCTCTGATGCTTGCCAAGGTATTCTGAGTTTCATAAACCCTCCAGCCCTCTGAGGTGAGGTTTCCAGCCCAGCCCTGCATAACCTCTGCTCTTTTTCCACCGTCCCTGCCGAGCACCGGCAGAGCCGGGCACAGCTTTCCAGGATGCTCCCATGCCTGGCAGGCTGCTCTGAACCCCGTGCACCAGGAGCCCCTGAGGCTGGTGCTGCTGCCGCACTGCCCGCTGGGCTCCGGCTGCCAAACCCCTGGCTATCCTGCTGCTGTTGCGAGCGGTGACCAGACGTGTGAAGCTGCTCCTTGGTTGGGTTCTCCTTTCCTTGCTAATATTGCTTGGCTTGAAATTTTGTTCTACCCAAAAGGGAATGTTTCCAAGTTGATTTCTCACCGGTTTTATATTCCCTTTAATTTAGAAAACCACATATAAATAGCAGAAGGTATATTTCGTGTGTACACAACCACTTTTCCAATGGCTTCATTGTTGTGTGTGAAATTAAAATAACATATTGATGATAAATTTAGCCTGATTTATTGTTAGCGAACAAGGTCAGTGCTGCTATATATGCTGATCCTTAGCCCGGTGCGGTCACAGGGACAAGGGACAGCGGTTGGGGCCAGGGTCCCCCAGCTTCGCTGTGGATGGAGGGCAGGAGATGCCTCCCCAGAGCTGGGCGTTGCGGTTGCTCCCTCCACACTCACCGTGGCCGGGAAGGATGGCGAGGGGACCTGGGGCCAGGGCCGCAGGGCTGGGGGACCGAGGGGATGGACACGTCGCAGTTGTTACTGCCCCGCGGGGCCCTCGGAGGCTCTGCCTTAATGGCGTGATTAAGCCCATAAAAGAATTACAATTAATTAAGCATTATTTTTAAATTAAGAAAAATCTCTCCTGCGTCAGGGCAGCCTCATGCCATGGCAACCAAGCCTTTCTCATTGCTCAACCCTGCAATATTTCTTCCTGGGAATGAATATTGCAGTACTGGCAGCAGGTGGCATGGAGATGCCGGGGTGCCGGTGGCGCGGTCCCGTGGGCCACCGGGTGTCACGCTGGCTTCAGTCTTCACCTCTGCTGCGAGGGTGTGCAGCAGACATCTCCCTGGGGATGCACCAGCCCCACGCTCCCTTGGCCGCAGGGGCTCTCCATGACTCCCTGCGCTCCCCGGTCCCCCGTGCTGGAAGGGATGGGCACCTCTGCTCGGGTCCAGACCCTTTGGCTGCTGTAGGGAGAATGAGAATTGTACGGATTCACGGCAGGCAGCTTGTACAGGAGAGAAAGTACATGTTGTAAAGGGACCTTACAAAAAGTAGGCTAGCAAATACCAGTGATAACTATTTTAATACATCTCCTCTGACATGAATAGGAACTTTCTCTTACAACTGAATATAAATAGAAGTTGGACACAGCATTACTATATGAATAAATGAATTAATCAATCAATGACAAAAGCATACTATGTAATCAAAAGATTTTTCATGTTAAGATTAATTTAGTGTAATACACGCCTAAATATTACATAAGCCCCCTTGACATTGAATTATATGACTTGGGGATGGGAAGGGGGCAGGCTGCTCGGTGCGGGAGGGCGGGACAGAGCCAGGGAAGCGGGTCGCCACCTCAGCAGCTGATGGCACGGGAGATGCTGGCACCCCCTGCTCTCCGGGCAGTGGTCCTCCCCGAGGGGCCACAGGGCCAGGCCCAGCAGACCCGGCTCCTCCAGCCATCAGGGTTTGCTGCGGGGCAGCACGGGGCATTGCAGGGTGCACCCGGTGCGCTGGCTGGGGGACGATTTCCCACGGATAGGTTCTTTTCTTTATTCTTTGAGAGCACGTATTTTCTATATATGTTCCGGGTGGACTGAAGGAAAAGCTATATATTTGTTTATACTGGAAACAAAGGCCACAGATTTCGGACTTTGCCCTTGCAAGCCTGTGAGAGGCTGAATATTCCTGCAGGATTGGGCGCTCCCCCTCCCTGGGAAGCGATGGCAGCTGAGGGCTCTCGCTCCTTCCAGAGCTGGCGTGTAAGGCTTTGCCTGCACAAGTTAATTAATCTAATGAGGCAACTTCTCTTGATATGTTATGTGTTCTGTATGCTTTCTCCCAGCAAATGATCACACATCCTAAAAATATAATCTTTATTCTCCACTTAAAGTTATGCTTGGAAGTCGAGGTTAGACAAATTCAGCCTTGAAAGAAAATGTAATTTCCTAGCAGCGAGCATAATTAAACATATGGAGCAGTTACCAGGGGAGGGAGCACACCCCCGTGGCTTAGTCATTAAAACCAGATTACATATCTATCCAACAGATCTGCTTTAACTCAGCTTGGTGGTGGACATTGGTAATGGTCAGTGTTTGGCCTTGCGCCCTGCTGTCCCCTGTGCAGGCTTGTGCTCGCGACCTGCGGGAGCAGAGGCTTGTCCTCGGCGATGCTCTGCATGGATGTGCTCCTGCAGGGCGGCAAGGGGCAGCTCAGCCCTCCCATGCCCGTAACAGCCTAAGAAGATACAGCAGATAAAATGTTTTTCTTTTCAGGCCATTGGGATTACACCATCACCCGTCTGAGAAGTACAGAAATAAATGTCCTGCTCCTATTTGTCCTGTAAGACTGGGAAAGCCACTTCTCCTTACAAAACATACCCATGGCCGTGCAGGGCTGTGCCATGATGACCAGACCGAGGTGTTCGTGTTCCTCCTTGTGCCCAAAGCCCATGGCCGTCGAGCATGGCTGGCTCCAGCAGGGTCTCAGGCTGGCTCGGCCCCAGGCTGGAGCACATCTGCCAGAGCCCATCCACCTACGGACTGCTGGTCGCTCTTCACGGCGAGCCGCCCGTTCTCCTCCCTGATCTCCGATGTGCGTGTCTGGGAACATCTGGGCAATTCAAGTAAGGTTAAGGGGCCAGGGAGCAGTAAAAGGTGATGCGGGGTTTATTTGTTCGGTGCTAGTAAGATGATACCATCAGGGGAAGAACCTTTTGATTTTGCATTTATGTTGTATATTGATTTCCTTTAAAACAGTGACATGGGCTATTGCTAATACCTGTCTAGTTAATACTTAATGGCAACTCTGCTCTTACAGCCAATGAAGCAATTTTATAATATATGTAGGAAAACATACTTCTGTACATCTAATACTTTGAGGTTTTTTTCGTTATTTCTAATCCCAGTTTGCATAGATTTCAACTGAAAAAATGGAGGGATGAGGATCAAATGTGCTATCTCAAGAGGCTCTTGCAAGGTAGATGGAGGTTAGACTTACTCTGTGGGTGTTGCAGGAGACAGAGGGCCGTATCATTTTGCAGTATCTTAGAGGGACCACCACGACTAAACTTTTTCTGCAACACATTTCTCCACAGAATTATCTGCAACAAAACACTTCCCCTAAAACTGAAGGGGAAGCCAAGATTTTCACGTGGCCAAAAGCTGTTGAGTGAAAGCACCACACAAGTGAAAGCATCCTTCATAAAAAGGAACGTCTGTTGCAGTGACGCTCAGGTGTACGGGTGCTCTGCTTTTGGAAACAAGGAAGGCGCAGCCCCAGGCGATGCCTGGTAGCGGCTGCAGCAGAGCTAATACCCCTTTGCCCGACTGCCTGCCCGTGGGAACTGAGAGCAGCCACGCTGCAGCGTAAGTGGCATCAGCGTGGGAGAAGGACGTAAGGAAGATGACAGCTACAGACCAAGGCAGGGGACGGGAAAGGCATGGCTGCACCTCCTGAGAGCACTCGGCTGGGCTGAGCCATGAAATAACTCTCCATGCAGCGTTTGCCTTCAGGCGGGATTGATGGTTCCAGATGAAGCAGAAACTTTGATTTCATTTTTCTTGGTGGTGAATTTGCCAACACCCATGTTGATTAACATGAAATTCTCTTTTCCGTTTGCAACGTGCTTCTACTAAATTTTTCAAACTTTTTATGAAGCGAGGCATTTTGGATGGAGACAGGTGGAGACAATGGATGCGGGGAGGGAATTGAAATGAAAAGATTTGATCATGGGAGAGCAGGAATATGCAGTTAATACCGTGGAAGGATGAAATCAGAGCAGCCAGGAGGGGGAGGAAGTGTTCTTTACTTGGGGACGGAGATGGAGGAGGACTTTAAAGCTGAGCCCTGTGTAGCTGCACATGAGCCTGCTGCAGGTGCAGCGTGAGCTCCTGAGGGGTCCGAGTCTGGGGCCGAGGCCGTGGGGGGGACGGGATGAGCCGCTTGCTGCCCTGGTGCCACTCTCTGCTCAGGGCCTGGGCTCGGTGAGGCGAGGGCACGGACCCCCTCATCAGCTCCATGGGGCCGTCACCATCTCTGACTGCTCACATGAAAATGAACCTCCCTCTGGCCCCACATTTACCTTCTGAAGTCCTACTTCAGCTGCTGCAGGTTTGTCACTGCTGCAGCCCTTGTTTCTGAGCACAGGGGACTGCTGAAGGTTTTGGGGCCATGACGAGAGACAGTTCCCGTTGCAATAATCCAAATCCTGCTGTACGGTCCTGGGACTTCAGGGAGACTCCGAGAGACCCAGGCAGTTTTGTGCGACGGCAAATTCACCCCTTTCTCCCATGCCCGTTTCAGATGCGGGCAGTCAAACCTGGAGACAGTGCAACCCATAAACACGCAACCGTGGTGCGAAGGGACAGGGCAGGGGACAGGGAGGCTCCGGGCATCCACCGGGACCAGCTGCACCTCTGTGCTGGTTTGTATACCACACTGGGGTCTTGTGTCTGTGGGCAGTGCCCAGATCGTGCAATGAGCAGTGCAAGCAGTCACAGGCAGCAGCAGTGCTGAGGGCACCCCGTGCCTGTTGAGAAGGACAGTTGGACAAAGCTGTACGTCATGCACAAATACATATGAATAACAAGTCCAAGGATGAAGGTGCTGGGTTCCAGAGCAGTCTGGTCGGTGCCACCAGCAGCAGGGCAGCCAGGCAAAGGGGCTGCTGAAGCCAAGGCAGGCTTTGACCTGGTAACTTTAGGAAGAGCTTTGGGGCAAAACACCTTGCACTGAAATACCTGCAAATTGGTCCTTCCTCCTCAGGCTGGGACAGGGAGGGTTTGGTTCAGAGGGAGAACTTGGGGGCAGTTCCCCGTCCCTGTCCTCGCAGACACAGCTGTGCCGCCGGCTCACACAGGCAAGGACCTGCCGAGCAGGTGCAGGTCAGCTCTGGAGAAGCACAGAAACCCCCATCTCCCACTAACCCCAGTGTTTCCACCACAGTGTTCCCATGCAATATCTTCTCTGTCACCAACAAGTCACGGTGCTGCCTTACTGCTGGTGTGTTCACCACCGCAAGTACCACCAACCGCCCGTCACGCAGGCATCCCCTTGGGGTGAGTGTGCAATGAACGCGCAGGCAGGAATTGCTCATCCAGTTGCATTGCAAAAGCAAGTCTCAGTCCTTGCGCCTCCAAATGCTGGGCTGCAGGTGCAAAGCAGGTAGCAGTAAATGCATGGCTTTGCTTTGCACCTGCAGAAGAAATGAGCCTTATTCTTTTGCAAATTTACCCCATAATGAGAAACATATGTTATAGAACATGATTTTCTACAAACCAAGCATTTGCTGCATAGTTTATGGTTAAGTCTGAATGTAGTCACAGCTGTCATGGGAATTATGGGTTCCTTGATTTTCATAATTAAAAAGAGAGAGACGAAAAGAGAGGGGAAAGGAAGCAGGAGCCCACAGCCTGGTGCTGTAGGCACTGCCCATGAGTGCTCAGCAGGCGGCTTCGCTGCAGGAAGGAGAAATTCTCCTGTTGGAAATTCACTGAAATATTTCCTATACCGGTAGGTTATGCAGAGAACACCGTCTGCCTGATTCGGCGGTTAATTAAATAAAAGATATTACAAATAAAAAAATAGATTCTGGTTTTGGGCTCTTGGGAAATCATTACTGACTAGTGACCTCTCTTAACCTGGATAAGGTTCATGCAGGAGATGTCAAAGCGTGAAGCATAGCAAATATCTGTGAGCATGTACAATTACAGGTTTATTAAAGGGAAACAAGGACCATACGATAAATGGAAAAACCTGTTTTATGGACACAGTGAGCAGGCGTTTTCAAAAAGAGCCAAACTGGTTTCAGTAGGGGCTGTGCCCCCGAGCTCCAGACAAGCTGTCCAACCGGGGATGAAGGAGCAGCTCTGCTGCCACGTATTCCTGCCAGCACAGGAGACGTTTCACCTGGGCACAGCGGAGGATGAAATAGTGGGTGAGGAATGCATTAAAAGTCTGCCTGGAGAAGCGTCTGGGGAGAGAAAGGGCTGCCTGGGTAGAACTGGCTTATGTGGACCAGCTCAAAGCCAGCACAGACCGGGGCTTCTCCATCAAGGTTATCATCCCAGTCCAGCTACCAGGGCTAGAGGACTACAGGGGGTTCCCAAACAGCGTTCCTCTTGCATTTATGCCCTGCCTGCAGGTGGGTCTCCGAGACACTGCGAGGACCGGAGCAGAGGCATGGGCACATCCGCACCCCTGCATGGCCCTGCAGCCCCACGTGCTGCATCGACCGTGCGTGACCCTGCAGCCCCACGTGCTGTGTCGGCCGTGCATGGCCCTGCAGATCCCGGCAGTGAACAGGGCCCCGGCTCCCACCGCGCTCTGCCCTGCCCCTGCCCACCGACAGCTCTGCTCCTGAGGTGCCCACGGCGGTGCCCACGGCAGCACCCACGGGTTAGCGTGGGCTGAACTCATCCTCCATGCAGGAACAACCCGAAACCTTTGCCGCTGCTGTTGCTCTTGACCAATGCTATAAACCGCAGAAAGTGCCTGGGGACAAAACTCTGGGGCGATACAGGCACCACTTTATTTGCAAACACTGTGGGAAATGCCAGGCAGAATCGTTCCCCCCCCCAGCCCCTCTGGTTCCCGCTAACGAGGCGCTTGCTGCTTCTCTCATGGTACCCTCTGCTTCTGCGACCGTAGGGAACGGCAGGCGCAGGGTGCGGGCAGTGGGAGCCCCGGCCGCGGGAGCCCCGGCCGCGGGAGCCCCGGCCAAGGCAGCCGGCACAGCGTCACTGCGCAAACGGCGCTTCTTTCCCTGCCTCTCCGCCAGCATTCCCCACAATTACAGCTCCGTGTAATTAATAATGTTTTCATGAAGGGCATTTTCCTTGCATTGGGAAACAACTGCAATCACATTGACTGTATATCAACCAAAATACAAGTCACTTGGGGAATAAAGCAAAGATGTAATTGAGGATCCGCTATTTATCACTCTTTCCAGAATTATCGAACACACAGCACTAATACTTTTGACACACGCTGTTCTCAAGCACTTGTTTCATTGTCATCAGATAATTTTTTTTTTAAAGGAAATAAAACATCTAACTACTTTCAAAAGTCTCTTTGACTTTCAATCGTGAGCGTGTTGCTTATTAGTGAGATGAATTTATAGGTAAGGCGCTAATCTTTTATAATCATCCTTTTATAGGCAGATGCCATCAGGTTTGCATAAGTAGTGACATTAACCGTTATAGCTTTAAGTAGAAATCAGAGTGCAGAAACGTAAATAACTACTGGATTTTAATATGTAATTAGTGATGCGAAACCTTAGTTAGAATATTTAATTACAAAAAATGGGTATGTTTCACCACACTTGTTCCAAACCTGTGGTACATCTGACGCGTGCAGAGCCGCCGGCCTTGAGCGTTTACCCGGCATTTTGCGACCTCCTCGCGCAGCTGGGAGCTCCGGCGCGGCTGGGTCTACACAGATTTGTGCAATTGGATAAGAACCCAAGAATCAAATCCTAAATCCTATCTATTTGTGGGGATTAGCCTGTTCAGCTAATTCACTGAGGTAGGATTTTTAGTTACTCGACTAGTCTTTCAGACTGCATCCTGAGGGAAATCAGGCAGCATCTCTCCAGCTTGTACACACCAGCAGCCAGCCCACGCGGCCGGCTCCACTGGCAGGTAAGCAATGCTGTTACTGCACTGGGAGCCGGGGCCGAGACGCTCAGGCAAACAGCAGCCGTGCCTGTCACAAGTGAAGAGAGTGGAAAGCTTTCACACGTTGATGCCTATAGCCCAATTACAGCGAGATTAGCAAGTTTATTCTTCCCACCTTTAAGTAGCAGCCCACCTCCCCTCCCCTCATCCAGCCAAATGCCGTAATATTTTATGAAATCTCTAGTGTCACTTCAGCAAGGCTCCTGATAGACGTAGGGAGGAGGGGATGAAATAAAAGAAGTAGACAAATAAAGGACAAAGGGCAAGATGCTGCTTGATTTATGTACGGCATCCTCAGGAGAAACTCCCCTCCACCCCAGCGGCGGTAAGAGGTCAGCGCTGCAGGATCGGTCCTCAGATTTGCAAAAGGAGTTTCCCTTCGATCCCCACCTCACTGCAGCCTTCAGGGAGCTTCGGTAATTAGGGCTGTGTGTGCATTTCCATTGCAACTCCCGCCACGGGAACTCTCTGCCCGGGCTGGAGGTAGGACTCGGGTCTCGGACACAATAGGAAAGTTCAGCCTTTCCCCTGTGCCGGTTTTGTCCTGCGTAAGCCCCGGCTGGCCCACACCGTGCGGGCTGATTGCTGCTCTTCTCAAGCCTCCAGGAGCCAAGCGTGGTCCTGGGGTGTCCTACAGCAGAAAAAGCGGGAGGCGTGCCCTGCTGTGCAGGGGGACACCCCTACTGCACCCAGCGCCGCGTGTGAGCGAGCTGCCCAGCCGGGGGCTAGGACGGCCCCTTGCCCCCCGCAGAGCCGAGCTCATCCCTTGCCCCGCTGGGCTGAGCCGTGGGGCTCTTACTGGGAACAAGGGATAGCTGGCAAGTGGGGAGACAGGACGGGGGCTAACCCCACTGCTCTGCTGCGGGGACATGGCTCAGGCGCCCTCCCTGCCCCTCGCTGCCCCTCCCTGTCCCTCCCTGCCCCTCCCTGCCCCTCGCTGCCCCTCCCTGCCCCTCCCTGCCCCTCGCTGCCCCTCGCTGCCCCTCCCTGTCCCTCCCTGTCCCTCCCTGCCCCTCGCTGCCCCTCCCTGTCCCTCCCTGTCCCTCCCTGCCCCTCCCTGCCCCTCCCTGTCCCTCCCTACCCCTCCCTGCCCCTCCCTGTCCCTCCCTGCCCCTCACTGCCCCTCGCTGCCCTACACTGTCCCTCCCTGCCTGGATGGGGAGCACACGCGGGCAAGCGGGGACCCGCCAGCTCGGGCAAGGAGCAGGAGCACCACAGGGGGCTGCAGCCCCACGGGCTGCGCTGCCTCCCCCAGAACGCCAGCGGGCACCCGACCCTGCAGGTACGGCTTCGGGGTGGGCGGCTGCACCACTCCAAACAGGGCTGACCTTGGGCCGGTTCTGCCGGAGCTCCCCTCCGGGTGGGCTGTGAGCTGGACACGGGCCTGGCCAACAAGTCCCGGGTCTGGTCTGAAGTGTGTTTCTGCACTCTCCCCCGCAGGCAGCAGCACTAGTGCCCGACGTAACTCGTCAGGAGGAGGGAATGGGAGCGCACTGCCGTTGTCTCTGACTCCATTTACTGCTGAGGACTTTTATTTTTTGACTGGATGAATGAAAAAGGTATTATGAGCAAGTTACAGAAAGTGGGGAATGAGAAGTGTAGCAAGCATAAAATAATTCAGAACAACAGGCGTCTTTCACATGGCCAGTGTGGCCAACAGAGGAGCAGCATCGCGGCTGCGGAGCCATAAATAACAGCGGAAGGGAGGAGAAATTTGGCAGTGACAGCAAGAGGAAAAATACGTGATTTCAGATGCAGCTTGGCAAGAGGGGCACCGGCGCCGTGTCCCACTAACGGTCTTTAGGATTTGTTGTGTTTGCAACACGCTGATCCCCATTCCGGAAAGTTCAGAAGTAGTTGCTGGGAGTTGAACAATTCTTTGACACTCATTAATGCTGATAATACCCGATCAAAGGCCAGATATTAGCTGTGCAAATACAGGCAAAACTCTTTTGCATAAGAAACATCTTTTAAAAGTTGCAAAGCTCCCCAGAACCAGCGGTTGGGAGGCATTCATTGTGTCATATGCATTAATTCGGTTGGCACATTACAATGTTAAACTAAATGACATTATTACAAAGCTGTGCTAAGAAGTGTTGACAGGTCCATATGGTAATTTTACAATGTATAATGAACACACAGACTCCTTTCTTGCAGAAATTTATAGTTCAAATCTATACCCAGGATATCCAGTTTTATTTCCAGAAACTTAAATTGACTTATTACAATGTAGTGAATGTATAAATTAGTTCCAGTAGTTAAACTGAAGCATTTCCCTACAGACTCAATTAGATTCATTAATCTACTGTGTAGACCTGTAAACGGTCCATTGTTCTTTTCCCCCCAAAATGTCAAAAACTATTTCTCTAACTATAAAATATTTCCTACAAAAACTGTTTTAAATGGTAAGAATTATTTAATATTAGGAACCCAGATCCACAAATTATTTCAGCGCCCTTGTTCTTCTTCAAAAGAAAAATAGGGTTCAGCCCTTACCAGATAATTTAGTGGGACGGAGGCTGAATTCACTCTTCTATTAAGCTTAAGACCTACCGACATAAAACAGATCACTTCCCACCCTCATCCAGGAGAATAAATCGGCTGGAAAGGGGATCCTTGTGTGTTTTCGTAACCTACCACACATGTTGCTCCAAACGTTTGTACACAACCAGATGCTGCCAAGGGTCGGCTGCAGACGCCGGCCCGGCACGGTATCGGCAGGGACCCGCGCCGGGCGTCGCAGGAGAGCAGCCAGCGGAGGCAGAAACCTTCCACGTCCCACAGGGAGCCAGCCGGGGAAGGGGGTCTGCAAAAACCCGGCTGCGCATGGGGACCATAACCTCTGTTTACAGGTCAAAGAGATGGTCTTAAAAATATTGCTGCCTCAGAACAAAAATCCACTTCATTCGCATCCATCGGCACAGCTCCAGCCTGATTCGCAGTTTCTTCCTTTTTGGTTCTGCTGCATAACGGGATTGATTATACGCTGCTTTGTGGAAGGGACACAAAACCAAGACGCAGGCGACCAACAACGTGCCCTTTATTGATGGGGCCTCATCGAGCCAGTTAAACTCTGCAGTGACAATTACAGGGCACCGTTCCCAAAACAGAGGGGTCAGAACAAGCCCACGGTCCTAACTGAGGGAGCGGGTAAGCTCCGAGGGCTGGAGGTGGGGAACTGCTGGGAGCACGGGAACTTCTGCGAAGGAAGGAGGGAAGGAGGGAAGGAAGGAAGGAGGGAAGGAGGGAAGGAAGGAAGGAGGGAAGGAAGGAAGGAAGGAAGGAAGGAAGGAAGGAAGGAAGGAAGGAAGGAAGGAAGGAAGGAAGGAAGGAGGGAAGGAAGGAGGGAAGGAAGGAAGGAAGGAGGGAAGGAGGGAAGGAAGGAAGGAAGGAAGGAGGGAAGGAAGGAAGGAAGGAAGGAAGGAAGGAAGGAGGGAAGGAAGGAAGGAAGGAAAGAAGGAGGGAAGGAGGGAAGGAAGGAAACCAGTAGCTTTTTGCAGCTTCTGATTTTTTGGTTTGGCAATACCACTCCATGTTCTCGTTGTCAGAAACACGATGCAGTCCACACGGCAGAGTTTTCTACAGTGAAAACCCATTCCCATTGAAGGAAAGTGCTGCAGGGAAGTGCGGGGTTGGAGATCCCCCCGCCTGCATTTGGAGAAACCCCGTCCAGGGGTGAGGGGAACGTGCGGAACCCGGCAGCAGGCATGGCACGGGGTGCTGCTGGTGAGCAGGGACGGTGTCCACGCCAGCGTGGAGGGCAGTGAGGAGATTGAACATCTGCTCACTTGGGGAGCCGCCGGTGGTGGGGGACACACGTGCTATTTGTGAAAGGGATGGAACCGTGGTGGGGACAGAGAGGGAACGTATTGACCTCAGTGAGGTCTGGATCCAACCCCAACAGCATCCAAAAGTAGACTGGGAATGGAGAACATATTTTGGCTTTGGCAAATAATGGGCACATACACTGAAACACAAAGGTGTAGACTGTAACTACTGTTATTTTCTTATTTCACTGAGAATTTTCAAAGATAAAAAAGTTGTTTGTTTCAAAATATCACTTCCAAATTTCAACACTCTCATCCCATAGGATGAAAATTAACTGTTTTGAAAATGCCATATTTTGAAAGTAAAACTTTTACAACTTGTCTCCACACAAGAAAATTAGACAATTCAACTTTAGGAAAAAAGAAATTTTGGCATCATAAAAATTTCATGCAGCATTTGCAATAAAACACAGTCCCTGCTGTAAGAGGTCAGAGCAGAGCTGTGCCTGCCGAGTGACTTTCTTGATGGTGATCACGGATGTGCCTCTGGCACACTCCTGCCTCTGCCACAGAGAGGAGGGATGGCATTGGTATGGAGAGTGATCTGCTTCGGCTTCGTTGGCTCCACACCAGAGGGGACCACGTGCAGAAATAGGAGGGAGGAGAACGCGTACCCTGGGGTGCTGGGATGTAGCCAGGCAATGCCACACCTTCTGACAGGACTTCCATCAAATGTAATAACAAAAATAAAAATACAAAGTATTTTCGTAACACCTGGCCACTCACACCAGTAAGCAGAAATACTTATCCTTGTGGAGCAGGAGTGTGACCTGGTTCTGGGAAAACTCACGCGTTAGACACTGATTTCCCAGAGGACCCCACGAAGAGTAGTTTTGGGACATTCAGAACAATGTCCTCAGTCATCCTGAGGCCTTTGGTCCTACACTGCTCTCTGCGTTCAGCTTTAGTGCTGAAAAAAATGAAAATGTTCCAGGAACTTCTCTGGGAAAAACGGAAAATCTAAATCAAAACCTAGAACCTTGCACTAGAAACAAGTGTGAGTTATCTAACTCAGAGCGCGCTGAGGTTTCCTGTTAAATTGAGGATTATTTGGAAAAGAGACATGAAGAAGAAATTCCTGGCACCCCATGCCAATCCTGCTTTGGATCCCAGGATGCTTCTCATCTGCTGCACCGGCTCCGCTCCCAGTCCCCCTTCCCCTGGCTGGCAGCAGGGACACTCGCCCCGGACCTGCACTGTCCCTCTGGTGCAGGGTCGCAGAAATTGCCATGACATTCCCTACGTGCCGACTTCAGCAGAGAAATGAGCCATCCCTCACGGACTGCGATCACAAAAGCAAAATCTGGCTGTGATGGAGGAGAGTAAATTGCATTTCCTTCCCTCTCATGAATTAGCAATGAATTTGCCCAGTCCTGATTCTCAAATCTTTACTGCTGGCAATGTACAAAGCAGGAGGACCGCCGCATGATTCTTCAGGTATGAGGTCAAGTTTGCAGCATTCGTATTCATAAAACTTTGGCTCTGACTTTTACTCTGAGCAAATTTTATATGGGAGTCACTGAGAGAGAATAAATATGAAACACTAAGATGTCATTTACCATCCCTGCAAGCACGACCCTGATCCCGCATCCCTGCAACATGCACAAGTGTGCTCTGATTTCAGTGTAGATGTTGCTTGCAGGTAGATTGCAAGTTTGAGGGTTGACTTGTGCTCTTAAAAAATGTGTGGCAGACATGGTGTTTTCACCGGATTTTTAATATCTTAATAGTTCCCCTCCGGTCCACTTGGCTATATTAGAAATAACTACTGTCAGCAAAGAGAACAGACTGCTGCAAATGGCATGAGACCATTTCATAGCAAACATGTTCCCAGTGCATCCTAAAACCGAGGTGCAAGAGGGAAGGGAGTCAGGTTAGTATTAGCATTTTTCTCGCGGGAGAGATTTCCACCCTCTCTTGCTGAATCCTCCAGCTCAGGCGATCCTCTCCCACTCCCTCTCTCCCACATTGGCGTTTTTCCCCTGAGCAATGGCATTTAAAAAACATCTTTGTTCTGCTCCGAGGGCGACTCTGCCCTGCCCATCACTAATGTAAATGACCTTGGGGTGCTCGTGGAAATCGTGTGCGGGGTGTAAATCCCAGCTGGGACTCGAAGCCCCGCCACCAGGTAGCCAATAGTCAGCACGAGAAAACCATGTTGTTTAGCTACTCGTGCCACTGCCACCGATGCTATCGCCACTGTCACTCACATTTTTGCCTTGTCATCAGCCAGAAAGCGACCTGCTGACTGCAGCGAGGACTTTGTTGTTGCTTGTTTGTAAAGAGCATACCTGTTCTTCATTTCAGAGCATTTCCCCTCCCCTTATTTGACTTTAAAAGTTTACTGTGGAAACCAAGAAGCGGCCATACATTCACGAGGGAGTCAGTAGTGGCTAAATTTGATCTTCCCTCTGCTTCAGCTGGCTCTACAAAATAAGAAGTTTACTACTTTTTGTGACAAAATGGAGAATGGACTTAATTGCAGACCTGAGGTGCCAGAGGGCAGGCAGCAGCCCTGCATTATTGCTGGGGAGGGTTGGATTTGACACTGAGGAAACTTAGGAAAATCCATATGTGGAGCTGTTGGAAAAAGGCAGGATGTTCACTGGGGCTTGCCTGTGGCTGGGGTGTGCTTGGAGAAGACGGGGAGCTGCGGGGCTGTGCCCGGGGGCTGTTGGCAGGGGACACCAGCGCCCGGCGGGGGCGGCGAGACATGAACGTCGCCTGCAAATTAAACCCTGTGAGTCAGTATTTCCAGCACTGGCATCGTCAACAGTGCCATGCTGCAGAGTGAGGCAGGACGTACCCGCTTTATCCAGCACAGGAGTCATCTGGGTCTTGCACGAGGATGGTGCCTCTTGCAGAGAGGAGCGGTCCGCGGCGACGTGCTGGGTGGCCCCACACCAGCCCCAGCCCCAGCCCCAGCCCCAGCCCCTGCCCTGCCTCCGGCAGCCCTGACAGGGCTCCCAGGGGCACCGGCACAGCTCGTGCACAACTGCAGCTCTTGCAAGCTGCAGGGGTCTTGCAGGAGCCTGTTTCCAAATTGTCCCATTTGCTGGGATCAGATTAGATTGTTAATTAACCCGTGTTTCATTATCCCTGAGTTCATAGGTCCCGGTCAGCCATAGCTGAGTTTCACCGATACATCCAGGTAGCAGCAGTGGGACTCGGGACCCCGCCCAGGCCACGGTGCTCAGCGCTGCTCTGCTGATGCTTCGGTGCCAGCACCAAAGGAGCCGCCTGTGCTCGGCACCGCCGGGTGCACGCCAAGGCTCCCGCCCGCCCTGCCTCTGCCGACATGGACCCGCTGTGAGCACGTGGACCAGGGCAGGTTTTGGGGGTGTTTTGTGGCCAGGCGCTGCCTGTTCCCAAGCCCTCGCCCAGTGCTCGGCATGGCTGGTCACCGTGGGCACGGTGAAGAATTGTGCCGGATGGGGCACACAACACATTGGCGTTTGTTCCTCTCGAACTAAAGTTATTTCTGCAATGGAAAGAACTTGAGCGCAGCCGCAGCAGCTCTGAGTCACCCCCCGGTATTTCTGCCGGCTGGTGCTGAAAGAAAGTGAACATTCATGAAGCAGAGCCTCGCTGCTTGGGGAGTCCACTTAAACGCCACAATAGGAAGATTGTGGAGGAAGAATTCGAAGCAAATAATCTGGAAAATATTTAAGATAAATGTGAACAGAGTGGTGGGGGTTTTTGCGTGTTTGTTTTTTCCCTGGGAGAACCCAGAGCGGTGGAAGAGCAGCTACTGAACTGCTGGAAGGGCCTGTGGCTGCCTGGGGAGCCGCGCGTCTCCGAGGTGGAGGAATCCCGGGCAGGCTCTGCCCAGGAGAGCTGCCTTCAGGCTGCCTGGGCTGGGGGCGAAGGGGCAAGGTGCCAACCGGTTGGCTGCCAGTGCTTGGAAAAAAAAGATTATTATATAAATATACGAATATACAAATATACAAATACAGGTGTGTATTTGAAGGGCTGTAACTGTTCTACAGATGCATCCTCTGTTATGGTGGTATTTAACTGCGTTTAGCCTCCATGAGAGCACGTGGCTGGGCAGCGACCCCGTGGCCATCCCCACGTCCATCCATGGGGTGACCGGGATGGCTTTGCTGTCCTGCTGTGGCCCCGGGCACAAAGGCTGCCGGGAGGAGAACTGGGACCGCAGCGGTGCGGGGCTGCTCAGTGAGGTGCACAACGGAGGGTGCAGAAGAGGAGCAGCAGCACACGCGTTGTCACTTCTGAACAAAACCTCGTCCCGCGTATGAACTACCGCTAAGTGTCACAGCCTGACTCACCTCATTGACCCACATTTTTGAGAGCTGGCTGAGGTGCGAGATGCGCGTGGTTGTTTTCCAGGTTGCGCTGAAGCCTTTGGGGGGTTCCAAACCTTCCCGTACCATTTCACTGCTTGCTCTCCCTTTCTGCCGCTCGGCTAGCTGGGCAAGTATTGCTGCAGGAATCGTCTGTGCTGGGTGTCAGGGCTGACCCCTCCGGCTGCTTTTCAGATAAAGGGGCTGTGGGGTGAGGCTGGGTCCTACAGGAACAGTGGTGCCGGAGACCCCGCAGCTGAGCCCGTGTGAATACACATCCCCTGCAGCTCTGCCCATTTCTGATGCACGCGTTGCCTTCACGGCCAGACCCGGGGAGCAGGGGCAGGACTCCAGGACCATCTGCCTCTGCTTTTGGCCGTGCCCAAGGGTATGTGTCCAAAAGCTTGCCCGCTGCCCGGGGGGTCCCGGGGCACAAGTGGGACATAGGGACGACTCCAACACCTCTGCTCACACGGCAGAGCCATGGGGCACCTCGCTCCCAGGGGAACCATGGGCCATTTGGTGTCTAGATGTTTGTCCTTGAGAAATGCCCACCACTGGGAGCTCGCCCACCGGAGGGGCTTACAGCCTTGTCCTGAGATCACTGCGCCAGGACACATCTTCCAGTTTAACGTGGACACTCAGAGCCAGTGTACACCCTCAGCTGTCTCCCACCTGCTTGCTTGCAGGAGACTGTAGTGGCACACTCCAGACTCACCCCTCTTCCAGGAAAAAAGACTCCCAGAGAGCGGTATCCATTCCCAGAGCCTGGTTTGGTGAAGTTTTGAGACCCTCGAGGCACACCCCTAAGAACTGCGGCTGGCCTGCTGGTTTTTAAAAATAGGCTGAGCTGGCTGGGTCCTGACGTCAAAGATAGGGCTTTATCAATGTCACCTTTATGTTAGCAAACAGATTAAACGCTTCTAATATCTCCCATAATGGCATTCTGTATGGTCGAGATCACATTTGCGATAGTATATTTGATACAGTTGTAAACCTTGAAAGAATAAGGGCTGCCTAAGAGAATAGCTTTTTCTAGCTTAAACACATTACAGTTGCGAGTGTAAATCACTTGTCAGTTGATGGCAAATGTAACAGTGTTATAATCGGAGGAAAAAAGAAATAAAGTGTAGATAATCTTTTTCGCCATTTTCCTGGCAGCGTCAGCGGTGGGAGACTGACAGCCCTTCACTTGAGTGGCAGGTGTCCTTTGAAGCGCCTGTGAATCACTATCTGTGCAGACTGTTGAAATGCATATTTCCATCCTTATCGTAAAGGAATGGATGGGCAAGATAGGTGCTGTTAACATTGCAAATAGCTCCAGAATTATTCATTGTCAGCTCCAGGCAAAGAATAGGGGGAAAGTTTTATTATTCACCGCGCACAATAGCCGGATGCTTAATGATTCCCCGCTACCTTGGCAGGATTGTCTGCCGACTTCAGGCGCTCGCGGTGGGTGACACAGGTCTGGCCAAGTGTTAGAGCAAGATCATACGTCCCGGGCCCATTTTAATTTCTAATACATTAATCTTTCCCTCGCAGATGCACAATGAATATTCCGCAGCCCCTTGTTTGTCAGGAGCTGTCTGCCTTTCATCTATTCAGGTGGTTTCATTGACTCTGAAAGCGCGCTTAAAAGGCCTGATCAGTCAATGACAACTGTGGCACAATAGCAGGGAGCCCCGCTCCCCCCGTGCCCCCCCCGCCCCCCGGCATCTGATGGACACGGCTGACACCCGCTCCCCAGAGGCGCCCGGCGCCGGGCGCCTTCCCGAGAGACGTCCCGGGCGTTATCGCGGCGGGAGGACCGCTGCAGGCGGATGTATCGCGCCTCCCCAGCAGCTGAACCTGACCCCGCGCCACCGCGCTCGCACCGCGGGTCCCGCACTGAATTAAAATGGATTAAGTTGGCTTAGTGCTGTTTTACAAGCAAGCTGCATGCACCGCACCATTCATTTTTAATTTTAATCCTTTGTCTCAGCCTGCTAATTACGATTGTTTTAAGTTCATTATCCCGATGCGCACATTGTAACTCGCTGGATCCGCGTGCTTGTAAGCTGTGTCCTCACTTTTGCAGGTAGTGACCCTTGAATTGTTAAATGAGCCCGTGCCAGCGCCGAACAGCACACTCCGTGATCTACGATTCACTCCTCAGCTCTCGATTCTTTGGTCTCTAATTAATTAAGCAGCAACCCCTCAACGGCAAGGGGGATGAGGACCGCAGAAGCCCCCGGGGGTGGGGCAGGGGTGGGACAGCTGGGACCCCCAGGAGCCACTGTGGGTTGCGCTTGCCCCGACACCTCTCCCTCGCGCTCCCATTCCCGGGGTGGCCCTGCCGGAGCCGTGTCCACCCCGGCGCAAAACTCAGCCCTGGGCATCATTGTGGACCTGAGACCGGCGTGTGCCATCGTGTCCTCTGCCAGGACGGCACCCCCCCCGGTCCCTGCCACCCCGGAGGAAAGCTGGAGACCACCCAAACTAGGCAGACCCGCGGGGAGCATATTCACAGGACACATCAACCGTTCGTTGGACTGGGGACGCTCTCCTCGGCTTTCTCAGGGATCCCTACATTTGCTCAGAACCCCATGTGTCAAAAAGTGACTCAATTACCTCCAGTTTTTAGGAAATCATCTCTGATTCCTGTGGCCCCACATGTAGGCAGGAGGGATTAGCCATGGCCACACTGGGCTGGAGGTAACGGGAGCTGGCACTGTGCTTTGGGCGATGCGCCAGCCAGAGGGGGACCCTCACGGCCGCCTGGGGCTGCACGAAGGTGTCGGGTGCCCAAAGTGGGGTGGGGCACCCCATGGCCTACCACTCGGCTGGCTCTGGGACGGGGGAGCTGCGAGTTGTGCCTGCCTGCGGTGGCTCTGAGCTTGGCCAAAATTAACCTGCCGGTGCTGGGACACCCCATTCGTTCAACTCTCTCCTTAGTGAGGGGAAACAAACCTTCAGCATCCTCCTAAATTTAGGCCAAGGATAACACTTGATGGTAACAAGGTTTAAATCTGGTTTCAGTTCTTCCTGCTGAGGGGCTGGTGCTGGATTTCTGCTCCATTGCTGAAGGCTGAGGGACCTGAACATGAAGAGGAGCCCAAACCCTGGTGTGCAGACCCATGGTCCTCAGAGCACACCCACCCACGCGTGAAAGCATCCCCAGCCCTCCTGAGAGTCCCAGCCATCCCGTCGTGTAGGGAGAGCTTCAGAGCTGCAGTAATGACTAAGCATAAGCAGGTCTGCATGTGGATTCACCCCACTTTTGGAGACGTTCCTCCATCTGGGGTGCCGGGGGGCCCCGACGCAGACCGAGGAGGGATGCTCAGAGCCCCGGCAGGGCTGTATCCCGCAGCTGCTGTGAGCCGGCCCCGGGGCCGTGCTCCCACGCTGGGCTGGGCTGGTGAGAAGGGGCCTGAGTTCTGGTTCTTCCTGGGTGCTTGTGTTTTGCTGGGTTTAAACATGTTTTTCTCCCTCCCATAAGCACAGCACGAAGCGGGGCTGCTCTGGGACCTGTGCAGCTCTGGGGATGCTGCCCCTCTGCCCTGGCTGAGCAGCCCCCTTTGCCCTGAGGGCCGGGGGACGCCCCATCCCCGCTCCGCTGACCCCAAATCACCCAGGGTGCCTCATGCAAGGTTGCATTTTAATAACCCTTCACCGTCAGTTTCTCTTGCAGTGTTGTGCTGATTAACCAGGCACAGGCACATAGGGTTTGAAAAAACCCCTCTGTTGAACATTGCACCAAGGCTGGCCTGTGCTCTCAATAAAAGCTCATTAAGAAAAGATTATGAACATATAACAATACATTTTAAGTGCGCTGCAATGATCCATAAAATTGGTGTGGCTAATTAGCAGATCAAATCTCTATGAGAACTGGATCACTTTAATATCCTTGGGTAGTTTAATTCTGTAGGTATTTTACTATCCACACATGTTTAGTAAAATTAAATAACAGTATAAATGTTCAGTGGGATTAAAACAACAGTAAAATGAAACCAAACAAAATGAGTTTATTTTGTTAATAGAATAACAGAGAATCCCAATGTTGATATAACATTACACAAAATCTAGAGCAAACATAGTCTGAATCCCAGTCTCATTTCACATGTAATTAACCTTTCTCAATCAAGCTAAGCATCCCTTATACCTCCTCCACAACGGCTGTGCACCCACGTCTCTTCCTTCACGGGGATGAGAGGCAGGCGTCAGTTTGCAGGGCTGCTTCTTCCCTGCAGCGCGGCTGGGCCGGGGTCGGTGCCGGTGCCGATGCCAAACTGGGGAGCACCAGTCCCAGCCCAGCGCCAGGGCGGGAGCACGGCCGGGCAGCCGGCAGGTCCCTGCCCAGGGGTTCGGCCCCCAGCGGCGGCGGGACGGGGCGCCGGGTACCCCCCGCTCTCCCTCGCCGCTGCACGGGGCACGCTGGAGATGCCCTGCACCCTGGAAAGCTTCGCTCCAGCAGAGAAGCCTGGCAGAGCCAGGAAAGTGCTGGGAACGGTCGGGATGCCTGGGAAGTTCTTGAAGAGTTTAGGTCCCCCAGTAGATATGCTCCTCTTTGGGGAATATAATTTTTTTCCCTCTTTTGCGGTCCTTCAAATGAGCATCCAGACAAAGATGCTCCTGCAGGCGGGTGTGAATCTGCACTCTGTGCAATTCATTATTAAAAAAATCTGTCTGGAGTGAGACATCAGAAAGAACCAGGGCCGATATTTTTTTTTTTTTTCATTTTACTTTGTTTGATTGAATGAAAAACCCCTGAAAAAATATTTTAGAATCAATCAAAAAACTGAAAACACTTTAGCTTTCCTTCCATACAAAATTTAAATGCTTAAAAAGATTTTCTTTCATTTTGTTTTCAAGGGTTTCTACCTCTTGACTTATCAATTAAATTGCACTTTGGCAACTCTAAGAAGATAATGAATCTTGAAACAGACAATCATTTTATTTTTAGTATCAATAGCTATTGTTTCTGAATAACAATTCTATATTTTAGAGCCCAATTGCAATTTCAGTGAATAAAGAAAATAAAACCAGGGATAAGTGTGTACGACCTACACTTACAGAAGAAGAACTGGGGCATGGAGAAGGTAATGAATTTCTCAGTAAGTCTGGACCAAGGGACGGGAGAAGCAGCAAAGTCCATCCACCTGTCCTGTGCCTCCGCCGAAAGCCTCACTGGCCCAAGCCTTCGGCGTTTGGCCCTGGGGGTGGGACACGCCAGGGAGGGTCGGTGCCGTGTCCCCCGGGACCCTGTAAAGGCCCTGAGAGGGGCCTGAGCGATCCCCGAGGGACGGGGCAAAAGCCTCCGGGGCAGGAGACCCCGCAGCACACCGCGCTGGGCTGACACCCGCTCCAGAGCCGCGCCGTCCTTCTCCCATCAATAGCACTTTAATGGAAAAACGCGTCCTGTGCAATCCATCCCCCTGGCATCTGAAGCACTCGGTTCCTGTGTTGTGCTTGTGTGTTTTGCAAAATACTGTCCACTTTTTATTTGCACAGCCAGCTGTTTTTGTGACACTGACATGAAAAGTCATGCTAATAAACAGTTCTATTTATTTATGTATTTTTTATTCCTGTCTCCTCACCACCAGCAGCCCTCTGTTTGTGCTGCTGTTTATCAAGAAACACCATGTGAAAGTTAATAATAACATAATTTAGAGCAATAATTACATTTTTATTCAATAGCTATGGGAAAACACTGAGTTGAATAATGAGATAAAAATGAGTGTCTCAGTCCTAACAGGACATTAATCAACATATTAACTGTGTAGGCAAACTGATTTGAGGCTGTTACAGCTTAATTTGTCTCAAAATCATTATTTTTTATGTATTGTATAATGTACTTTAAAATATGTGTTGGAGTGATTATATGTAAGCATTACAGTTGCACAGAATAGATGCTACGCTTTATTCTGCCATGAATTACAACTTTTTTATTGTACCCAGTGCAAAGTCCGCACTGCTGACACTCTGGCATTTGGGAGTCAGGCTGGGATAAGGCTGAAATCTTCTACTTTATATCTTATCCTCTACAGAATATTTTTTTCTTAGCTTTCCAGTTTCTGAAGCCTTTGAATTAGCATATTTTATTTCTCCGGGCAGCATCCCATTGGCTGTGAAGGGTTTCGCCCCTCTTGGCTTCCCCTGTTAGATTTTTGGCTGCGGGTTGGGATGACTGATGTGGTGGTACAATATCGGAATCGGTAAGCCCTCAGCAATTCGGTACTTAGCAATGCTAATGTCAGATGCCAGACAAACTGGATGTCGGACAAAGAGCAGCATGATTTCAGCATTGTGTGGGGCGCAGAGCTGGCTGTACGTCCACGTTTCGGGAGACAATGATCCAGGAGATGCTGACAGGCTGGTGGGGCCATTTACCCCACAGGACGGGCAAAGCAGGGCCCTAATGGGTAGTTTGGTGGGATTCTCGTAAAGGAAATAAAAGCTGAATTAAATGTGTTCCCTCGGATGGTTGTTTCCTCTACCGAGCACCCAGAGTCTTATTAGAAGTGCTGCAAAACATACCTGATGTGCTCATCCATGAGGATTTTCCCCCTGGCGTTTTTATTTTTCCATTCCCAGTGGACGTTTGTGTCCATCCGACCCGGCCATCCGCACTCAGGGGAGCGAGTCTTACACGGACGCCACACACGAGCATTGGGCCACCTCAAGGTGACGTTTTCCCTGGCGTTTCTTGAACTCTCGGTGCTTAATGTAAGGTTTATGAACCTATGGGGATTTTTTTCCAGAAGGGCTGGAATTGCTGCCAGAAGCACGCAGACACATGCTAGTGGGGTGAGAGGCCCGCAGACACATGCTAGCGGGGGTGAGAGGCCCTGCACCCCTGAGCAAACCCCCCGTGGTCGGTGGCCACGTCTCCCTGCGGCCCCGTGGGACGGCCGGGACTTTGCTGGGTGGGAGCGTCGCCAAACCAGGCTGAGCTGGGGGAAGGGGATTAAATTTGAGAAGTGCTGTGAGATGGGACATGGTGGATTTTACAGTCAAGCTTCTGAAACGTACGAACTCGGAGCCGGGATTCCTCCGCGACGGTCAGGCAGGAAAAATGCACACCCTGGCACCAAACACTGCCTTTTATTTTTGGCTGAACAAAATGTTTCAGGTTGATCCAAATGGCATTTAGGGACAGGGAGAAAAGTGGCTTTACCTCCGTGCCACAATTTCTGTTTTTATTGGACCAAAAGCAGTTTCCCCAGTGCTGCCAGCAAAACCCAGTGAGCGGTACCCCTTGGCAGCCAGGGACCCCCACCACAAGATGCCAGCAGAGCACAGTGTGTGGCTTCAGGGTCATGTCCAAGTAGCAGAGTCTGAGATTGCTAGGTTTAAAGCTTGTCCCTAGCCTGTTTTCTCCTTTTCCTTTTCCCGTTCCCTTTCCCTTTTCCAAAATACCAAAAATCCAGGTCTGAAAAGCAGAAGCCTACCTGAAAAGGTGAGGTCATCACAAATGTCTAAAAATGACCTGGGATTTGCCACAAGCAAGACCACAGGCAGAACCAAGGTGGCTGGAAACCCCTGGCTGTCTGTGTGTGACTGCGAGCCCCTGGGCAGGTCCCGTTCGTCCGGGTGAGCGCAGAGACAACGCTGGAAGCAAAGCCCATTCCTTTGCACGGAATGATTTCCTATTTCTGCTGGTGTAACTTAGACCAGCACCTGGCCTTTGCTTGTGGCATCTTCAAGGTATTTGCAGGTTGCTACCATAGCTGCCTACTTCTAATTATTTCTACAGCTTAATTTTCAAACAGGCAGAAATGTATCTTCACTGACCTTACAACTGTAGAGAAAAGAGAGCAAAATGTGAGGGGCAACAAAACAATCTTCAGGCAGCTGGAAGCATCAGGCTAAACTCGTACGCAGCAGTGGCGGCTGGCTGTAACCTGGGTTGTGGGCACGCAGCATTGTTCAGCATGTGTTGGTGTGTTGGAAGTGTTTGTTCCTGAAGGAAGAAAGAAAGTGACTTTCACAGAGCTCTGACAGAAAACTCAGCCAAGGGCTTGTCTCCTCTAAGGCTCTGTGCTGGTTTTGGCTGGGGTAGAGTTAATTTTCTTCATAGGAGCTGGTATGGGGCTGTGTTTTGGATTTGTGCTGGAAACAGTGCTGATAACACAGGGATGTTTTCATTACTGCTGAGCAGTGCTGACACACAGCCAAGGCCTTTTCTGCTCCTCACCCCACCCCACCAGCGAGCAGGCTGGGGGGGCACAAGAAGCTGGGAGGGGACACGGTCGGGACAGCTGACCCCAACTGACCATAGGGACATTCCACACCATATGGCGTCATGCTCAGCATATAAAGCTGGGGGAAGGAGGAGGAAGGGGGGGACGTTCAGAGTGATGGTGTTTGTCTTCCCAAGTCACCGTTACACGTGATGGAGCCCTGCTGTCCTGGGGATGGCTGAACACCTGCCTGCCGGTGGGAAGCAGTGAATGAATTCCTTGTTCTGCTTTGCTTGCATGAGCGGCTTTTGCTTTACCTGTTAAACTGTCTTTATCTCAACCCACGAGTTTTCTCACTTTTACTCTTCTGATTCTTTCCCCCATCCCGCTGGAGGGGAGTGAGCGAGTGGCTGTGTGGGGCTTAGTTGCCGGCTGGGGTTAAACCATGACAGTCCTTTTTGGCGCCCAGCATTGGGCTCGCTCCCCTCCACTGGGATGGGGGAGAGAATCGGAAGGGTAAAAGTGAGAAAACTCGTGGGTTGAGATAAGAACAGTTTAATGGTTGAAATAAAAAATAAAATAAAATAAAATAAAAATAATAATAATAAAATGTAATGAAAAGGAAAACAACAACAGAGAGAGAGAGAGGAACAAAACCCAGGAAAAACAAGTGATGCAACGGCTCACCACCCGCCAACTGATGCCCAGCCAGTCCCCGAGCAGTGATCGCTGCTCCCTGGCCAGCTCCCCCCGGTTTATATACTGAACATGACGTCATATAGTATGGCATAACCCTTTGGCCAGTTTGGGTCAGCTGTCCTGGCTATGTTCCCTCCCAGCTTCTTGTGCACCTCCTTGTTGGCAGAGCATGGGAAGCTGAAAAGTCTTTGACTTAGTACAAACACTGCTTAGCAACAACTAAAACATCGGTGTGTTATCGCATTATTCTCATGCTAAATCCAAAACACAGCACTGTACCAGCTACTAGGAGGAAAATTAACTCTATCCCAGCCGAAACCAGGACGGGCTCGAAGGCTGCAAGGTGAGCCTGGCCCCCTGATGAACCCGTGGGTACTCCTGAAGCTGCCCCAAGCCCGTGCCACCAGCCTGGCTGCAGCAAGCAGGGAGCTGGGCGCTCATCCCTGGGAGGAGAGTGCCGTGGTGGGCTAAGAAGCTGGGTCACCGAGTGCAACCCAGGAGATACCTGAGGGGTGTCCGAAGGGTGTCCCAAAGGTGCATTTTTCTCCAGCTCTGGGTTAGTTTCCCAAACCTCCCCGCGTTTGGAGGCGCATCGGGGTGCTGCCACCCGGGTGCTGCCCGGGTGGAGTGAAGTGGAGCAGAGCCCGGGGCCGGGGGGGGGCCGGGGACCCCCTGGGCTCCGGGTGGTAGGAAATGGCACAGAGGACATCCCTCACCCAGCCCAGCACCTGCCCGAGGTGATGGAGGATTGCCCGCTGTTTGTTTTCCTTCCCAGCGCGGGAGCCGCAGGTCCCTCCTTCCCCCCCGTTAACCGGCTGAGCCCCATCCATCCCCGTGTGTCAGCCCACGCCGCCAGCGTGGGAAACCCACCCGGCAAGGTGCTTCGCCCCAGCAGAACGCCCCGGCCAGAGCAAACCGAAGCTGCTCCCTCCCCTTCCCTAACCACTGGCTCCGCGGGCCGGGGCGGGAGGCCGCCGGTTTGTGATGTGTGACAAATCCAGGCGATGACAGAAACATGTAAATCTCTGGTATTATCGGCCCTCATCTGAATGTCTGTACAAGGTACACAAGTTGAAGGATTAAGTGCTGGAAGAGGTCTCGGAGCCGGGAAGGTGCTGCGGGCTGGCGTGACGCTCTGATTAAGACACTGACAGAGTGCACAAAACCCCATTTGTTGGCGTGACATGTCAGATGGATGAAGAATCAGTCTTTGTCTGCGCCAGTTCAGTTTTCTTTCAAAAAGCCTTTTAGATCAGCTGCAGGAAAAACAAGGAGGTAAGTAGCCCATTGATTTAATACAAGCAACATGCAAAGTACATAATAATGAAAATCAAAATCCTTTCATCGCATCAGTAAGGGCAGCGAACAATGTGAATTAATGCAAGCTGCATTTCCCTCAACTTTTACCTCCAAAAGTAGTTCGCATTATATGGCTAATTCTCCTTCCACCCATGACTAAATTGTGTACTGAGCTTTACTTTTGTTTGACATCAAAAAGTAAATGATAGAAAATTGGATCCAACAATATGTTCTGATTATTCCTGCACTGTAGAATATTCTCTCAATGTGACAAACCGTGTTTATCCCACTAGGGAGAAAGGGGGAGGGTTCCCTTAGGATTTATCAGCATGTGCGGTGCCATTAAGTTAAATAGCCTTGTTAGTATTTAACACTGTCAACGATATTTTTATTTCTCTTTTTCATGATTATTAAGATTTTCATATGTAAAATCTTAACTAAATATAGTTTTGGTATTGGAGAAACAAAAGTTATTTTGGGAATGACTACTTTAGTAGAGAAAGATACTTCATCCTTCAGGCCCTCCTCCCTCCACGTTAGTGTTTACCTCCCTGGGGTGTAATTCCTCTGTGGTCTCAGAAATTTCCCTCTTTGGCCATTCTGCATATTCAGGTCTATAAACCGCCGCGTGGGAATTGTTACTGACTTCTTTTGTAATCCGGTCAACTCTTACTTGTGCAGTAGAAACACTACCATGCAATCCCACATCATCATTAAGGAGGTTTTTTTACGTATTCAGCTTTAACAACTTTTCAGTGTGGACAAGGACGCCGGACTCCTGGCTGCCTTCTCCTGGCTCACATCAAGCCCACCTTGGGCAAAGGGAAAGCCGGGCCCTGCCCGGTCCCAGAGGGATAACACAACAAGTATTTTCCTCTGCTATTCCTGCCTGGCAGAGCTTTGGGCACTCTCCTGTCGGCTGGACCCCACGGCAGGGACACCCACGGCCCACCCGAAGCTGCCGCTCGGGCAGGGTGATCCCCTGGTGCCACATTCAAGTGCTGGTTATCCTTTAGAGGAAAGGCTTGGTGAAACAAATTCTAAACCAATTTATAACTTTATTCAAAAGGGTAAAAACCCACAACATCCAGAGTATAACTCCGAGGCTGTTCTACACAGAACCAGATCCTCGCAGCTCTCCCTGCCTCTCGGAGCTGTACACACAACATCTGCTGCGGAAGAGGCTGTGCTGTCGAAGCAGCACCTCCAGGTGCAGCACGCTCCGAAGGACAGAGTACTGCCGCTGCTCTGCTCTGCCCGAAGGTCCGCGAGCACGCCAGCACCGTGGCACAGGGGGCAGGTGGAACCAACGCTCTTGTAGCTTCCCAGCTGTTTGCGTATGGCTGTCATGAGGAACGTGCCCCAGACCAGAGTCCTGGGCAGGTAACGGTAAGCAAATTCCTTTGGATCCGGGGAGAATCCAGCTAAAACAATGTTTAAGAGAAGAAAGTTATCAGGAAGGTCACGTAACAGCTGAGTTTATGCTGGTATAAGGCATAGTGCAATTGCCTTGGAAGCCCACTGAAATATCAGATGTGGGTTTCTGTATGTGAAACGGGTCGGCGGTGCCCGGCACAGACTTTCACGTGGCTGGGAAAGCTGCACATCTAAGAGAGTGGACCCCAGGATGAGAAGAGAAGCAATGATTTGGCGCTGCTAATGCCTGAATACACTTACACACAAGCAGCAGCATCTTCTAAAATATATCCTGTCAAATATGTGTATTAATATCCTTTAAAAATAACACCTAATGCTGTGTGCCCAGGGCCCCGCCTCAGGTCCCCGTTTTGCCTGGCACCACGCACAAGTGAACAGTCTTTGACCCAGGGCCTTAAAAAAATTAGTGTATAGGTGTGTGCTTAGTTTTCTACTGATGCGCTCCATTCCTCACCCACGTACACACACTGTGTATTTTACTTTGCCTGCCTTACCTTTTTTTTGAAAGTCTTCTGGCTAAAAGTCTGACGTGCACAAAGAGAAGAAAAGAGCCTGCTCTGTATCAATAGCTTTGCAAAGCAATGCTGGGGACCCTTCACCACTCCTTTTGAAGGCTGGAGCCTGGATCTCACTTCAGCCCCAGCTGGAGAGAGGTCTGTGGCAGTCCTGAATTGCTGATATGGAAGAAGAGATGATATTTTGACAAACCTGAAAGAGCCGATGGCAATTGTCACTGAATTCAGAATGGCAGTCGGGCAATGGAAGAACGCTGCACAAAATACTTCTGATGTTTAAAAATAATAGATTGAATTAAATAAGAGCAGGTATCCTATTGCAACGTGTTTAACCTCAGATATTAGAGTCAGTAAATATTTTATTATGTGGTAATTTTACACTGCTTACCTATTTCTACACGTTAAGAAGAAAAACGTAGAGAATAATGCTGAGGCACTGCTGATTTCTGGCTGTGTTCACCTATCTATAAAACACAACAGGAGAGCGTAGAGAGAAAACATTGTTGACAAACACTTGTGCAGAATGCTTTGACTTCTCAGTTAAGGGCTTTCTTCTGCTTCCCTTTAAGATCAATGTTTTCCTTAAAATTTGGACTTGTTGTGAATTTTCTTGTGCATGAACTGAAAACCTCAGGACCAAGAAAGACGAGTTTGACCTCACAGTGAATGTCATGACGAATTAGCTGTTTTTCCTGAAGCCTTTTCCCAAATGCAGTCTTTAAAGAAACCTGTAACCACGTGAATTTCTATAGGGTTACAAACAGAAACGGAGCCCAGATGTGCAGCATCTCCTCGGTCTGTGGGATGTGCTGTGGGGATGGAGGGTGCTGGTACACCCCTGCAGGACAGCTGCCCGCTGCCCTGGGGAGACCGTCTGCTGGCACCCCCCGGCGCGGCCGTGCCCCACGGCCCGGGCAGAGCCGCCACCCAAAGCCCAGGGGACGTGGTGGCCTCAAGGCCGCTCCCCTTCAAGTGGGCAGGCGCTGCCCGCGCTGCACCGCAGGGTCAGCCGGCAGCAAGGGGCGAAGAGGAGAAAAATCCACCTGGGCCACGAAAACGCTGCTTCTCCGCGGGGAAACCTGCGCGCAGCCGCGGGGAAGAGCCGAGGCGAGGAGCGCGGTACATCGGGTCGTGCCGCTGGATGCCCGCTGCCGCTCTCCCGCCCGCCTCGGGCTGCCGAGGGCCGCGGGAGGGGAGCTCGGCACGGGGAGGGCACCGCGCACCGGCAGGTCGGGCGGGAACCGGGGGTGCCGCGCTGCCGGGAGGGGCCGCCGCCCGCCGCCCGCCGCTCCCCGCCCGCCGCCGCCCGCCGCTCTGCCGAAAGAGGGCAATGTTGCCGTGCAGAAGCGGCGAGCGGCCGCGCCGGCTCCCCCCGCAGCCCCCCGCAGCCCCTCGCGGAGCCGAGCGGGCGGCGGCCGCCCCGTCCCGCTGCTCCGTCCCGCCGCCCCGCAGCGGCTCCCGCCGGCCGCAGCGGCCCCGCTGGCGCGGCCGGGGAGCGCCGGCGCCTTCGCCGTCGGTTTTGTCCCCGGGCCTTCCCCGGCGCCGTCCTCCGCGGCATCGCCTCTGCTGCCTGCGCCGGGCGCCGAGCGGGGGCGGCCCGCGGGAGCCCCCGGCCCGGGACCGGCCCCTTCCCCTCAGCTGGCCGGCGGGGGAGGCCAAGGGCCGAGGAGCGAGCAGGGGCCGAGGAGCGAGCAGCAGCCAAGGGCCGAGGAGCGAGCAGGGGCCGAGGAGCGAGCAGGGGCCAAGGGCTGAGGAGCGAGCAGGGGCCAAGGGCCGAGGAGCGAGTAGGGGCCGAGGAGCGAGCAGGGGCCAAGGGCTGAGGAGCGAGCAGGGGCCAAGGGCTGAGGAGCGAGCAGGGGCCAAGGGCCGAGGAGCGAGTAGGGGCTGAGGAGCGAGCAGGGGCCAAGGGCCGAGGAGCGAGCAGCTGTTACAGGCAGGGCCAGAAATGGGCGCCCGCGTCGTATTGAGCGAGCGCCCCAGGTTCACCTCTTTGCAAAGAATCGCGTGCGCTCTGCTGCTGGAAGTCCGGCCCTCCAGCCTCAAGGCAGTGTTCATGGTTCATAGGAAAACAGAGATTTTTATAAATGGATAAAACCAAGTTTTTACTTCTCTGAGAGGGGAAATGGAATGTTCCTTTGCCGCCGCCCGTCTCCCGAGCAGTGCCCCAGAGACAGAGCGGGGCGGTGGGGGCTGGACGCGGGCAGCGCTGTGGGGGTGTGGGGGTTAACCCCGCGGGGCGCGACGGGGCATCTGGGCCTCTCTCAGCTCCCATGTTCCTCTATTTAACTGGGCATGAAAGGTTTAAGGCGAGTGTACTAGCACAGGGACGTCAATAAAAGCCGTGGGGGGAAGCGGTGTCTGCTGTAGGTGGTTCCAGGAAAGCCTGATTTAACATGGACTTAGTTTACCGTGAGCTCTGCTTTTCATTTCTTGAGTCAAAGCTCTTACACCAGCCATCTCATTTCTGCTGCCTCTCCAACGTCTGTCAGTAGCTGTACCTGAGAAAGTCTGTTATTAAAAGAATAATAACTGTATTGCAGGTTTCTGAATCCAAGGTTGTATTTTCTTTCTCAAATATTCATTAAAAATATAGATTGTATTTTATTGAAAGTGGCCTTTAATGAATAGTATTCTTGTTTGCGTACAAGAAGTAGCTTCCAGTGCAATTCTCTGACAGTAATTGTGGTCTGAATTGAGACTGCACAATAACTGAGTGCAGTTAATGGCTATCCTGTGGATTGAGTGCTCCACTTTTGTCATTATCAAGCTACTTTTTAAAATGCAGAAATTAGTTAGGCCAGCAAAGAGTTAATTACGTTCCTGTGACAGGAAACCCTCAAAGCACATTAATTGTGAAGAATTCTTTGTCTTTAATGCAAAGCAGAAATTCGAAAGACCTTGGCAGATGATATCATAGAAGTAGTTACTCAGAGCATCATTTAAAAGAAAGAAAAAAAGAAGCAATGAGTACATGAGGAAACCCTCCTGGCAAGTAAACTCCTATCACTACGGCGAGCTGGAATAATTTTGGGGGCGTATACTCGTTTCTGTGTTGCTGAAGGAAAAGATAGGCACCTAGATACAGTCTTTTTGACTCTGCTCATTTTCCGGCCTCACTTTTTCCTAGCATTTTTCACAGTTTCTAGCCCTCATGCCTTGGCAAAGGCACGTAAAAAAAATCTTCCAAACTTCCAGAACAGGATGCTGAGGCTGTGCTTGCGGTGAGATGCAGAGCGGTGCGGAACGTTGAACGTGCAGACCTCCAGTCTCCAGCCTGACTACGTGCCCGCCCTTGGGCTGAGCTCTCGCCAAGGGTGCCACGCACCCACATTGCCACCTTTTAAGCCCATGGCAGCCCCCGGCGCGCACCAGCGGTTCCAGCCTTGGAGGATGCTGACGGTGCAGGAGCAGCATCACCTCCATGCAGCGCTGGTGGCCACCAGCAGCCTGGCAGGGACTCGGCCACCTCTCAGCCCTCTGGTATCCAACATCGGGTATCTCGAGGGGCTCGGGGCAAATGGAAACGCCACATCCCCTTGTTGGGGAAAGGAATCCAGGAGAAAAACCCCACAGAAGCTCTCTGAATTGGCTTCACACCAAGAACAAATCAAGTCACCGTGTCCTGCGTGTTGGCATTGCCACAAGACCCGCAAATAATTGTTGATTACTGGGCTGAGGAGGAGCAAAAATCATCAGCACAATCAGAGACGGTGTAATTAACTGCAGTATGTAAAAAATAAATTAAATAACACCTCTCTAATGATCAAACGCCACGCTGAGTTGGATGGGTTAATACGGCAGGTCATGTAGGTCCTTGCATGGGGAGTGCCGGCTGCCGCCGTGGCTCGGCTGGCGGCTGGGTGTCCAGCAGCCCATCGCTCAGCACCAGCGTGGGGTCCGGAAGCACTGGGACGTCAGGGCAGAGGAAACGAAACCCTCCACAGCCGTTATGGGGAGAGGTGGGGTGCCGCCTTGGGCAGCCGATCAGCCTGGGTTTCGGGGAGCTGCAAGGAAAGCTGGGCGAGTCACTTGCCTGCTGCAAACGCTCTTCTGTAGCTGTTTGCCAGCTAGGCTGGGCCTTTAGCTGAGAACAAAGAGGCTGTATCACAGGCTCTCCTTCATTTTTAAATACTCTACTAATGCATTTATTGGTGGAACTGGACCATGGAAGACCATGGTTGCAGGACCATTCAAAACCTGGTAGTTAAATTGCAAGGGCCCTTGTTACACAGACTTCAGGTGGTGATGGCAAAGATCTAGTCATAGAAGAGACGTTTTCATTAATGAAGCAGCGAGCTGCAGCAGCACCCAGAAATTCAGTCCTGCCTATTTTAAAATTAGACAAGATCAAATATACAAAAAGTCCCAACCAGTCCTACAAAATAATTCAGCCCTAAAGGCAGCTTGAAAAAAAATAGAGGAATAGACAACAAAAATGTATCAGGTAGCTCCCAATTACAAAAAAAAAGTATTGGGTCTACAGAGGTGGATTTGCTGTGCGTTACAGGATGGGGTGAGAAGCACACAGTCGTCCGCAGCGTGAGGCCAGCAAGGCTGATGCGAACGCAGGGCACTGGGGAGCAAGGGGACAGCGGAGGGGGGCACAGCGCGGCCGGCACGCAGAGCCCGAGCCCCCGCGGCCCCCGTCCCACCGGAGCACCGCGCCAAGGCAGAGCTTCGGGCAGGGCGTACCTGCGCTGGGCGTTGGGGCAGGCGGTGTCCCAGGCTGCAGAGCACAGGGACGGGGCAGCCTCGCGCTGCTGCGTTCTGTCTAACAAATACAATTGCCTCAATGTCCACAGGAATTCAGAGGATTTTTTCCCCTTTTGCTCATCGCTTTCTTGGCTTCGACCCTATACCATGAACATCAATAGAGCCCTGACCCTTGCAGGTTAAGAAAGTATCAGGGATTGGGGTTGAATTCTTAACTGGCTGAAAACTGAGTCAAGCTCTGATCAATATAGTCCATTCTTCATTGTCAATAGCATCTAAGGAATTATAAGGGTGCTAAAAAGTTGGATAATAGTGTAAGACAATATTAGATTGTTACTTTCAATTATGGGTTAACAACTTCTATTTTCATTAAAACAGGTAGTAGCCAGTTTCCACTCAATGTTATTTTTTTTCACTTGTTGCGAAGTTTCTCCCAGCTTATTTGCTAATTTAGCATAACAATTGAACTAAGTCAGAATCAGCTAAATAATGTATCTTGCCAAATAGTCCAGGCTTTTCCCATTGCAAATTATGAATAAACCTCCTTCCATTCAAAGCAGGAAAGTTGATAGTAATCGCACTTATAAATACAAACTCTGTAGAAGGGGACAGATTGAGCACTACTATACTTGGGGTTTATAGGGAAAAAACCAGACTTGAATGAATTTTTTTTTACATAAATGCTTTCCATTTGAATTTAATTAGTCAATGTTAATGCAAAGTATTAGTATTGGAAGCCAATATCGCCAAGTTACTGCTACGTACATTTCTAACAGGATTAGCTTCCCTAAAAGAAATGTATTATCCTTAAGAGTCAGGCAAGCCTCTGGATGCTGCCAGGAGCTGGCCAAGACGTGACTCCCTTCTCCCTGCCCCAACCCCATCTTTACATGCAGTGACTGCAGCAGGGTGTTACTAACTTGTGCCGACAACCGGTTTTGTCTCTGGGCTTTCATCAGGATGGGAAGCGCAGGAAATTTCAACTGTCACTCCTGTTCTCTATTAGAAGATAAAACACTGTTCCAGAGGATACTGATCATCTTGCGTGTCAGCTTTTGGGCTTCTTTGAAGGTAAATTTATGCACTACCAATTGATCTCTGACGTTATTGAACTTGACAGTGAGTCAAAGAGATGTTGTGAAAGTTCAATGTGGATAGTTCCTGTATGTTAAAATACACCAACATGCATAAACACATGGAGAATTTGATAAGATCGGTGGATGTCATTCACTCAAGGCCAATTCCTCAGCCATTGAGACAAAGCTCGAAGTGGCGGTGGGGTGTGGGAGCTCTAGCTTTGCTAACATCCAGCCTTCTTCAGCAAAGCAATGATATGCATAATTAATTTTAAAGTTTAAGCCCCACGCCAGTCTGTGTAGAACCCAAAATTCAGCTCAGCTTCATAAAAGGCTTCACTGCAGCATCGTTCATCAAACAAATGTTGCTTGCGTTGTCTGATGCCCCTGGACAATTTTCAAGCAGAACTGTGCTAACCTGTGGTCCCAGTTGGAAACCATGCAGAATTTGGAGTTAGGAGTTTGTGATGGCTAACGAGCCATGGAAAACTATTGTGATTTTCTGAGTGAATTAGAAGCACCACGCAAGCGTTTGGTGCAGAGCTAACACAGCGCTTCCTTCATCTCTGGGCAGAGACTCCTTGGACTGGGTGGGCAGCGGCCACCCAAAGCAGCTGTCCAAAACTTCGGGTGAAGCTGCTGAAGGCAGGGGATGAGCAGGCAGAAACCGTGCGATTTCCACGGCGTATATAAGCTGACAATAAGAAGAAACAGTTGGCCCAAGACTAACCAGTCATGGAGGACCCGCCAGCACAAGAACAATGGGCACCACCCGCTGCGTGAGGTGCTTCCCTGCAAGGGATGTGCGGTGTTCATCAGTCTACGTAATTCAGGAGGAAACTCTCCAAAGGTTATGGAAATGCACGCTCCATGCCAGCTAAAACCTTAGCTCTCCCCACTTACAGAGCTGAAGGGGGGGATAAACGGTTTGAAGATGTTATCCGAATTCATCTCTAACCACGTCTCTTCACTAGAGGAGCCTCCAGTGGTCCTTTTTATCTACATCAGATGCTACTCTGTCTGGTGAATGAAAGGGAGGGAGGTCTCATCACAAATTACACTAGTAATTCTTTTCCAGAACTAATTAACTTAAAAGATACTGTACTGATTGCAGAAAAGGTGTTAACAGAAGCTTAAGAAGTTGAAAAACAAAATTAAGCTGCATTTGAGAAAGGCTCTCTCTTTAATCTCAAGTTTGTGATGTACAAAATACTCTAAATGGAGCATATTGAAGCAAATTATGAATTTCATTATTTTATGTTTGAAAAGCCACTATATCTGGGAGAGGAATGAGAAGGGATGTCGACAATTTTTGTTTCCACTTCCACTGGCCACCTTGTTCTTTTCTGATAACACGAGACATGAGTTGCACCTCCAGGGCGTAGGGCCACGCTTGGTGTTAATTCACCCTCCCCGCCATCCTGGGGGTCCGAGCTGTTGGAGCCCTCAGCGAGGTCGCCACGGCCCCGTGGGGCTGGAGCCCAGGGCTTGCCGTGGGTGAGCGCCTCCATTTCCAGAGGGAGAGGCAGAGGGATGGAGACAAAGTCTGTCCCCAGGAGCCGCGCTGATCCCCCCGTCCCTCAGATGCGCAGCACTGCACCGGGGACTGCCAAGTGCTACGTGCCATTTTTTATACTTTGTTCATGTATTGAAAGCACTGAATTGACAGATTTTGTATCCTCTTAGAACATCAATGTCGTTAAACCATTCTCTGCTGTAACAGCACATTGGACTGGAGTCAGCCCGTGGCTCTAGATCACCAGAAATGTTTTGAAAATTGTTAATTTGTTAATTAATTCCACTACAAATTATATCATTGAACTGGCAAAGAGCCTCTCCAAAGTCAGAGGCAAGGTTGCTGTGTGTGCGCGCACCAGGGAAGGGGTTTTCACGCAGGCTGGACGCGGCAGCGCCAGCACGCTGCGGACACTGAACCATTGTCCTGCTGCAGCCCCTGAACCGCTGTCGAGCTGCAGCCCCCTCCTCTGCCAGCCCGCCGAGACCGGCTTCGCCCACCTCTCTCCAGGGGTTTTAATGTTTGCCATGGATCTCTCTTCCCAGCTAACAGCTTGGTATTTTGGAAAAAAAAAAATGCCAGTCTTTGAATATTATTTTCGCATAAATTCCTTACAAACCGTAAAATGAAACTTTTCAGCCTGATTCCTTTAAATTTGGTAGCACCCTATATTTGAAGGCATTTTGGACGTTGCCAGTAATATTTCTGTCTTTCATCCTATTTTCCCGCACTGTCCCCATTCTCCTTTTCCATCCATCCTGCTTTACCCTCTGACTGCAGTAATGTCTCTAAAGCTTTGCATTCACACCCACATAGCTCCAACGTCGCTCTGATTTACACCCGGGACGGGAAGAAAACCAAGCCCTTTGAGCCAAGCGCAGGCATTTTCCGTCGAGAAGGGCCGGCAGCCCCAGGTGTGCTTCGGGGGGTTGGTGGTTTGAGATGGGCAGAAGGCGGGCAGGGTCTCCCCAGCCTGGGGGTTGTGCAGGGGGCCCGATCCCAGCTTTCTCTGCTGCATCCCCTCACGCCAGCCACGGCTTCTAATGCGCTTTCCCGATGGAGCAGGAAGATGGATTATATTTTAATATCTGGAGACTAAAATTAGTTTATATTTTAGCAAGTTAGCACTTCTTAGCAGTCGATTTACTCTCAAAGCTGCAAAATCCGTGAGCTCGCAATTAATCACGCGCTGGTCGTTTTCTTTCAGAACCGTGCATTTGGGCTGTCTGGATCATAATAGGGGCAAACTGCAATTTGTGGGGCCAGAAATTACAGCCTGCGTTCAGCTCCGTCATAACGTAGTTCCTCATCTGCTCATTGTTCTTAATGTGGTAAAAGAGTGTATTTTCTCATTCATTTATGGAAATAAATTTATTATGGATTTATTTAGGAAAACTGTGAAGGGGTTATCTGCTCAGAAACAAAGTGCTTGCCAAGCCGTGTGTGGGACAAAGGGGTTTTAGGACACTACTAGGGTCGGCAGAGCGGAGCGGCGGACGGCAGCCTCCTGCCAGCTGTACGCAGAGTCCACCCCTTGCCCCTGGCCCGGGGCCGCGGCGCTGCTCGGCTGCTACCTGCTTGTCTCTGGACACGTCTGGGCAAAGCCTGTTCATTCCTGCACAAACACCCAGGACAAGTTCCTAATGAGACATTAATAGGTGGCAAAGGCGGCTGCGCATAAACATGAGTTTGTTTAAACATTGTGGACCATATACTTACGAGGAACTGTTTACTAATAAATCAAAAGTAAATTATTGTTTTCTGCTGACATTAAGTAACCTCTGCCAAAAAATTAACCTGTAAACTGTTTGACATCCTGGAGTAATATATCAAAATGCTGCCAGCATACTGATCCCTCACTATGCTGCTGCAACAAATCAATTAGGCTACCAATTCTGTTCATTAGAATTCATTTAAATCTCAATTAAAAAGTTAATTAAAAGTAAGAGTGAGAAGGAAATCATGTCTAACATTCTTATTAAACTCAAATCACCAAATTAATTTTAAATCCAAATCAACAATCAGAAGTGGAGATATAAAGAAAAAGGAAAAAAACCAGTACAGTCTGGTCTCCTGTGGGAAGAGGGAAGGAGGTTGCGCTTTAGTACTCCCAAAGAGAATGATTTTCTGGACCATAATGCTGATCAGAGCCTTATGCCTTGCAGTTCCATCCTATTTTATTTTAAAATATAGTATGTCTGATTTCTCAGATAAATTTGTCTTTGTCAGACTGAGCCTTCAACAAACCCGTGAGTTCAAATAAATTCTGCTCCCACTCTTTTCTTATTAACTCGCTCCAAACTTCAGAGGGGTTTTATTTTCCTTCGCTCCTGTGTTACGGACGACTTTTCTAAAAAGAGGAGGCGGGCCACCTTCTTTGGGATTCGATTGCCCTCCCTGCGGGCTGCGCTGCTGACGACCCCTCGGTCCCAGGGGTGCGGTGGGAGCTTTGCCCCGGGAGGGGGGTGTGCAGGAGAAGGGAGGGTGCTTCCCCCCAGCCCTGCCGCACCAGGCATCTCCCCGTCTCCTCTGGCGTCAGGGGCAGAGGGACACAGGTCCAAAACGCATCTCGCTCTAACCGAGGTGCGACGATGACCTGCGACTTTTAAGAGATTGTTTTTAATTAGGACTCGGAGCTTTCCTTCTTGGCTGGAAGCAACACAGTGATTTCTTTTGTTTTCTTAAGGTCCAAAAATAGAGCCCCTTCGGTTGTGAGCATCCTCCTGACAAGCTACAAAAGCCTCAGACTAATTTCATATGCAGTTCTTTGGCACCGAGGTCTGGGTGGAGGTGGGCAGGGTCCACCCAGCCTTTCAGTCTCATTAATCATTTGGCTTTCCCTGGCTGCTTGCAGCATCTTCTGGAGGAACCCTTCTCTTTATTCATTCAGACAACCCTTTGGATTAAACAGAGCCAGCTAAATGTCAGACCAAATCTGAGTCTTGATGCAGATAATCATTTCAATAATATTTCTCCATTTGTGCCCAAACACCAAGGGAATAAAGCTTTTCTGCTGTCAGGTAGTGTAAGACTGCAGTTGGTGTAAATGCTTGACATTGAGCCAGATGGCTTAGCCGTGCCGCAAACATATGTTCAACAAGCAGGCTTGCACACATTGGAATTTTATTATTTTGAACTGGTGAGGCATGCATATTTATTTACTTGACCCCCCCCTTGGTGTCACTTTGGTATTAAAACAATCAGTTATAAAGCGTCTCCGAGCAGCGGGGCAGCCCTGGTTTATCAACTCCTTGTCAGGCTCCCATCAGTGCCCAGCACTGGCCGGACTCGCGCCTCCGGGCTGGGAAGGCTCCCGGGGTGGGAAGGCTCCCGGACCACCCCACGGCACGGAGGAGTTCCCCTTCCCCGGACAAGTGTTTACTCTGCAATTATACCAGTAATTTTCCATCTTTTTAAAAACCGGGATCTCTGGACAGGTGATATATTATGCTCCGTCAAGTGCATCCCAAACATCTTGCTGAGATCACCAAATTAGAAAAAAAATCAGTGCAAAGGGGAAAAAAATGAACAAGATAAAAAATTAAAATCTTTGGATGGGAGCAGCGGTAGTCAAACACAGAGCTGAGAAAAGCAGGTCTGTCTGGGTTTTTTTTTTTTTCTGAGGCTGATATTAAATAGCCAGACATATATCTAAGTAATTTCACAAAACAGCACTAGAATGATCTGGGACCCAATCCAGAGCTCACTAAAAGCTGTAGGAAGCTTTCTCCTGCCGTACATGTGCTCTGGATCAGGCTTGCATTATATTTTTGGGTCCCAATCCTGGAACTATGCAGAGCAGTATAGTGCTTTACGACCAAGACTGCTCTAACGTAACAGCAGGTGTGTTGATGTCTTTTGTAGTGAAGTACCAGTGTGCGAACTGTACAGCCTCGAAGAGTTGTAAAGCCAGTATATGAACTCAAAATATTTTAGGATGTTGCCTTTGTGGTGTTAGCCATGTTGCAGCCTGGGCGGGCTCATTTAGCTCTTGCCTCTGCTCGTTCCCGTCCCCACCGGGATGCCTCCCCTCGCCCCTGCGAGCGGGTGATGGGGTTGGGTTTGCTGAGCCACGTGCAGCGGTTGGTGTCGTTAATGCCCCCGCTCGCGCTCCTCGGGGCGGGTTGGGAGGGCTCAGGGACGCTTGGCAAAGGCCAAGCAAACCCTCGTTGAAGTGAGTGAGTACCTTCCCGCTGATCCGAGGGGGTCTGGATCCCACCTTAACAGAGACGAGGCCCACAGGTAGCAGTGCCTGGTTTGCCTCTAATGGGCTGTATTTAAAAAATGCAGCATGTCGTTAATATTCAAGACCATTTTTGTACCGTAAATACTAAACCACTGTTAAAATAATTCTAGTCCATGTGAGAATGCAAACAATCCATCTATTGCAAAGAGGGGCAGGCACAGTCAGCAAAGCCCTGGCCGGGGCTGAAGAGGGACGTCCTCGCACAACAGTGATCCCAAAATGCACAAGCGCTTAATTAGTCCTTGGGAATATGTCATGACTCCCATGGAAAGCTGCAAAACTTGCCAGCTGCTCCGGTAACAGAGTCCTTAGGTGAATGTCTGGGGCAGGGATTGCCGGCCATACGGGTGATGGGGTGCACCAGCATCCTCGCCTCCGCGCCCAGGCCGAGCAGGCAGCACGGGCTGCCCTCACCCTGCCTGCCCCACCAGCGCTGCCACAGCCCCACGGGGCCTGTCCCTGCCTGGGGAAGCTATTCCGTGCACGCCGGTGATGACTCCTGCCCAGGCGCCATCTTCAGCTCTGGAGAGACAGACATAAAATAATTTAAACCAGTATCCTGTCCTTGCCATTGGGCGTTCAGTGAAAATCAGAGGAAAAAACTTGCCGTGACTGCAATCGGCGCAGGTCAAGTGCAAGAGCAGATGTGATAATGGGTGCAGCCTGTGCTCTTTCACAAGTGCGGTCGCTGCCGCCGCCCTCCAGCTTTCCGCAGCCGTGCTTATTGTTGTCTGGGGCTGGGTTTGTGCTATTTCAGCTTCAGGGGGCAAGGACCATCAATTATTTTTGTCTGTAAAGTGCCACGCACATCTGGGATGATCTTTAAATAGTAATAATAATAATGTTGTAGCTCCTGACAAAGCCTTTGCCCACAGTCCTTGAGCGTGCTGCAGCAAATTGCTAAGCAACACCGATTTCCCCACTTGTTTGCAATTGTGTGGAGCATTACCGGGGCTCCTGCTGGCCTCTCGCCCTGAGGGGCAGCCCGCTGCTCACCGCTGCGCTGCACCCGAGGGTGGGCTTGTGCCGAACACGCTCACCCGAAGCACGCACGGATCCTGGTGCTCTGTGATCGAGCAGCTGCTGCTCCAGGTGCTGCCAAACACCAGGTGATCAGGTAATAGCAACCGGGGGCCCGAACACCCAAACTGAGAGCTGGGTGCCAGCTCCGTGGTGTTCACTCAAAAGCAACGACATTTTTAAAGCAATGGTCTCTCTGTTTCTGCTCCGTGCCCTCAGGATTTGTGCTTTTCTCTTTTTCACTGCCACTGTACACCTAGTTCATTTATTTATTTACTTTCAGGAAGGATGGAGAAGGATGCCGTGGCTCTTGCGGTAAAACCGCAAAGGCTGGCGATGCCCCCGCACCCACCGTGGCAGGCGCCAGCTTCGCTGCGCATGATGTATCGCCTCTGTCCGCAGGAACAAATGGTGTGATCCTGAATTACACTGGCCAGATTATAGATTTTTTGCATATGAAATAAGATTATCCTTAATATGAGATAAAATTCTTTTCTTCCCAATTTCTAAATCTTTGGAGGGACTAAAGGGCACGTACAAATGGGTACAGTGACTAAATGAGATACGCCATGCCGCGATAGCGGAGACAGATGTGTCATGTTTAGATGCGGTTGTGCTTCCAGAAGTACTCATTTCGAGCTAATCAGTGCTGCTAAACAGTCATTTTGATTTATATCTGTTGATAAATCATTCTTCCCTAGCAATGTCCGGCTGGGATTCAGTGGGGAGGAGAGGGTGCCTCCTCAAAGCGCAGGGCAAGCTGGGAGGATGCTCCGGCAGCTGGCTCCAGGGGACTTCGGCAGGCGCCCTCGGAAATCGCCGGGGCTTCTCTGCAAACATCATGTACGTTCAACAGTAACAACAAGAAGCTTCACCAGCGTTTCAGCGTTGCTGCTGTTATCACAGTTTGGGGGTTTGTTTTTTTTTTTTACCTTGCAGTCGGTGCTCTCCGGGTGCAAAGCCGTAAGGCTCGGGGCAGCCTGAAACTCTCGGCTGCTGAGCCGGTGCCTGGGCACCGCTGGGTGCAGCGGGGCACTGGGCATCCCCGGCGAGCAGCGGTGCCGGGTGCGGGTCGCGGGGCATTGCACCCATGGGCCATCCCAAGCCGTGGCTCCTGCACCCAGGCTGCCGGGGGGGCGGGCGGCCACCATCCCTTCATTTACCTCGGGAGCAACTACGTAAAAAGCAGAAGAAAATTTATGGAGGGAGAGATTGCTCATGAATTTTCCTATTTATTTTGCTGGGTTTTGAATTACTTTCCTCCACTGAACAAACCCACCCCTCCTCATTTGCATAGCGTGAGCCGGTGACGGTAATATTTAAAATAAAAGGCCTGAGCAGCCCTGCTACAATACCAGGATTCTGTTGAATGTGTGAGAACAAAGTGTTGCTTCTCGTCCATGTATCTTCAAGTGAACGGTTTCCAGATCCATTTACACCCAACAGCTATTTGACCAAGAATTTGTGTTGCATTAAATCCTAAATATATTTATTTTCCATTTCCCTGAATTCCCATTCTTTCACTGGAAAGCTAGTGGGTGTTTGTCTTTGATATTTATACACTGTCATTACAAAGTATCTGAGCATAACTTTGGAAAAATAGCTCTGCCAGGGAAATCTCTTCTGCAATTACAAATGCAGATCTTGGAGAGTCTCTTCAAAATCCTCAGATGCGAAGTGCGAGATGGAACTGCAGCATTTATTGCCGTGTCTGTAACGGGACGCTAAGTTGGCTGGATGCCACGGTGCTCCGTGTGAGCTGGGTGACCAGAGCCAGCGGGAGGGTGATGGGCTCTCTGCGGACCCTGAAAGGGCTCGGGCGAACCGCTGCTGGCTGCAGCACGTATGGGGTGTGTGCAAGCAGCATGCAAATTGTATAGCAGGTTTTATACATGAACCTATATACTGCCACATGGCTGATGATGTAGAAGGGAGAAAAGAGATGGTTAAACTGCAGGGAGGTGCGGCGCGGGGCTGCGAGGGCTGGCCTGGGTTTGCCTGTCCTGCCCTGCAGCGCAGGACACCCGAGCAAGGGGCGGGTAAGGCGTCACGGGCGGTGGGGTCTGGCTGCACCGGGATCCCTCGTGCACCGTAGCCGGCGATGCCCTCTCCTCCCGACGGAGTGCCGCTCTCCCACCCCGCACCCTCCCGCCGGGCAGGCAGAATCGGAGCAGCAAGGGCACCTCATGGCTTACTTTTGGGGAACGGAGGAGCGGCTCCCCTCCTCGATGAAATCCTGCTAGAAAATAGAGAGTAAATCGCACCTGCCAGTGCTTTTCCTTCAAAAAAAATGAAATGGAACTGGAGTTGACTTAGGATATAGATCTCTATCCTCTCAGTCATTTTTGTGCTATTTTTTCATAAACTTGGCTGCTTCTCGTTTGCCCTCTAATAATTCTCTGAAGGCTCATTTCCCCTGTATAACTCTGTGTAAACACAAAGTTGAGGAAAGGGTATTTAAACTCATCCTTCAGGAATGCTGTTTTTGAGAAAATGCTTGTTTACCTACGTCAGTAATTTTCAAAAATATAATGTGAATTTGAAGATCAAAGATAATCATGTGTGAAAACTCCAGCATTTCGATCAGGTCGAAACTCCTGCAGAATTCCATTTTCACCGCCGCTCCATGCAGGCTTGCCTTATATCGTGAAAACAATGAAAAGGCAAGTGATCCGCCGGCTCTAACAATAGGAGGATTAATACCGAACACCTCTGATGGCTGATGGCGTGGGTCCTTTATGACATTATTCTTCATGAGTGAGGAGGGACCTGATAATTCATGTTATTAGGTCTTCCCTCATGAGTAAAGATAAATGTCATCAAAGGTAGGAGCCATTATGTATTCTATACAATGCAAGTTACCTCGCTACAATTTTTTCTCAGTGTATTTTCCTGTTGGTTTATGTATGCAAGGGGGAAAATATTTGTAAAACCTCGTAAGAATTATTTTTTAATGTATTTTTTAAGACTACAAAAGAATAAGCCATTGATGACATGCTTGGCATACATCACATTCTCCTATCTTTTTCCCCAATTTGCAGAAATGGACAACCTTGGAAAGAAAATCACAGCTCTGGTTCCTAAGTACCAAAAATGCATTGTCTTATAAATGTACAGCCGGTGGCAAGGCAGAACGTGACACCCCAATACCAACCTCCCCGGAATGCCGCTGGGGCTGGTGGTCGAGCTGTGCCAGGGCTGTGCCAGGGGGTCCCACTGTGCCGGGGGGTCCCACTGTGCCTCCCCACCTCCCCGGACACCCTCCAAGGAGTTCAGAGCTGCCCAGCACCCAGATTTTGAGTTTTTTTAAGGAATCTCTCCCACCTGTACGCACAATAAGGGTACCGATGCATTATGCTGATAGTTGTGTACAGCTCCAGCTGCTACGGGCACGTCATCGGATGAGAATTGGACTTCCCATCAGAAAAAGTAACAGCAGTAACAAAACCCCTTTTTAAAAATTTAAGTAAAACAAAGAGGTTAAAAACCTGACTCATAAAGAGTTAAAAACCTACAAAGCCCAAGAAAATCTCTAAAACTGACCCTTTGAAAACTCTTATGAAATTTTAACACGTCACGTATGGCTGATTCATAGAGGTTGATACCAAATAATCAGACAACCCTGAGCTGGGCTCAGCGGGGCCACTTTAATTTTTTACATGCAAACGTGCGTCCGTGTGTCGTATAAAATAATGTATTTCATGACATAACACCTAGGAAGCTGTTGAGGTGTCACGGACATCGGTAATGTCGGGGTTTTGCAGACAATTCACGGGGTGTGGGTGGCAGCTGCCCACCCGGCATGACTGCAAGCACTTGCGCTCCTGCTGGCATGGCACAGTACGGCATGGCATGGCACGGCACGGCATGGCACGGCATGGCACGGCACGGCACCATCTTTCAAATAGGACAGCAAAACAGCAAGGAGACCATGATGTGTTGTTTCGATTTATAAATAGAAGGAAAAACGGGGGGTGTTAGTGTTTCCAAGGGCAAGGTCGGGGGTGCCCGCGCCGCGGATGTGCGCTCGCATGGCCCTCGAGGGCGTTGGGGCTGCCTTGGCTCTTTGTCTGTGGCGTGAGAAGATAGGGTTGTCATGGAAAAGAAAACATGTTCGACTCCTGCATGGGTGACTGTGAGCAGGAACAGAGGCCACAGCTGCAAATTATTCTCTCTGCGTTATTTGTCCGCACTGGGTTTTTCTGGGCTCAGGTCTGCCGGCACCACTGGCGCGGGGGGGTGGGAGCCCCAGGGCCCCCCAGTCCAGAATCTGTCCAGCTGCTATTGCCAAGCTGCGGGTATTTCAGCAAAGCACTAGTGAAGGTGTTTGAAGGGAGTGCCACGCTCGAGGCGGCGGGGCAGGACGCCGGGCGAAGATGGCCATCCCGGCCGGAGTGACCGGCTGCGCCACTGCTGCTGTTTTATCTTTCTGCGGCTTCCCAGCCCGTGGGAGCCTACGTCTGGCCCCACACCCTTTTTCCTGGCAGAGCACCGTGGCTGCAGCGCCATACGGGGACCCCATATGCATTATTTAAACGGGCTCGGGGATGACCTGCGGCATCGTAGTAGCGGGATGATTCCGAAATCCTGTGGCTGGAGGCTGGGCCTGAGGCCATTCATCAGGCGAGGCAGGAGAGGCTCCGCGCCCACGCCTTCAGCAAACAGGAATATGCACGTACACACAAGGGCAATTACTTTGTGCGAATGTGACAAGGGAAAATTGAATGTAAAGTCTGCTGTAAACAGCCAATAAATCTTGCTTTCTGTGCTCAGTTGAGGAGGAGCCCAGGTGTTTTTAGGTTCCCGTGTAGGTAGCGGGAGCGTGGCTATGCGCATGGTGAAAGGGGACAGAGTGGGCACTGGAGCGCATTCACATGCATCACCTGCCTGCCGGGTTGCCGGCCTCGGAGCACCCATCACTCGCGGTACGCCTGTGTGCTCGTGCCAGGGCAGAGAAAGAAACCTCTGGATTCGGTCCTGGCACCAGCCCGTGGCTCCCTGCCTGTCGGTGATGCCCAGATGGCTCTGCAGAAACCCGGCTTGCTCCCCAAAGCCTCTGTGGGGCGACTGAAGGGGGACGAGGAGGATGCCCACGGGGGCAACAGTGATGCTCTTGCACCGGTACGTGCCCACCCTCACGTCAGGGGCGGTGGGTTTCCCCAGGGGCATGCCCTGCAGCTAGGAGAAGACGCGGCGCATGGTCCGCTCCCCCTCTCCTGCTGCCCCAGGCACGGCCCCTGCAGACCATCGCACGCTATGGACCATCCCAGCTCTGTTATTGCTGTTTCACCCCTGACATTTTGCCCCTAAGCCCCGGCAGTGCCAGCGCTCCCTCCCATGCCAAGCTGCCCTTGTCCCTCAGGGCTACAGAGACCACCTATGGACCCCATAGGCGCCTTCAGGCTTCCCTTCCCTGTGCCCCGCGGCCCCACCAGCTCACCGCCCCCACACCCTGCAACAGGCATCGGGGGTGCGGAGAGGGGGATGCCCTCCCAGGAGCCGGACTCAGGGCATTCGGGGGTCCCACAGGCAGCACGTCCCCCCCCACTGCACCCCTGGGCACCCATCCCCGGGCGAGGGTGGGAGCAGGGATGGGGCCGGACGGAGCGGTACCTGGCGCCGGGGAGGAAAGTTTGTAAAGAAAGTACTGAACACAGACTTCCCGGGGTATCAGAAGGAAAATTTATGCATCGCCTTTGAGTTCAACTTCTCCATTAAAGCTTTTTTCCCTATAATCTAGGGAGTTCTTATCTTGGTGACTTATGATGTTATGGAGGGGCTCATGCATGGAAAATGTCAATAGAAATAGTAACTCTAGAAGGGAAGGGCCTCCTAATTAGTCCCCATTTAGATTTTATGATGGCTTTGAGATCTGCTCATCCTGACAGTGCGCACTCTGGTTACATATTGTTCTAGCCTGAGGGAACCATAGGAAAATCCAGATTTATTGTACCTATCATACCAGCATATTTCATTTGCCATTATGAGCAGCCATCTCGCAATGATGCAGGAGTATTTATTACAGATTAAATTGTAGGACCTGGATGGTTTAGTGAGGTTCTTGAGGTATCATTTATGTCATTAACTGGCTCATTATCAGATCTGCAAATCTCAATTCCTTTTTTCGTGCCTTCTGTTTAAGAGCGGGGACCTGCGCTGGGGCTCTGGCAGGCTGCGGGTCCCGAGGTGTGCACGCACGCCTGCACGCGTGTGCGTGTGCGTGTGCACGCGTGTGCGTGGTGCCAGGGCGCAGAGGAAGCGCGGTCCCTGCCTCCTGCCTTAGGGAGGACCGGCGCTGGGAGCCAGGGTCGGGCTGCTCCGGCTCCCCGGGGACCATCAGTGACAACACTTAATAACCAGCTACGCACGTGCGTAAAAAGGGGGCACAAACCTGCCTTGAGTGAGGCGGGTATTTCACCCCGTCCTCTCCCATATGTTTCTGTACCGATTCCTCTCCATTAAACTGCAACTTAGGAAGGAAAAGCTGAGAAAGGCAGTGGTAGGAGAGGAGGTAATTTAACTCTAATTATTTAACAAGTCTATTCCAGGCGTAAGCTTATTACCAGTGGCGAAAGAATACGTTGGATTTTTTTTTCCTCTCTCTCTCTTTTATGCTTTATCTCTACTTGGAGAATTATTTGAAGAGGTTTAATCCAGCCTTGATTGTTGTTGTTAATGGGAAAGGAGAATAGGTTATTCTTACATGTGCTCGGCTGCTCGGCTCTCCAGAAAAGTCATGGAGAGAAAGGAGATTTCAGACACTGCCTCTGCTCTTCGATTTAGTGATATTATTTGAATTTATTGTTCGATTCGACTCACGTGTCCTTCCTTGTTGGTATTTGCCCTATTTACTCTCCTATATTGCTTTTTCATAAAACCAGGGAATGGCATTTAAGTTGTTGTGTTCTTTGGTATTAAAAGGCACTCCGTACAAGCCCAGGAGCACATCCCGGATTGCGGGGTTCAGGGCACGGACTGCGGCAGAAGGTGCCCCACTGTTCGGTTGCTGAGATTAATTAATTCATGTGATGGCTAATATTTGCGGGGAAACTAAAGCTTGGGAAGTGGGCAATAATGCATAAAAAATACAATCTCTTCTCTCCCCTCTTTGCAAGCCAAAGGCAGTGAAAAGACTTCTGAAGGTGTTTACATTGGTTGATTGCACCTAAGAGCTATTTTTGTAAAAGTAGTAATTTTGGGGCTCTAAACTCATGGCATTAAGAGGATACATACAGGCAATCACCTCCCCAAGGCCGTGTACCGCAGGGGTGGTTCACCGGGGCGTTTCTGATGCCTTCAGAGCTCCGTGGGTGCCTGCACGGCATCGTCGCAAAGGGAACAACTTCAGCACGATGCTCTGGCACAGAGAGGGGACCAGTCGTGGAAGGGAGATGAGAGTGAAATTCAAGCCCAGTAAAAGCCTGGCTGCAATGTCTCCAAAACAGGTGATTGGCGCCCAAATATTTTCTAACTGAGACTGAAAACAAAGCAAGCCGCCGCGCAGACAGCTCGCGTTAAACTTGTTGCTCACAGCCCGGAGCTAACAAAGTGGTGCTGAACGGTTGGTGGAGAGTCTCATTCCCCTCCACTAACCAGATCGTTGGGAGGCTTCCCCACAGCTTCGTCCTTATGATGCTGATCAAAGAGATCTGTCCCTAAGAATGCCTTAAACATTCCCCTGTAAAAATATATGTATTCATTTTAACCTCCAAAGTCCATAATGCATTTTGGAGATCCGTAAAAATTAACACTTCAGTTTTTGGTGCCACGCTAATAATTTTATTTAACACTTTGTACATATCTTTTAACAAAGCTATCTGCTCCAGAGTTAAAATGTGCAAACCAGGTTGAAAATGGAAGGCGTGAGAGAATTTAGACTGTACTTTTTCCTTGAAAAGGATCAGAATCCCCTAAGCATTAAAAAATGTTTCAATGAGATGCTTCTTTCTGTAACTTACAAATGGCCCTTTCCTCTTTATTTAATTTTTTTTTACATCTTCCTTTATCAATCTGAAAAAAGGGACGTTTATAAACTAAAAGGAGAAGAACTGTTAGATATTTATCTCAAATCAGTCTTCTAACATCTGCCTTCAGTGTTCACACTAGGTAAGGAAATCTTAAATGAGAATGTAAATAGAAGTGGCAATGTGTGCGTCTTCTTTTAAAGAATATTTTCTGTTCTGAGCAGCTGCAATGCCATTAGGTAATTTAGATATTTTGTGTGCTTTAAAACTACAACTGCATCAGTGAGGAAAGCATCTGTAAATAGAAATGGTTTGGATATTGTTTAGCTATTCCCTCAGTGGGTATTTTAAAATGAAAACGGATTGTAATTATTAAAAAAAAAAGAATAAATCCCTTTACCTGAGTTGATAGCCAATTACCGAGAACTTAGTGCTAAATGAGTCATCTCTCCCAGCCTGTATACTATAGGTACCCTTGAATAAATACAAATCTGCAATGCTATAAATAGGCTCCTTGAAAGAAGAGTCTTATCTGAGCCTGCTTTGTAATGCCGCTCTCGCCAAGCTCAGTCTTTGCGGTATAATCTTAATATTGAGCTTGCTCGTTAATCTCCATTCCTTTTTTAGGTTAGTCTAGACTGTTCCGGTGGCGGTGGTGCTGGCTGGGTTGCCGTAGGAACAAGGAATTCAAGTAAATATGCTCACGGAGAAGAAATGTCTACTAATTAAATGTGAATAGCATTGATAAGGTGCCAGATCTGGTAAAATGTAGACCATAATGTCCTTTGATGTAATTCATTAGAAAATACATATATATATATATAAAAAAACCCCATAAATATATATATTAAAAAACCCCATAATATATATATGAGAGGTTTACAAGACATATACGATACATATACTTCTTTGTGGGGAGGGTTACATATGTTGAAGACGGCAGCAATATTTTTATATAGAAGCGACACTTTATACGGTTTTGTTCCTTTTGAGGCTATAAATTCTGTAATCTTACGCATATATCCTTTTATTGCATTTACATGGCAGATAAAGACATTTGGTTCACTGCTGCGAGTGCTGGAAGCCCTGATTAATCCCTCACCAACACCTAACTCGATTTTCACTGCTGGGATATAATTTTTCTCGTTGCTTTGTGAAAAGGGACCCCGTGCCCACGGGGTGCTGCTGCCCCGGGCGGGGGGAGCCTGCGGGGGGGGGGGGGGGCAAGGGGGGGTCCCACCCACCCTGCCAGGAGGATGCATGCCCCATCGCATTGCCCTCGCCGCCCCGGGGGGGAGCCATGCCAGCTGGCCCTGCCGCCTCTTTTGGGGTGTCCCCGTGAGCGGCTCCGGTGCCCTGTGGTGCTACACCCGAGGAGGTGTGGTGGGAGCTGAGGGGGTGCAGGAGGCCATGGCGTCATTCCGGCACTGTGGCTGCTATGGTTATTTTCCAGTTACCAGCAAAAATGGAATAATAATTGCATGCCGCGAGGCCAGCCTGGCAGCAGTCCTGAGGCAGCGGTGTGCTTCATCCCGGGTCTGACCCCCCCCGGCCATTGCCCTCGCTGGGGTGGCAGCAGGCACGTCCCCCCCCCCCGGACTCTGTGGTGGCCCCCGGGATGGGGATGTGGCCGGGACACGGGGCACGGCTTCGGGACCAGGACTCTGCCCCTCAGGTACCCCGCATGGCTGAGCCGTACACGAGCCCAGCCCGGAGCGCCCACCCTTGCTTATTAATCCACAGACAGCTGATATCTGTTCTTATTCTGTCGTTCAGCTCTGCCCCCCTCCACAGGACTTGATGCCTCAGTTTACCCTGGGTACGAATGCGATAATAAAACTTCTGATCTCCCCGCTTCCTCTTTGTTTCCTACTTAGTTGATTCCATTTTTTTTCCAGGCAAGGACTATTTAATACTGTGTACATAAATCAAACCCAGCTAGAGCCACAGCATGTACTGGAGCTGCTAGGCGTTCCTAGCAAAGCTGGCTGATCAGGGATACTACCAAAATCCGAAATTTTCCAACTGTGCAATTCTGAAAACAAACTCTTAAAAGGTAAATTGAAATGTTCTCAATTGAATATAACCAAACGTCTCTAAATAAGCACATAAATGGACAGGTTACAAAAATAACAAGATGTTTTTCTCTCTTCAGCAAATTACCCATGATTATGGTATCCATATACTTTGCATAGCAATTTCACACCCTGAGAACTGCAAATATTGATAAATGCACTAATGTTACAGATGGGGAAACTGAGGCATAGAAAGAAGATGCAGATTTAATCTCAAAGCCTCTAACGTTAGAAAGTCGGCTTCCTTCGCTTACCCTACCCAGAATACCAGGGAAATCGCTGAGTTTGCTGAGCACATTAATCACATGCAAGGGGAAAAACAGGGTTTGCTTTTCACGTGTATCGCCCACCATCTCTTCTGCAGCACACAAGCATCACCTGGTGCTCTCGGTTGTCTTCACAGAACCGAGAACTTGGGGTTCAGATGCTGAGAGAGCATACACGAAATGAGAGTCAATCATCAAAACTCTTAGAGCAACACTGAGGAACATCACTGTTCCCTGACAACGGTATGTGCAAAGGTTTCCCGTAAAGAACAATGTTTTTACTGAATTTCTGCCAGTTGTGCAGAGGATATTCTACCTGCCAGGCAGCAGCTTCTCAGCAGAGCAGAAGGAAAGTGCGTTCTTCATCTGCATAAACATGCAGGCTCTGCGAGCACACTAATTTTAGTCTCATTCTTAATTACAGTTCAAGGACTGAATTCATCCCCGTCATGCTCATGCTTAGGTGGGATAAATCCGATGAGGGTCCCACAGATTTACAGCAGTATGGTAAAAGCAGGATTTTTGCCTAACTTCCTGACACCCCTGTGCTTGCTGGGGGCTTTTAGACTTAGTCTGGGCTGTTTTTTTTACACTTCCTTGTTTTTTATACTTAGCCATGTCCCTGAAGGGGGCAGGGGTCAGGGCAGAGCTCGTCCCGCTTCACTGGCCTGAACGGTTCTGGGTTCTCTGCTGGCACTCCCTTAATTCTGTGATCTTCTGTTCATCTCCCGGTGTCACCGCTTTGGTTTCTCCCATCCACGTGTGGTACGAACCGAAAATGCCATCCTGTGCCTGGGGACGCCCTGCTCCAAGAACCAGGGGTGCTCCTAGGTGGCCAGAGCAGGGGATGGTGACGTGGGGGCCACCCGGCACCCCCAGCCTCCCCGCGACCACCCGGCTCCTGCCCGGGGGGGATGATTCCTGCACCCCAGTTTTCCCGCTGGCTGGGGACAGGACCCGTGGGGCGAGGACTAGCGATGGTGGGAGGCTCCAGCCCTGGCTGCAAGAGCTGGTGGCCTGGAGCCCCGGGGTCCCAAGGGACCGGCCACCATCCCCCTTAACGCTGGGGGTCAATCCCTGCCCTGGGCAGGGGGAGCGCCTTCGCCCACGGGCTCACCCACATGTTCACTGACGGGCTGTCCAAACCAAGGCGGGGGCTTATCGGGGGACCGGTGCTTAACACGTATGAGTAGTCACAGGATCAGGCCACCAGATTTCCAACTTTCGCAGCCGTGGTCCTCACCGCCCCCCCCCAACCCCTCAGGCCCAGCCTGCCCACTCAGCACCCCGTGGACGCAGACACCGGTGGGCATCAGGAAGCCGCAGCAGCCTTGCCATTAATGGTGCCCGTCCCCCCTGTTGGCACGTGGCACGAGATGCAGATGATAGCCGGCAGATCGCTACTCCGATGGAAAAGCGCCTGGAAGAAAGACAAGATGATCTTAGTGCTCCCGACCATTTACAATTTATGTGTCCTTGTCAGATAGGGAGTTTGATGACTGTAATGTCATGTTTGTCCTTCACCCTGAGAAAATCTCCTTTTAAAGATCACCAGCCCATCTCTATTGACAGTAACTGTGCAGGTCATGGTATTAACATGTGTTGGATTTTTCCAAAATGCTGATCTTTTTTAACCGTAAAAAGAGAGCAAAAAAATAAAAACCTGCAATTCCCAAACTGGCCAGGATTCAGACCAAGCCAGGCGCTGGAGGGGAATTGGGGCTGGGTGTGGGTGAAGCAGCAGCCTGCGTGGTGCTGAAACCTGCTGGTTTGCTGCTCTAGTGTAACCAGGGTTTGTCACGCAGAATTTTTTTCCGCTTCTGAGAAAGGCTCTCTGAAATGCGAATATTTTCATGCCCTGTCAGGAGACCTCTGCTCAGCCCTAGTACTTTCATTTCCCACAAATCCTGCACTCGCAGCTCCCAGAAAGCTGCACCACGTTAGAAGAGAAATAGGTCTATCAGGCAGACCCTGTGGAACAGCAGCAAGCCTGTGTTTGATTGCATTACCTCCCTTTTTCCCCGTGTTCAGAGCGAGGCACGAGCTGATCTGACAGCAAGGAGCACACCCATTTCTGCCTGTTCTGCCTGGCAGAGCCCTGCCTGCAGCGTGGGGTGGGCTTGGTGCCGTGGGGATGCTGGGGACAGACCGGGAGCCCTGAGGGACCCCTACCCTCCCGCCTGCCCTGCGCCACACCGCCGCTAAGAGCCCGCTCTCTGGTCACCAAGGGACGGATCCAAGCACCCCGAACCCTAAGGACATCCTCCCAGAGGCTTCGGAGAGCTCTGGATCAGGCCCGGTGACATGAATTAGGGCTGTGGGAGCTGGAGTCGCTCGCTCCAGGCTTCGCAAGGGCTGTATGTGATGGGCATGTCTGCTCACGCATGATGTCCTGCACTCCACCTGTGAAGGGGGGGTCCGGGTGGTGATCGGGATGGTCCGGAGACACAAGCACACTGCCCTTACAGCCGGCATGCCGAGGGACATATCCAGCCGTCCCTCCACCTCCACCACGCTTTGTGTCGGTATGATTACGGTGGGCAAAAGCTCTGCCTCTCCTGAGAGCAGGGAGCTTCCAGGTGAGCACGTGCTGGGGATGTAGGGAGCCTTGTCTCCTTTCTAAGCCAAAGTTAAGAACTCCCACCACCAGAAATTAGACTTATTAGGTCCACTAATCTGTCACCCTTGCCAGTGGAGGTTTGTTCTCTCCAGAGGTTTATCAAATACAGCAGAGTTTCAGCTATTCAGGTGATTCTGCTTCCACTACGTCCTGTGGGAGACCACGAGGGACATTCCGCGAGAAGAAGATGTCTTTTGAATTTCAGCCCTCTTTTTATTGCTTTACTCCATCTCTTGGCGTTCTTGCATCCTTGAACCACTCTGCACTTGGCCGCTGTGGTGCATCTACCTTTCGAAACTGCTGCTGTCAAAGAGCCATCAAAGTCAATGGGAGTCTTACAGTGGGTAAGCGAGTAAGCTGACCCACCAGGTCTGCAGCTGCAGCGTGCACTGTGGCCGGCAGAAGCCGGGGTGCGGGAGAGCCCCCCCTCCCCTCCCCTCCCCTGTCAGCGAGCCAGTGCTGAGGGCTGTGCGAGCGCTTCGGAGCCATGGGTCAGAGCCAGGGAAGAGTCTCTGCTGCACGTCCTGGGTGCTGTTGTAGTGGAGACCTGCCGCTAGCTTTCCAAACTCACTCTCTTTCATATAGGTAGGTCCAAAAATGTCATTACTACTGGTGTGACTGGTGGCTCTGTGCTGGGGCAAAACGTTTTCGTTTGCTTGATCTTTTTCAAATTTTATGCTCGCACTTATCCAGGCTCCAGCCAAGAGGGAGAGTGTTGAAGATGTGACCCTGCTTCTGCCCAGAGGACTCGGCCAGCCTGGGACTTTGCCTTCTGCCACCCAGCAGCCCTGTGCGGTGGTCACTGGACCCCCACCTTGGGCTGACTGCTCTGCTCTGGGCATCCTCATCAGGTGGCAGGTCCTCCAGGGCTCGCAGGGAGAAGGTCGCTTCCTCACCCCACGCACTATAATTACACAGGCTAATTGAGGGCACGCTGCTGGCTGCGGTGGCGGCGGGGCTCGGGGAAGCACGGGGCTCTCACAGTGTGCCGGTGCCACCAGCACGCTGTGGGGCGAGGGCGGGGAGGGGGCAGGCGGCATGACCAGGCTCCCGGACTCCTCCGCTGCATCCCTGGGACAGCGTCCGGCCATGCAGCAAGGGCATCCTACTGCTGGGCACAGGAGGTAACAGCAAACCCCTCTGCTCTGCTGCCATTCATGCCAGGGGTACTCAGGAGTACAGGACTGGGTCTCTCAGCCAGTGGGATGAGGCCTTTGTGGGCAAGAACTCAATAAAAAATTTTATTTATTTAGGGAGACTCCCTAAGGTGGCAAGAAAGGTGGCAAATCCCACACCGTGACTACGTGGGGCACATCAGCCTTGCCCCGACCCCGGTGTCCCGCAGAGGTTCCCATCCCGTGGATCCACCTTTCAGCCAGAAACCTCCCAGCGTTGGGGTCTACCCCCTTTGAGGGATGCGTTGCATTTCAAGAAGGAAAAAGCAGAGGTATTGCAGAGCCTAAGAATTTGTCACCTGTTACGTGCTCAGACGTCCACGTTTTATAGTCTCAGCTTTACTCTTTGGAGAGCTTCGGAAAAGGGAGTACGGTACAAAACATTTTCTGAGATACTATCCCAAATATTTAAAGGAACCATGTTCCTACCCCTTTTGTGTTATTTTCCAGCGCTGCTCCAGTGATCACAAATCACAGCACAATGTTGTCATTTTTCTCATTTTAGAGAAAGCTTTGAGTCTGAAGTTCTCACGTGTGCTCACTTCAGCCAAAGTGCTCATGCCCTCATCCTACGCGAGAACAGCAATAGTACTAGGTGATCTAACCAACTGGGATCCAGCAAGTCCGTAAAGTTAAGACATTAAAAAAATAAAATTAAGATTCACAAAAAGTCAAAAGACACTTTCCAGAAGAAAGAAGAGATGTGTTTTTAACAAGGCTACTCACCATCGGTTCTCCATTCGGTGCTGTGGCTCCTGCCAGCTCTCAGGAGCTGCCCAGCTCTGTGGAGGGGTTCATTTCGTTAGACACCAAAATCAGCCGTTTAGGGCAAAGCGTGGGGGGTCAGTGGAGAGACACCGATCGATACCTCGGGACTGTAACCCCTCCCTGTGCTACTGGGGGTCTCCCAGAGCCGTGGCGGGGACCAGCCCCTGTGACCCCAGGGCCATCCCCATGACCGGGGAGCAGCCTGGAGACCAGCTCACACTTTCAGCTCGTAGCGGGGAGATATTAGGGAAAATGAAATGTACGCGAATACTCCCATTCCTTCCCCAGGTACCGCCAGGCGTGCGGCAGGGGAACGTCAGTGGGGCAAGGGACGCGGCCCCCGGGGGAGCTGGGCAAGGAGCCAGGCGGTCACAGCACCCCGTGCCCCGTCCTTTCGGGGCGCTTGCATCCGCCGGCTGCCGTCGCGTGCACTGGACCCTGCCGGTTAGCTTTGTAACAGAGGAGCGAGAAGAGGATGGTTGCTTGGGAATTTATACATTGAACCGACAGTGGATTTAACTCCGGTGCTTACGTTACAAAATGCAACGATTACACGGTGCAGGAACACACGCGAGTTCATGCAATCCAACCCAACTGATTTCAACCTTAAAATAAAGGAAAACAAAACAACTCCAAGGGCCTGATCCCGCAGATCTCCTGCCTGGGAAGGCAGGGTGTGCTTTGCTGTATTTGTGTACCATGAGCTGTCGGCTCAGCATCGCGTCCATGGGGGTGCAGTCTGTATCCAGGGCACACATGTAACTCCCATTAATTTAAGGGGAATTATGTGAATTGTACAGCAAGAGTTGACTATACTCCTGAGTATTGCTGTTATTATGTTTACCATCAATATTCATGAAGTCTTCTTAAAAAAAAAAAAGCAGCAGCAGGGAAATTTTGCTCTGAAATAGAGAACTGCAATATCTTCTGGGAGCACTTGCGAAAGCAGCATTTTTTCCAATATATTTTCACTATGTATTTCTCAGAGTGTTGTCCTGAGTTATAAGGACAGTTATTGAAAATAGCAAATTGTCGTGATACTGCACATCATCATTGATATGTTTGGCCTCTTCAGGAAATCAATGGTCTTGATTAATAATTGGGAGTTTTCCAGCCTAGATGACTCCCACGTATAAGTGATCATGTAACTTTAGAACAAAGAATGGCACAAAAACCTGCTTCTCCTTTGTGCTGTGCTTTATTGGGGTGGATGCACCAAACCAGTTTGTATCGAGCGCCAAAAGACAAAATTCTGCGGGGTTTTTTTCCCTGTTATTGCTGTGAAAGTATGTTGTCTTTTATACGTATCACAGCACCGCTTATTACTCCCTTCACAGGCAGCACTTTGATTTATGCAAACAACTGTAAATGTTTCATACATTTGTGGGGAAGTGTGGGGTACTGGGCAGCGGTGGGGGCTGCAGGTGGGGAGGCGGAGGCTCTCCATCGCCAGCGCCGCGAGCCCGGCGTGCCCTGTGCCGGGGCTGTGCCGGGGCTGTGCCGGCAGCAGGGCGGAGGCTGCTCTGCCCTCTGATTAAAGCCGGCAGAGGGGAAAAAAGGCAGAAGTGGGCCCGCGCCTTCTGTCGCTGCCTCCAGCCGCGGCCCCGCAGCAGCCTGCCAACAGGGCACTGCTCTGCCAGTTGTAAATTTTAATTGGCCATCTGGGGAAAGCACAAACCACTGACTAGAGATTAATCAGTAAATTAACCCAGGCATAATACACATTTCCCAGCGGGGCCCGGGCTGCTCGAGGCTGGGGCGGAGCAGCCGGGGATGCGGGAGGACTCGTGCAGGGATGCTGTTATTGCTTACCGCCGCGCCGCCGAACATCTTCCCCGCGTCCCGAAATTCCCTTCAGCGTGACCTTGGCAGTGCCCCTGATTTGTATGGCAGTTGCAGAGAGGTTTCCCTGTAAGTGCTCAACACAGATGGCACAGGTACCGCTGCCGCCGGAGGAAGAGTTGATGAATCAGTGAATGTGACAACTTTCCTCTGGTGAGCTGTTCGCTTGGCTGTGGAGGTGCCTCCGGGAAGAAACAGTCGTGTACCTGCGGCTGTACCTGGCGGGGATCGCAGCGGGTCCGGTTTGTGCAGCCATTGCCCAGCCTTTAAATGGGGTTGGGGATAAACGAGCACCACCAATGCCATGGAGGGCAAGCTTTCCCTTTTAGCCTGTCTCGAAATCCAAACATCCATTTTTTATTTTGCTTCATTTTGAAGAAGGATTTCAGGCATCCCTCGCATAGCAAGGAAGTCGCCTCCAGCTTGAGCATCCCGGCCTGTGTTTCTCTCTAGCTGCAGAACCCCGATGGGGGCAGGCCGTGGGCAGCAGAAGCTCAAGCTCTGTCTTGCGCTGCCCGGGGAAGGGGCAAAACCCACTTTCCCCCCCCCAACGGTCATTTCCCATGCTGGTGGCATGGGTGGCAGAAGCAGCGGGGAGGAGCGGGAGGGTGGACGCTGACCGGCGGCAGCATCGCTGCCAAGTCAGAACTGCAGGAGCCTGGCGGGGTTTCGGTTCAGACGTGTCTCACAAGGACATTTCCATCCACGTCTGCATGTTAGCAAACGCAGCGCAGTGATGGCGAGTACCAAAGGCCGGCTTGTCCCACTGCTGCGGGTCCCTCGTGCCTGGCGGTCCTTGCCCTTGTGATGGTCTGTGCGAGAGCCAGGATCGGTCCCCGCTCCCCGGCTGCATGCAGGCAGCCCCCACTGGGGCTGGGGGGAGGGCGGGCAAGGAGGGCGCTGACCCACGTGGATGCAGTGGCCACCCCGACGAGGGAGAGGACCAGCAGCCCAGCCCACCATGCACCCCTCCGCCGGGAGCACTGCTTTAGCAAGGGTTTGTGTTTATCGGCAATTGTCACGCAGCTGAGTTATCAGACACGTTTTACTTGCAAAGGAAAGAAGAGGAACCCCGCTTGCAATGCGGTGTTTCATGGCAGAGCCAGTAATCCCCTCCTATCACAAGTGCTGTGTGTGGCGTTAAACTGGGAGGAGGCTCTCCCCGTTCCACCCAACGGCATTGCATAGTTTTATACCAACTTTCCTGTCCCTTTCCCAAACATGCACAATAAAAACTGCTTCTGTTGGAAGGTTTAAATTCAGGTGGGGTAACTGGGGGAGAAATCCTCATCTGCTTCTCCTTTTGTACAGCTTCTAGCACAGCCCTGCCAGACCTATGTGACTTCTGAGTGCTGCAACTGAGCCGGGGGGGGGGGGGGGGAGAAAGAAAGAAGGAACGAAGGAAAGCAAAACAGCCAAAGAAAACAGGAAAAGTCAAACTCAGCAAAATTCAGCCACATGACAGGTAGTTGTATGGCTCCTTTCCACCCAGAAGCTAGTGCAGCTCACCTCGGTGTGATGGCAGCATCGAAGTGCAGCTAGCTCAGCGTGGGGAGCTGCAGCAGGCACGGGCTTGTGTCCTTGCAATGTGTTTGCTACTTGCCAGCTCCCCCACTCCAAATTCCCTGGCCAAATCCTGCAACAGCTCCTAAAGCCGCCTGGGCCTAGGGATCACTGGTACCTCACCGCTCTCAGAAATGTGGTATCAGGGACTTTGCCCTGATTTGGGCCTTGCCAGAGCGCTGTGTGCTTGTCTGACAAACCCCTGGATGGCTGCAGGAGACAGCACGTCCCCTTCCACCCTGGGATCAAAAATCCTCCCCAGTGACCCAGTGTTCTCTGCCCCTGCCTGACACCCACACCGCAGCCTTCCCAAGGCTGATTCCTAGTTAGCATTCTCCTAGTTAGCAATGAGATCAAGCTTATCTTGATGGATATCCTGATTGATTGAATAAATGCAACTAGTGCCATTGGGTGAATCGCACTCACACACTCTGATTCTTATTTTCCCCTGGACAGAAATCTTTGCCCAGTTTGTAAAGTGCTTTGGGATATTTGCAGAAAACAGCCCTGTGTCCACAACTTACTATCAGCAGTATAAGTACATTTTCTCTACTAGACTTGCTATTTTGGGGTGAAGTTTTGTAGCATGGTTCAGTTTATTAGCCCCTAGGATTGACTCTGTTGGTCTCTGTCTGTTGCCATAAAGAATGAACCCTGCTCTTCTGAATTTAAACATTTTTCCTAATAAGTGGTTCCTTAGCTGTGAATATATGGATGCACTGTTGTATCATGTCTGTGATTTTGCATTTTCCCCACTGTCTCTTCTGCCTGACATGATAATAAGCTATGTGTTAAGCCAGAAAAAAGCAATTTTCTCCTGAGGTTAATTTCTTTGGATTGCCCACCTGAAGTGGGGAGTTGCATATAAATTCTAATTTGTACTGAAGTGGAGAAGATTGAGTTAGTTTTTTGGCATAGATGATACAGTACAAATCCTTATTGACATACCGGGTGTTTTGTTCTGTCTTTCTAGCAATTGCCTTTGGAAGAAAATGATACTAAAACCAGTTTTTGGCTTCCTGGATGCCAGCTGTGTGCCCCGCGTGCCCATTCCAGCAGGGAGGAGCCCCTCCGTCTCTGCAGAAGATCTGAGCTGTGTTTGTCACCTCCGACCTGCTGCCAGCCACCACTCTGGAGAGGTCCATGCAGCCGCCGAGCGGGTGAACTGGGGTGATCTATGGTCTGAGCTGCGACCGGCGCCCAGCGAAGCAGGGCATCGCTGGCGAGCCTAGCACAGAATGGCACGGTCTGCCCAGGAAAGGCTGTTAGAGGTGGTGTCATCGCTGCTTGTCCTAACCGTGGGTGCTGTTCTCCTGCTGCCAAGGAGCAAACCCTGCTTGGAGAGAGACCCTCAGGGCTAGTACAGTGCTGGAGAAGAGGCACGCTCTGGACAGGAGCGGTCACTCATTTGTCAATGAAAACGTAGCATTGGCTCCTTCTAAGACAAGCCTTCAGCGGGACCGTCCTCTTCTGCTGACGGCGCTGGTGTGGTGTGGTTCCACTTCGTGGGATGTGGAGATGTGCCCCTTCGCACGGCACCCGCCTCCCATCTGCTGGGATGGGGCCGGGGCCGAGCAAACACCCCTGCCGTCGCCGCGGGCCCCGGCCGCGGTCCCACCACTCGGCAGGTCCGGAGCTTCCCCACCCACACTGGTGCTCGCAGTTGTCCCCCAGTACCGCGCAGCGGGGAACCAAGCCTTGCAAAGGGATCGAGGGGTGGCCCTGGGGAGCGTCGGGCATCCATACATGTACCTGTATGTACCTCTGCAAAGGCTACAGCGCGTTGAGGGTCGGCGAAGCAAACAGTTTTGGAGGAGGGTTCCCCAGAACGGCAGCAGGACACCAGGCAGGCCGATGCAGGTGTTTGGTGCCACATACGGCACCACCGATGTGCAGCTGAGATGTAAGTGGGGTTAGCTCTTTGGCTACCTTTTGAACTAGCTCCAGCTTTAAAACAAATAAAGGATAAAAAAATGCCACATTAGCAGGTATTTAATGCTACCACATACAAAAACTTAGCTGGAGCACGGTGTATGAGTAAACTAATTTCAAAGATCACAGCTCGAGTTCAATATTTCGGGTGATCGCTCTTGCCATTGAACTCAAAGCAACAGCTGCTTTTGCATTAGCTTAAGCACGCGCTTAAGCTGCTGCGAACTCATGGCCCAGTTTTCAGTGGGAGGGTTGAATAGAAACACGTTTGGCAAAAACAGGTCTTGTAAGGAGCACGTTTCACAGTGACATTATCGTGACCTGAAGATGAACATCCCATCGCTACAAACATCCTACTGACCTGCCCTGATAGTGGGAGCTGTTCCCAGGAGCAGTGGGGAGTTACAGCATCCCACTCATCTGGGGGAGCCTGGAACCACCAAATCAGGGGAAAACAGCCATCAACCTGTTGCAATGGCACTGAAGGTACCGCCGTGCTTCAAGGTGGGCATTCAAGGCTCTCCGCTGGTGGAACAAAGAGGTGTAAGGGAAAGGCACATGCCTGAGGTGTAGATGGGAGCTTCAAGAAGCCTATCCACCACTGAAGTCAGACAAGAAGATTTCTAGTTCATCCCAGTGAAATAGATAGATAAAAATTAATTTATTTGGCTAAGTAAAGGACAGAGGATTGGAGAGGAAAAAGGAAGCAAATAGCAAGAAAATAAAATATTCCGAGGTAGAAGGCACTGTGCTTTGGCCATGTGCAGAAACGTTTCACAAGAGCTGGGACCTTTCGAAAGGCAGAGAGGAGCCAGCTTGCTCCCAGACAGAGACAACACCTGCCTGCCCTGCTAACGTGATGGAAGTACTGGTCCGAGGGTCCCACGTCCCGAGCCCCCTTGTTGAGTGTGGCACCGTACCGTCCGGGTACTCGGGGACGGAGCAAGCAGCTGAAGCACGCTCCCACTGCCCGCGTTTCTCCACGCCGGTGCTGGAGGAGGTGTCCTGTCCCACGGGCGCGTCAAGGGACGGGCACGGCCAGGTCTGGCCAGAGCAGCTCTGCCTCCTGAGGCGCTGGCCGCCTTCTCACCGGGGCTGCTGAAGGATTTATCTGCTTGTGGGGCAACCAGCCCAGATATTTCCTCACCTGAGTCCGTTTTCTTGTAACCAAGCCTAAAGCCTAGAAATTTCCCATCCGTTATTTCCCAGAGCAGCATGGCAAGCTGCACACCCTCAGCATCACTCAGCGTTTCACAGAGAGAGAAAAACTGGTTTTTTTTTCTGTGTTGCGATTAATATGTAAAACTCCTAATTAATGATGGGTCTCATAGCAGAATGCATAAGTAATTCTTTTGTATTTGATAACAGGGTATATTTGAGGGGCTCTACACCTAATCATTACATACCAATTTCCTTAAAGGGTGGGCAGCCCCGCTTTCCTGACAGCACCTGATAGAGGCACTTAACGACATGGGAAAAAAAACTCTTAAGGGACAAGGGGAAATGATTCGGGTTGATGATAACTCTTTACCCTTACCAAGAAAGAGAAACATTAGTGACCAAGAAACATATTGCACTCAAATGTCCGTGTTGGTGTGGCTGGGAAAGAGCCTGTCCTTCCTCAGCACCGACTTCAGTAAGGCCCACGTATACAGGCAGAGGGTTTTGATGGAACAACATCGGTGCTTTAATAATTGTAATTGTTAAAGTCTGATCAGAGGCTGAGAGCTGCAATGGCATCTCCATGTTCCCTGAGCCCAAGAGCCACACTGTCTTATTAAGTTGCAAAAACATGCAAATTCAGTGCCCAGTTCAACCAATGCAATTGAAAAAAGGAAGAAAAAGAAGTCGGGTGGCCTCAGGAATTGGATTGTGTGTAGCTCAGGTGGACTGCGACCCTCCTGGACCTCCTGGGTGAGGGTCTTGGTGTGTAAATGCTGGTCCTTGCAGCCGCTGCAGGAGAGAAGGTTTTTCAGGGGGGATTTTGGGGAGAAAAAGTTGGTGTATTGGGGAGGCCAGGCAGACTGGCGGATTCCTACTAGAAGTGACTGTGAAGAGCATATGGTTTAATTTAATGCAAGAGACTTTGTAGATTATAATTGAGTAGGTAATTGGGAAAGGATGATAATTGTTTATGAGAGGGAGGGATTTAGTAATTATTCAAAGCAGTTTTAAAAGACTTGTAAATACTCCTTGACAAAGGCCCAGGAGGGGCCAAAACGTTGGCTCGATCATTTTCCTACCTCTCCAGAATTAATGTTTAAGCATGTATGATAAATCATTAATAAGGTGCAGTGCACTGCTGAGCATTCCTGGGTGCCGGGGGGGCGGGATGATGGGGGGATGCCCCGGGCCGTGGTACCTGCGCCCAGCCCGGTATCCACATCTGCTTCTCCCCGCCATCGGGAACCTGGTGGAAGTGCCTTGGCACGGAAATTTGCATGGGGAGATACAAAGACATGCATGTGCATGTACAAAACCATGCACAAAAGCTGCTACAAAGGAGTCCAAAAGATGATTTAACCCAAAAGGCACTGCTAGCACACTTTCGAAGGTACGTGTGCACCGCGGAAATGCACGCACGAGCACGTCAGCACCGGCCCTTTTGCAATGACATTGGTTTCTTTTACTCTGAAGAGTGAACGTTGATATCAATTATTTAAAATTCTGGACTGTCAAAATATATGTGAATAAACAAATCTGAGCGGGCAAACAACACTCACGTATACCAAATATTTCTTCTCTTCAACATGCCTCTCCAGAAAAGCCTGAACGTGTATCTAAAATAATTAGATTTTGTTCAGTAATCAAACTCAATCAGATGGATTCTCTGTGAACTACTTTTATACCCACAATGAGGAATGTGTGTCATTCTCTGTGCATTTGCATATTTTTCCATAAACCTAAAACCAATCAATTTTGAAGAGTTATGATAATATAAAGAATCTGAGGCAATTACATGTCTTTTAAACAGGGATTCAAAATGCATTCCGCTGACAGTATTCATGTAGTAAAACAGTCAAAACTTCTTTAACCCTTTTAGCGACATCTCCGTGAAGGCGCAGCGACTGACGCCCGGGACGCCGCTGGCTGCAGGAGCCGATGGCCGGAGGTGCGGCCGGGGGCCGTTAATTCCCCCTGGTCGTTAATTCCCCGGGCACGGCCCGGAGCTGGTGCCGCTCTTGCCCTCACACGGCTCCGATGTGGAGCTCTCATCACACAGCGTGGAGCGGCGCGGCCAGGGGACCCGTCCCAGGGGCTGATAGGCAAATTAGCGGTGCCATATTTTCCTCAGCGATTATGCCAAATATCACATCAGCCACCATATGGGCTTGAACGCAGACTTCTCGGGGATTTCATTTTCATAAACAGGGAGGAATTATGCAAAGTGCTATAGGTAGGGCTTAGAAATGTATTTTTAAAACATCCATTTGGTGGAAATGACTTTTTAATGATTTTTCTCTGTGGTTATGCCTGGCCACAGCAGCCTTCTCCATGTTTATTAAGTAGTTCAGACTTCTCCTTTCGCGCTGTTAACGCTTGATCCAGAGAAGGCAGACCATCTCTGGCAGCCCGAGCGCAGGGGTTCGGATGGGCACCCTGACCTGCACATCCCTGTCTTAACAAGCTTCACTTCAGAGGGGAGCTGGCCTCAAAACCTTGGCTAAGCATGCATAGAAAGGGTGGGGGTTTTTTTTCCAGTGTGTTTGTGGCCCTGCTTTACCTTCAGGAACCAGGAACGCATGCCATCCTGCAGAGCCCGTGCCCAAGGGATGGGGCAGCTCCAGAGCACTTTGCCATGGCTGAAATATTCCATTTTTCAAAATAACTCCTCTTTTTTAAAAGTCTTTGCCATGGCTGAAATATTCCATTTTTCAAAATAACTCCTCTTTTTTAAAAGTCATAACAAATTGAAATATTTTATCAGTGAAACTCTTTTGTGAAAATGAAATGTTTCACGGAACCAAACCACCTGTGCCATTGCAGAGACATTTCACAACTCTTCGGTTTGGGTTTTTGTTTTCAATAAGAAGGTACTTCATCACATTTGGGGAACTTCTCACTAAAAAAAGAATTCCACTTTCTAAAAACAACTAAAAAGAGTTTAGTTTTAATGAGATATGCAGGATTTAGGGCTGATGTCAGGATGAAAGAAGCATTAAACCAGCCAACACACTGAAAAGACCAACCCGCTGTCAGTCACCGAGGTGAAAGGATGGAGAAGGTGAGACCCATCCCGTACTAGCAAAGGCAAGAAGTCCTAAAACGAGTTCAAACCTGATCCAAAGGCTACTGAAACCAACAGCACTCAGCAAAACTAAACAAGTACATTTTGGACTGCTTTAGCTTCTCAATCACATTTTTCCACCAGTTCTGAAGACAAAACTGATCCATTTCTCTCTCTCGGGAGGAACTAATTCTTCATTCTTGCATCTTGGTCCCATTTTAATACATTTCAGCAGTCTCTACAGACAGGCTGCGGCCAAATCTCTCGACGTGACGTGCCATGGCTTTGACTTAAACAAACTTTCAGATTGCTCTGAGTCTTTCGTCGATTTAAAGAAAATGGGAAAAGCATTCCTATGTGTTTCTTGTATGGTGACAGACTGCATCTCAATTCAATGTTGACCCATACAGAATATCTCCTTTTCGCCTAGGAAACACCCTTTGGCTGCAGAGCACTTTCTAATATTATTATTTTAAGATAAGGAGCACAAAAGCATACTTTTTACTGGTTACAGACTGCAATACAACTTTTACAAACAGTCTGTATTTTTAAAAGTGATTTCACTTAGTGACCCAACCAGTGTTCTTTCAAAGTGGTGGACTGAGTCGGTGTCCATTAATAATTTCGGTGTTATGTTTCTTTTCACAGTTTTTGAGGCTTTTGGCAGACAGTTGTGATGGACGAATTTATACTGCATGAGTCTTTGTAGTTTTTACTTTATACCACAGCCAACACTTCTGAGATTTTTTAAATATACCAGGAAATTATTTAGTGAAAACGAAGAGCTCTTCGGTAACTTTTGGGGAAAAAAAAAAATCGCATTAAAGTGATTTTTAAAGACCTGTTCAAATTTCATATTCTTCCCTATTAGTGACAGTTGTGTCAGCAACGGATAGAGCAGCTCTCTGGGGTACACAGAAGACCCAAACCACCGACTCTCTGCTGGGCCAGAGGAAGAGAGTGTGTTTCTGCCTGTGCTTTTCCACGCCCTGTGTCTTTGCAATAACAAACTATTTGTTGCAAAGCACTAGAGAAGTAATTCAGTGCATAAATAAACCAGCCCAGCGGATGTTGGGTTTGTTTGTTTACGTAGAGAAGACTTTGAGTTCATCCTTTCATGCAAGAGGGACATCCCTTGCAGCGATGGCGTCACCAGCCTCTCTGCCGTCAGAGAACGGGAGGAAATGCAAAAAAACTCGTCATGAGGAGTTACTCTGTGTTACGTTAAATTACATCTACTCTGAGATTAACGCCAACATTTATAAAGAAACTACATCCACCTTAGTGGCAACAATTAAAATACAGCTGTCAGTTCCCCATCCATATTGTGTGTGTGTAACATGCCTCAGCTGAAAGGCCTACATATATCCAAGGAATGCGCTCATTCAGGAAAAAACAGGTGGAGAAAGAAGATATCTACAGTGTGCCTGACAGGGAGGAAAGCATGTTTGCTCAGAATATATTGGAGACCCAGATTCGGAGGAGGTCATGCTTGTGAAAATATTACCACTGTAATATTGCCAAGGTCATGTCTGAAGGCGGGTTTGGGCTGTGCAGGAGCTGGCATGTTAAATATGTGCAGGAGCAGCACACCTGGAGCACCCTCCCTTTCCACTGCCTCCCCTCCTTTTTCACCCCAGAGTTAAACGCCGTCGATATGTTTCCCTCGATGTGTCCTTGCCTCCATCCTCCGACCTCCCCATGGCTTGTGGACCTCCTTGTGGACCCTTGGTACACCCCAGACCCTTGTGGACCTCCTTGTGGACCTCTAGTCCTCTCCAGACCCTTGTGGGCCTTCCTGTGGACCCCTAGTCCTCTCCAGTTCCTTGTGGACCCCTAGTCCTCCCCAGACCCTTGTGGACCTTCTTGTGGACCCCTAGTCCTCTCTAGTTCCTTGTGGACCTCTAGTCCTCTCCAGACCCTTGTGGACCTTCCTGTGGACCCCTAGTCCTCTCCAGACCCACTCCTCGCCCTAAACAGCATGTTTCCCTATTGCAAATCTGCTGTGGTGCACGGGCACAACAGTGGCTGAATTGTTCTGCTTTCAGGAAGCTTTTAATCAAATGCAATTTCAGAAAAGTGACTTTAATTTTGGCCTTCGCTTCTGGTCCGCACGTTAGTGGATCAGTTACTACAGGCAAGAGAGACGTGGCTCCCCCCCACCTTCTCTGTGAACTTCAAGCAGAGCAGAAAGGAGGAGTGGGTCATTTGCAAGTTTGGGATCTGGAGAACATAGGAGAACATGGGGCTGGGGGCAGGAGGAGGTAACAGATGCCAATAAATGTGCTTTTCAGATCATGTCACTGGAGGTAAAGGTTGCACCGGTGAAAACTTTGTAGAACAACCCAGAAAACAACGCCCCAGTGATACTGCCTTTCTGGGCTGCAGCTATGTGCTGGTCCAGAACAGAAGAAGAACAGGAATTGGCTATATTTTATCAGCACTAATTCTTTCAGGTATAACCTGTGCTCCTGGCCAGGTGGGAAGGGGCAGGGGGAGGCGAGGGAGGAGGGAGGGGTCGGCAAAGAGCAGCCGCCGCGGTTGTTTGTGAGACCCAGGGGCGCCAGCGATGCTCGCTGCAGACCCTCAGTTCATGTAAATTCATATTTATTCACCTTGTCATTCTTCTGAAAGGTGGAGAAATTCATTCTGCATTTCTGTCATTTGTTTCCCTACCGGAATATCTTTCACAAACATTTCCAGTGTCCCCTCCCCTTGCGAATGAGTAATGGGGGAAAGTAACTTTGGAAATGACATTGCAATGTAATCATCCATATTGTGTATTGTGGTTAAAATTGATTAAAATAATATTGAAACTCCCCCAAGGGATTATGCAATTATAAGTCAAGTCCCAAATGGAAAAGGTTTTTGAGAACTTGGCAGACGTCTTAATGAAAATGAAGCATTATAGTAATATATTAGTGCTATTTGTATATTATTGACAGCAAGATCACTAAACTGTATAAATTACTGTCCAGAAGAATGGCTGAATTGTTTTTCTTTCAGGAAATTTTTAATCAAATATAATTTCAGAAAAATCATTGTTTAATTTTGGCCTTAGCTTTTGATCTGCACATTGATGGATCAATTATTAAACTGAGTTTTAGCCACTCATTTGCTTTGAAAGTTGACAGTTTAAATATTTGATTTTACACCCATTTTGTTTTATTACAAAATAAATTCTGGCTAATGCCATAGACTATTACTTGCAGCCTTGCAATAAAAGGTAGTAGAAGGCTTCCAACTTTTGTTTGCCATAATAAAGCTGCTCTCCTGGCACTGAGAGAAAAGTGGGAATGCTGAGGAGGGCAGGCTCCCTCTCAGGAAGGCAGGTAATCATCTTCCACTCGGGGAATTTTGAACCCTTTAAAGCCTGCCTCATTAGGCATTCACTCGAAACAGCTTGGGATTTGGTTGTTGTTTTTCTTTTGCCCTGCACAAAGCAGCCCTGTATAAATACCAGTAAATACAGTAAATTTATATCAGTAGATTTGTTCCTATACAGGAATTTCTGTTTCAGTGGTTAAGAAATAAACTGCTTGCCTGCAACTGCACAATATTTTAGTCTCTAATTTTAAAAATATGCTGTATTTTAATATCTTTTTTTAAACAGATACCAGTTTTTATGAAGCACTACATGAGTTGCTGATGGATAAATCACCCAAGCATGGTTAAAGAGACCCTAATCTCCAGATGGTACCAGATCCATTTAATTGTATCCTCTGACCTCATCTCACCTGAGCCTGCATTAAAATCATAATACAGTTCAAGTGTAAAAATGATATAGTGTTTATTCGTCCTGTTTATAGGGGGGCAAACACACAGTTAAATTCATATGTCGAAAATTAGTGTAGTCATTTGAAAAGGTTGAGTTAGATCAAACTGACTCTCAGCATTTTATTTGCCCTTTTTTATTTAAATGGCTCTATTGCTATAGTTCGACATCTTTAAATGATGGAGGATGCTGAGAAAGAGGTGAAGTGGGTTTCTGGGCACGACGAAGGCAGGCTCTTGCATCAGCTGCGGGGCCGCATCCAGACTTGGGGAAGGGGCACGGAGCAGTTGGTCTCATTTTTAATTTGCAGCATGCATAACGAGCAAGGGCCGCACGCTTTGTACATCCACTGCAAATATTTTAATATTTCAGAGTGCCCACATCAGCTCTTCCCGCCGTGGTCCCATTTTCACTACTCTAGCAAATGGGCATGCTCCTTCCCACCTGGCTGGGTGTCCTGCACACACCACGAAGGAGATGTTTTTTCCTCCCGACAACGATTTCTAGCGTGAGCCTGCTTTCCTCCCCGCTCTCAAGCCATTCCCATGCAGGCTGGCCGGAGGAGGTGTTACCCGGGCGCAATGTCTTGGGGCTCCCACCCTGCCGCAGAGCTCCCCCTCCTCGGGGCGATCACCCGCAGGCAGCTTTGCCTGCACTGACACCCCCGCCTCAGCGGTTCACCTGAAACCCTTGCTGGTATCCCCTAAAATAGGTATTTTTGCAGCAGGTGGTGAAGCTTTGCGGACTCGTGATTGTGGGAGTAATTAATTACCCATACTCACCCCATAGTTAGACAGACTAATGAAATTTCACGTGAAATGCGCATTGACTTGTGCATCGACATGGCAGCTTCTCTTCGTCACATAAGAACAAAATACTTCTCCGTGGTACCGCCCTGCAAAGGGGCTGAGCCCCAGCCCAAGGGGGGATGGAGGAGAGGGAGGAGAGGAACACAGACAAATAACCTAAATTATTATGAATGTATTGACAGATCCAGGTTAGCAGTTTTACTGCAGATATACTAGATTATGGAGAGAATTGAATAATTTATCCAGCAATTTTCACATAAGCAATATTATTAAAAATGAAGACATGAAAAAAGAGGTTAGTTATAGTGGAGAATATATATAGGCCATGAATAAATGTATTAGGCAGTAAGAGTAGTGAATGTTTTAGTAGGTTTAGACTAGATTAAAAAAACCTGTATTTGATTTCAACTAAGTCCTAAAATATCTGCTGAGGAAAAAAAGCACAGCTTACGATTGGCAAAGCCAGAATAGCTGTATATATGTAAGCTAGAGGCGGTGCTTGGACGGGGGTGCTCCTTGTCACCGTGCTCACACCACCACGTGCAGCATGCCGGGGCACCCGCACGCTGGGATCGCGCCCCACCACCCCGCGTGCCAGCAGCAGCACCCGCAGTGCAGGGGAGAGATCACCCCGTCCACGTGCGTGCACAAGCCCCACGCTGCCCTGTCCCGGGAGCACGCACACCGGGGCCGTACGCTGGTTTTCCCAGGATCTGGTCCTGGTGGCCGTCGTGCACAAGGCTGGACTGGGACCAGGAGCGGGACAAGGCAGCCCTGCCTGCCTGCCAGGTTTTGGTGCTGGCCGATGCCTCTTGGATTCAAACTTTGGGAATCCCGGCGGCTGCTGTTACGCACAAGGGGATGCGCTCATCCCAATGTCTCTGCTTTGCGAGAAGACAGCTCCTGTTAGTCCGTACAGAAAATCCCTGTCTCTCCGTCCGCGCACTCCTGTAGAGCTGACCTGGGCAGAGCCCAGCCGGGAGGGAGCCGAGGGCAGTGCCGGCACGAGGGTCCCAGCCGCCGACGTGGATGTCGGTGGCGGCTGAGACCCATCGGCACGGCGGGGACCAGTGGGCACGGCCGAGCTCGCGGAGTCCTCCTCTGCCAGCCTTGGGGGACGGCGGGGAGGAGATTTGGCCCAGCGCAGAGGTTATCTAAATGGCAGGAGAGGTCCACAGCACAGACACAGGAGTGTTTGTTTTTGTTTCCTATTGAGTTCCTTTTTATCTCTTGTCCTTATGGTTATCTTTTCTCCCCCCTCTCACACTTTGGCAGGGAAGCCGAATACTGATGAGGCATAAGCTGGTAAAGTCCCAAGCATTTCCAGGCGGTAGGTTTGGGAACGAGAGGTTAGTTTGACTAATTAGCCTGGAAGATTTTTGCCCCCCGGGCACGCAGGTCGGGGTATTACAATAACAGCCTCTCCGCAGCCGGCAGCTTTTGTGCCGCAGGCGGCTGCAGGCAGCACCGTCTCGGCAGCCCACGGCCGGGGCCGCGGGTCCGGGGCCAGGATGGGTCCCCCGAGCTGGGGTGCCTGTCTCCTCCAGAAACTTTAAATAACGATCAAGGCAAGGCTTAGGAAGCCCTGTTATGTATGTGCCTGAGGCATGTGCAGGCAGAAAAACATCTCTGGTATTTTTATGATCCAAATTTTAGAATGATTTTTTTAAGAAAAAAAAGTATATATATATATGGGAGTGGGAATTTGGAGAGCTGGCTGTAAGTGGTGGTGCAGGGAGAGCTGCCTCTGCTGGAGCCCAGCCGTGGCGGGGGGGCGTCCGAGCTCCCACCCGGTGCCAGACAGGGACCATTTCTGGAAGCTGAGAGCCACGGCGGGATGTTTCAGCTCATGACTCCGCCGGCGTGGCTGGGACGGGCGTTGGTGGCATTGCTGGGGGGGGGGAGCGAGACCATGCTGCCTGTGGCACCACTAGACGGGGTGCCAGCGGGATGGGAGGGAAACCCTGAGCTGATGAACAGCACCGATGGCATCTGCACCGCACATGCAGAGCTGCTGTGCCTCATGTTGTACTGAGACACTCCTGCAAAAACCTCGGGATTGGGGCATTTCTAACAGCTGTGTTTGCTGCAGATGTAACTCCATTTGCCCTTGGTGGTCTGCCATTGAAAATGACTTCCCACAGCACGCCCCACCTGGGTCTTGATGCTACTGACATCTGAGATCGCTGGGCATCTGCCCATGGGATTACAGAGCTGGCTCCGGAGTGAGGTTTGGCCTAAATACAGCTGAAATAAATTTTAAATATACGTGTGTGTATATATATACACACAAAAACACTCTCTCCCTTTTTTTCTTCTTTGTTTGTAGAGGAACCAACCTCGAAGCTCTTGCAGATATTCAGTGAGTTGTGATTCACTGATAAAATGGTCATGGAAAATCTGAAAATACAGACCTAATTTTGAAAGCTCGCTCTGTTTGGGGTCTCTTGCTTGCTGTGCTTTGTTTATTTTTTTTTAAATAGTTTACACTGTAAGCCCTTATGTTCCTAAAATAAGACTATTAGAAAAATTCTCAAGGCCAGCATCTTTCAAAAAAAACCCTGCGCTCGTTTAAATGGCATTTCAATGTATTGAAGTGAACCTGATGGGTTTCTTCAGTGCCGAGTGAAGGGATGGGTTTGGTTTGATGAGCTGCACAGCCTCAGCCCTGCCTCCAGCCCTCCCAACCCCGGCGGGCTCTGCCCGGCTCTCCATCAGCAGGGCAATCGAGATGATGTGAAACCGAGGGACCTCGCCAGCCCTCTCCAGTGCAGGAGCTGGTGCTGAGCCCCATGGGGCACTCCGGTTCATCCCCTAACAAAAATGGAGCAACTCCCATCTAGAGAGAAGATTTCCCGCTCTTCCACAGACACACACCCACAAGACCACCAGGAAAAAAGCTAGACATTTGCTGCACCGGGCTCCGTTCCCCCAGAAGCGACCACATTTGGTGACCAACAGCCCAGCCAGCACTGTGGCCCCTCAGGGGTCCTGAGTGACAGCCCCAAGGGAGACACATAACATCTCCTGGTGATTTACAAACTTCTGACTGTCCTCCGAAATAGAAATACCTGCTGGTCCCTGGGCCCAACAGCTCTATGAGCACAGTTCTGAGGAGAATTTTGGTCTTATTTCCTTTTGGCAAGGACAGCAACCAGCAGCTGAGAGCATCCCCCATCAAACGCTGCGGTAGAGGAGCTGTGCTGACCCGCTGCCTCCCTCTGCCTCCTGGACAGACTTGGGTTCAATACAAAAAAATGCCAGTGGCCCACTCTTTTGAACAAGAAAATGCCATTTGTAAACATTACAGGGTTTTTTTCCTTTTGTTGTTCATGTCGCGTTCAGAGACATCGTGTCACTGTGACTACCTTATTCTTAATTTCAGGCAAAAGAGGGAAGCGCTTGGCTGAGCCGGGGGAGCACACCATGCTGATTTTGAAACAAATTGGGAGCATGAAAGACCAAAGCCTGCTTCCCACTGAGGCTGAGGGTCTACTGACAACTCCAGCACTGGCGGTACCCCGGGGCGCTGGATTTCTGCCGGTGGGGCTGGCAGGTGCCAGGTCTTATACAGGGGTCCCATGCCAGCCCCGTCCCACCCCATCCCATCCCATCCCACCCCACCCCATCCCATCCCATCCCATCCCATCCCACCCCATCCCATCCCATCCCATCCCATCCCATCCCATCCCATCCCACTGGGGGTCCCGGTGCCCCACTGGGCGTAGGGGAAGAGGACACCCGGGTTTCCCACAGGAGCACTGGTGCATCAACCCCGACATGTGGCTGAGGATTCACCTTTCGGTTACAGGCAAGAAGCAGGCTTATTTTTTAAATATTGAAATTTAGGATAGAGAAATCAAACCGGCGAATCGTTACCAGTGACAAAAGTGTACACAGCAGCAGCGTGTGCCCCTTGCCATTCACAAAACATATGCTAATTGGAGGTAAATATCATCTATCCTTGACGAGCCTTGCAAAGTCAGATCTGGCTTATAGATAGGAAAAAGTGCGCCTGCTGCTATGGGTGGTTTGCGGAGTGTGTAAGAATCACCACGGACATTGTGAATGTCTAAATAGAGGCCGCTCTGGGGTGGATACAGCAAACGCCGGGACTCCCCCTGCCCTCAGGTGCGGGGGCACCCCGAGGCTTTGGCCGAGCCCCGGCACAGGCAGCACCCGAGGGCGCCTGGGGGCCCTGCCGGCAGGATGGGCTCCTGCGGCCACCGCCACCCTCCAAAACCCCAACAATCCTTGCTTTATGGAGCTGCGTTGGCTGAAAGGAGCCAAATTAGCTGAAAAGCGGTCTAAATTGCTGGTATCTTACTGCCCGGGTTGTACCGCTTTGCATCAAGTCCCGCGCCGCTGCTCCGGCACCTCAGATAGGACGACTTTTTGGTCTAATGGTGCTCTTGTTCAGTGCTGCTTCTTCACATCTGGTCGCCAAAGAGTCACTCTGTCACACCGTAGCCTGTTAATGAGATCCCCCATTTAATTAATACCATAAGAATTTTAATTCTGACTGAATCAATTTAACGTGATGTGATTTTGTCAGCTCTATTCCCCAAGTAAAAAGTGAGCCTGATGCTTATTACATACATCATTTCACGGGCTCTGCATTCCCTGCTGACTTAAACAAATTCTAATTAAGACTAATTAAAGCATCATTTATGAAAGCGCTTGTGATAGCTATGCAAACATTCTGGGTGGGTATGCTTTGCATAATAATTATCCTAGTTAATATTAAGGCTAGGTCCTTGGCAATTAGGTCTTTGAAACAGAGAGTTATTCTGAATTTAGCCCTTTTCACTGTTAGCAATTAATAACAAAAAAATAATGTGCTAAATTTATATAGTGACTTCATTAACCGGATAAATTTAGAAGTAGTAGCATTGTTTGCATTTTTAAGTTTAAGCATAATTTTTAAGCCAGGTGACGGTTATTAAAACAGAAGAACAGGGCTTGAGCGGCGGGTCCTGAGACCGCGCTGTAACCCCGCCGGGAGGAGAGGTGACTGTGTGTTACATCCAGGCTGCAGAGGCACTTCAGTTTGGCAGTGCTCCGTCCCTCCCTAGACCTCCTCGCCTCCGAAGTCTGGCTACAAAGCAGGAACTGGCAGTTTTAAAACATTTTTAAACACACTAAAAATTAGTTCAGTTTGGTTCGGTCTGTTTTTCTGAGTCAGGTTTGAGAGATTTTCAAATTCCTGCAACAGATGATGAAGTTTGGGAGCGGAGCGCAGGAGAGCTGGGAAGGACGCTAACTCAGTTGCTGTTGGGTCCATATTGACCAAATGAACATTTCTTTGGCTGCCGCTTGGTTTCATAAAACCAAACGTCTTCCCAGCCCAGTGAAAGGATCTCGACGTGTTCCCAGTGGGTACAACACTGCCACCGGGCAGGGTGGCACAGCGTTGTGTATGACGTTCAAAATATTCTACTTTCCTCTTTCTTTAATGTACGGGGCAGAGAATGGCCTGGGAGGTGTATAACGGCTCTGGTCCCTAAACACTTCCCAGGGGAAAACAGTTGGGAACTCTGCTCTGAACCCCACAGTCTGGTGTGGAGCACGACTCAAACACACCTTCAGGAGACACTGCAGGGCCCAAGGTTACATTAAAAAAAAAAAAAGGATTAAAAAAAACTTTGATGCACTTCCCAAACATCTTGAGTGTTTGACATCAGAAAAATGCCAGCCCATGGATTTGAGCAGCGAGTTCTCATTTTCTACCAAGAGACGAGTGGAAAGGCTTTTGGAGGCAGACTTGGCCTAGGTGCCATTTTTCAGTGGCCATTCGATACGCTAAAACCCGTGTAATACTTCAAATACATTATCTTTTTGCTGACTGATGACAAAGTTCTGCCTGGCCTATAACTTTCTCTATCAAAATTAAGGTGACATTTAGTACATCCAGCTGATTCCTAATGAGAAGGGTTTATGCTCCTTGAGGTCAGCTATCGTTTAGGCAAGGCATCTTCCCAGGAAAACCCGGTGAGGCAGGCTGTGGATAGCGATCTTGCTCTTCACCCCTATTTTCTTTAGACATTTTTTCTCTGTTCTTGGCTGTTATTTGTAATTTGGAGAGAAAAGCGCACAAAAGCCACCTGGCTCAGCTGAGACACCCCTCTCTGGAGGCAGAAGGGCTCAGTCTGCACAGACTCGGCCCGGATAACCGGGAGGCAGGAGAGCCGCCGGCTCTGACCCCCGGCAGCACAGTGGAAATTTGGAGATACTGGTGATTTAACACTGTGAGAGGAGAAAACCTGCTGCGCCTACGGCTGTAACTGTCCTTGCTCTGGAAATGGGAAACGCTGTCCTGAGCTGAGGTCTGTCTCGACGGAGAATTGAATGAGAAACCCCAGATAAGTCCGTGTCAGGAAAAGCAACGGTGTCGGAAATGTCGGGAGTGCCTCCCCCAGCCCTGGAGTCCCCACCACCGCGCGCTCGGGAAAGCCGGCTTCCCGGCGTCTCCCTCCGGCCAAGCCCGGGATGCTCTCCTCCAACGCCTCCACCCCAACGAGCCCAACGCGGGGCTGACATTGGGCTGAGCTGGGGGCAGCGTGAGCCAGTGCTGGCACCCTCTGTCCCATGCAGGGTGCCCTCGGCGGGACCCGTCCCCTCCTCCCCAGGGTCCGCCCTTCGAAGCACACCGGGCAAGTCACAGAGAAGTCCCCCTGTTACGGGCACTGCTTGTCAACACGGGGAAGGGAACGCAACCGTTCAGTATGTTCAGCAGGGCAATCAAACTAGAAATACACACCGCATAGACAGAGGAATATATCAATTTATGTTAATTTTGTCTGGTTAATTTTTAACAGCTTTTTGCTGTATTAGCTTTCTAGGTTGTACTATATGACTTTCCGGTATTATTGGATTGACAGGCAGCTGGCGCAATAATAAAACTGCTATTCCCATATCTGCTGAGGGCTCAGGGAGGGATGAGTACAAGACAGATATCTACCCACTCACCATTTAACGTGTACCGCTCCTCACTGAACATGCAGATGGCATGGCGGTCCCAGATTTCATTTGAGTTAATCTAATCCCTCCACTGCTCCCACTAGAAAGGAGGGCATTAGCAGCCATATGTCAACCAGATTTGTCAGATTATTCATTACAATTAATTGCTGTTCTCACTTAAGGCCTTTAAGGCTGTGAATTGCTCTGAATTCTATTGCAAACACAAAATTATGAGTAGAAGACTTTAGCCCTGTCATTCAAATTTCACGCTGACCTTTATCAGCTTTTGGCTTTTCCATGGGTGCTGGGCTGAAAGCTTTCTAATTGGGGCTCCATTTCTTCCTCACTACAGGTAAGCTGTCGGCCGGAGCCAGCACTACGACCGGCAAGACAAGAGGAAAACTCGCCGGTCCCAGCAAACAGTATTTAACTGCCAACTAATAATGCATTAGGAGGGCAATGAAATGAGCTGGGTGTCATAATGACCCAATATACTAATTAAGCCTCTAAATACTGCAGCTTTTTAAGACATTTTTCTGTCCTGGGCAGACTTTTTGGAACTGCGTTTCTCTTCGCTTTGTTTCATTATCCAAATTCTCTCGCAAGTTATTACGGACAATCGTTAGAAATGAGCCAGGCTGAGGTTCCCGCGGAGGGGAGCAGGGCTGCCAGCCCTTCCCTGCCCGTGCTGCCCACGCTGCCTGCGCCGCTGCCCGGCTCCAGGAGCTGCCCGAGGAGGAGCATCACACCCGCCTGGCTGCCAGGCAGAACTGCTGGCTTTTGTTTGCAACCTCTGACAGCAGCTTTGTCAGATGCTTCACGAACCTTGACATAAAACTTGTACAAAGGATCCCCTGAACGGGATCAGCTGGCAGTCTGGATTTCTAGCACATCTTGCTTACTCGTCTGCCACGTCTCTGCTGGACAAGCAGCCCAAGGGCCGTGTCTGCAGTTGCACCCTTCCCCTGCTCTGAAGAGGGTGGACTCTCCAGTGCTGGCGTTGACGCTGGGCTCTCCTGCCCCTCTGAGAGTGGCGGACGCTGCCTTCAGCCCCTTAAATATGGGCTCCTCGCCTTCATTGGTTTGCTCAGTGTAATTTTCTAGGCTGAAGGGCCACTATTTAGTCAACGGCTAAAAGGAAAGAAACGTAGTGAAGAACTTTTTCGTGATCACTCTTACGGGATGAGGAGCATCAGCGCAGGTTGGTGAGAGGAGGGACGACTCCTCCACAGCAGAGAGGGGACTGGTCCTACACCCTGGGGCTCTTCTTCACCTGGAGGAACGCGTGGGGTTTGCTGGGAGCATGAGCTGAGCCCCAGGACGGGCTCAGGCTCGCCACTGCGGCTGTCCTGGGTGGGAGAGGGAAGTACCCCCGGGGCTTCTCCCAGCTCTCCTGGGTCAAAATAACCACCCTGAGACACCCTGACATTTGTCTGCAGGAGCCTGTGCATCCTCCCGGGAAGCAGCAGAAACTTAGAGTCTAAGGAAAAAAAATGTCATTTTTTGCTAACAGCTCTGTTCCTGTTAACGTTTGCTCTGTTACATCTGGAGAAATCAGCTGCAAGTTCTCTCTCTCCCTCCACCAGCACCTACACCTGTAAACTGAACTGAAAACATGCTGCCTGCATGGCCCCCTTGGAAAAAACCTGGTGGCCAATTGTTGCAAAGTGACGAATTCAGTGACCGGCGCATACCCAGTGTTATGGGGTGCCCCGCTCTGCTGTGGGGCCGATGGCCCGTCCCTGCTGCCTGTCCCTGCTGCCTGTCCCCACTGCCCGTCCCTGCTGCCTGTCCCTGCTGCCTGTCACCACTGCCTGTCCCTGCTGCCCGTCCCTGCTGCTCCTCACTCCAGCCCCACGACGCCTCTCCTGCCTCTGCTGCCCAAGGCAGAGCAGTAAAAACCTCTAAAATATTGTAAAGAGGGGTATGCAGCACAAAACTCCCAGCAAGGCAGGGACTGAAGGATTGTCCACACTTATTTCACAGCTGTAACGTTGTCAAAACCAGGTAGTTAATGGCATCACACCTCCCATTTAATGGACCTCTTGCTAGACGAACAAAAGCCGTCACTCTCCAGCTGAGAGTCCCCTTGTGTGCCGTTACCCCGGCTTCTAACTTTCCTCCAAGAAAAAAACTGCTTAATGAAGGGAACGTATTGCCCTCAATTTAACTTTTGAAAAGTTAAAAGCCTTGGCTGTGGGGGGCTGCTGAGGCACGGGGGGAGCAGCAGGCGCGGTGGGACGGGCGGCGGGGACACAGGGCGGCAGAGCCCCCGGGAGCGTGGTGGGGACACGGGGACGCAGGAATGGGCAGATGACTCCCGTGTGGGGACAAGAGGCCGGGGAACGCGGGCAGGGCCGAGGCAGGGCTTCGGTTTCTGATGAAATGGCGAGGCAGCAGGAAATGGTCAGCGCCAGGGACCCGGCTGCACCGGGGAACGACGCTACCTGCAAAGGGGAGACACACACGACTGGCTTTGGTTCTGCTATAGCTGTCACCGTGCACAGTATTCATAGCACACACCTGGCAACGGCCTCTAAAGATCCATTTCTGCTGGGCTGGCTGAAGAACGGCATTAAAACAGGAAAATTAAACCTCAGTGGGGAAAATGTTCAAAAAAAGAAGTCCATAATTAATTAATTTTCCCAGTGCTCTGCCCCAAGTTACCCTCACCAGCACCAGCACCTCCCTTATGCTCATGACAGCCCTTTTGGGGTGGTTTTGGACCCAGCATCCGCCTGCCTCCTCTTTGGGCGCCGGCTAGCCCTCCTCGGCTGCAGGCGTGACATGCTGTCAACCAAACGGCACGGCCTTGCAGGCTGCCGGCTCCCCAAGTGCTTGGTCATTTGCTTTATGAATTTAGCAAAATGATATGCCGTTTGTAGGAAATCCTCCCTGCACCTCTGCATGCGCCGCTGCATCTGGGGAGAAACCCATTGCCATCTCGCACGGCACTTTCTAGGGCTTCTCCCGCTCCGAGACAGACAGACGTATATACATACATATATACAGTTATATATAGAGGTAAGTGCTTGTGCGTGCGTGCATGTATATAAACATACTTTCGCTATATAATATGTATTAATGAATAATTAGTAAATAAATAATCTCATGATCTGTAAGTTCTTTGTATTCCAGTCTATTCTCCATGTGAAGTGTTTGGATTCACAGTCTGTAATCTCACGCCTCCTGCCAAAACACCAACCTGAATAATGTCTATTTACTTTTAAATCTTGCTGAGAGAGAATTCACAATTCATAGAAAGCCCTCCCTACCATCTCGCTGCGTGACGCACGGGTCTGGGCAGACACGTGGTTGCACAGACCGAACGAAGGCAATATTGCAGGGAAAGGCAGCCAGGACAGATGTTTGGGCTGCTGGAGAGTGAATTCGTCAGCGGGGTCCGGCAGCCCCGCGGTGAGGATGCGGGGAGGCACGCGGAGCCCCGCTGGCACGGCTGGGCGAGGTGGGTCGCGGGGCGATGTGGGCAGGGGCGGGCGGCTGACGGCAGACCTCCCGCCGACGGCACACGGGCAAAAGCCCACTGCACGGCGCAATATTGGCCAGTGGTCAAGGTTATTAAACATACAATATCCCTGCATGGGGCGATAGAAGAAATGATATAAAATTTCATATACCTAACATGGTGTATAAACAGGCTAAATCCCTATACATTTTAAACCTTCAGCAGTCTAAAGGTTAAAGCCTGTCAGCTGGATTTCACAGATTCCAGGAAGGAATGGAGAAGTCACGCCACCTCCTCATTGTATACCAGTGATCAAACATCTCCTCATTACACTTCAATATTGTTGCCTCTAAAGGTCACCATTGCTGAACATAATCACACAAAATCAAAACTGCAAACTTTATATATCATAGAGGTAGTAAATAGCTCGGAGGTTTATTTTCTGGTGCCTGAACAACATTCTGAGCCCATTTATAAATTCCTGGGTGCTGTGGCATGAACCGAGCGCATTCGCAGTGACTAACAAAAGCTTCAATTAAATCAATTTCCTGTAAAAAATATTCAAAATAATTTATTAGGTCAGTACCAACTGGTCTAATCAAGCAATTGTTCCTCAGTAACTTTAATTTGCATAATTAAAAAAGAAGAATTTTGATTATTTTAAAAACAGCAGATTTTTAAGAAAATTATTCTAGGTCAGATTCCTTTAAACACTTCATCCGCAATGCAAGGAGGACCACAGAATTTATTGGGAGGTTTCTAGGACGTGCTATAAATCCTGGATCACACCATTATTTTCCTATTCACCGGTTTTACTCAGCATTCATTTAGCCCGTCTGCTGTCTCCCGAGCCAAAGGCAGAGCCTAGTCCCCAGCTCGCAGGCAGGCTCGTGCGTAGAGGCCGCCCTGGAAAACCACGGGCGCTTCTTTCACCTAAATGAAAGACCAAAAATTTAGATCTGGGATGGATGCTTTTCCAAACTCAGGTCAAGTAAGATAGGAAAATTTGTACTGAAAAGGGAGACTTATAGGTACAATAAGCAATTTTGCAGGAGGATGGATTCATGGATGAAAAGGAAAATTTCCAACAGCCAAAATTATTTGCAAGCCAGTTGTCAAATGCAGCCCAGGGCAAATATGAAAAAAGGAGAAAATATAAACCAGAAGGATTTCGGCTATTAGGTGGATGTACTTTTCAAAGGACCATTCAGCCAACCCGAAACATAGATTTTTGTCCCTGAGGAAAAAAAAAATCCAGGAATTTTCATGCCGGCCCAAACGGAAATGATTTTATGCCAGTTTTCAGCTCAGCCCCTAGAAAACCTGCACCCTTGGCCAGAAGGTCGTGTCCTGACTCTGGGATGTGCCCGTAGACAAAGACCGGGGGACCCCTGCCAGGGCTGACGCAGCCCTGCCACCCCGCAGGGGTCTCCACGCGGTTTTCCCACCTCTGGAGCAGGAAGGGAGGTGAGGCTGGCCCCCCCCCCCGCCCCAGAGAGCGTCCCTACGGGGACATCCCTCAGGGAGCACCCTATGGGATCAGCCCTCTGCTCTGCAAAATCAAATGGGAGCGTGGCTCAGTAACCCAGCGACACATTTGGGGCTTTAGCCACATGGCTTAAACTCTTTGAGATAACTATCAAGTGCATGTGTTAAAAGCTGATTCTCAGCAGTTTGTTTTAATCGTAGTATAATGCCTGACTGGCTCGTTTCTACATCTGGAGGGCTTTCTTCCCCTTTCTTCCTGAAGGATGCCGCACGAGTATTAAATAAGCGTAAGAGTCGAAACCTGACTGCCACCTGCTAGATTTCTTCCTTTGCAAAGTAAAGACTCAAAGGAGATGAAAAGCCCCATTAATAAGATTATTGCCATTCTTTTTGATATCTAAATCCGTGCCACCAGGCCGTCCTTCGCTGAGCAGAAGATTGCGATCATCGCTGAAGTCCCAGCTTTTTGCTTCTGTGCACAGCAGTGCAGCCGGGGTCTATCGCTGAACGGATTCCAAGCAGCAGCGGCACATCATCAGCGTATTAGTGACAGCAACAAAAACACCTAAAACCAAAACCACCGCATACAAGCAGCGTGTGTGCCAACGGCTGCTGCAAAAGCAGCTCATTTTTGCATTGTTCCCCTAACAAGGCCTCATGCAGGGTTACAAGGAAGCCACCTGCAAAGTTTTGTGTTCACGGCTGGATGCTGCTGGCTATTTCCATACCCTACATATTTCTCCTGTGACCTGGACTTCCCCTGTACGTTGTGCAAAGGGGAGGGCAGGCGTCACCGCAGCCCGTGGCGGGAGCTGGGGAAGCCGCCCGACACGACGCCTCGGCTCTCCGGCTGCGGCGAGGAGCATCGCCGGCCGCGCCGGCTCCGGCACCGGTCTGAAATGACAGCAGTGCTGGCGCGTGCGATACGGGGACGTGGGGGGGGCTGATTATTTATAACTCAGCTGAGTTACCAAGGCTGCAGCGCTGAACTGCTTACACAGGAGCTTCCCGCACTCAGGTTTAGGCGTTGTTACGACTCTGCTTCTAATTTATGCACAAATTGGGTTTACCTAATGCTTACAGTGAAATATGTTTTACTGGGGTCCTCCTTGCTACAGAACCACTATTTCACTGGTGGGTGCATGCCTTATTTGTATGAGAGATGTAAAAATCCTTGGGTTTCAGTACTTTTCATATGTTTTTCCTGCCAGCCCCGGGCCCAGCCTGGCGCGAGCGCAGTCAGCGGGAGCGGAGCCTCCCATTGAGTTCAGCACGGCTGAACCTCGGTTTGAGCAGTGCCTGAGGATCACATCGAGTAACTCTCACTGCTGCCATCCATCAGCCTGAAGAGCAGCTGCACCCACTCAGACAACACACCGCCTCCTTCTGCCGGTCCTCCTCTGGCCGGGGGGGGTCTTCCTAGTTGCTTTGCCCCGGTGTGACAGATCACGGGGCCGGGGGGGTCACCAAACCATCTTCTCTGACCGTCGCTGGACTCGTGTGCTGCCCAACATGCCGGTGGCAGCAGCGAGCGGTTTCCCCAGATTTACTTGACCTGCTCCTCCATGGTGGGGCTGCTCCCGACCCCGATGCCTCTGTGCTGCGATGCTGGGGTGCACCCATAGGCTCGCCGGTCCTCGGGCCAGCTCCTGACCACCCTGCTCCACGAGCCAGGCGTGGCTGGCTCCGCCGTGTGTTTAACATCTCAGCCGTGCTCCCTGTCCCCTTCCCCTTCCATGTCCTCCAGCCATCGATATTCCGGCAAGCCAGTTGAGCCGCTGCGGATTTCAAATGGACATTGGAAAACACAGAAAAGCAAGACTGCATGTGTCCGCGTGGGTTTTAAACCTCAGCCCTGACTCCCTGCAGCATGCTCTGCTGCTCAGGGAAAAAAATCCTTCACCTCTTTGCTGTTATCCCAGCAATTTAACACGGGTTGGGCTCCTACTCTCCTGCCCGTGCAGCCATGGCTCCGGTGGAGCCTCCTCCTTCCACACTCCTGCTACAGCAGCAGGAGTGAAAAACCAGGGGGAAGCCCAGGAGGATCCCTGCTTGGCGTGAGCAGGAAAACGACTGAAAAGTCACTTGGAAACGGCAGGACACATCCCCTGGCAGTACAGTATGGAAATGTGACGCCTTTGTACAGCACAATGAGGGCTGAGGAGGGTTACACCAACAGTGGAAACACAACACTGCAGAGACCGCCTGAGATGAGCCAAATGGGTGCCAGGAGGCCCCTCGGCCGTCCCCAGTCCCTTGCTGTCCCCAGCAGCCAGGCTGTCCCCAGCTCACATGGCCGTCCCCAGTCCCCAAGCCGGGGCGAAGGGCTGCCCTGCTGGGTCAGGATGCTGGGCGCTGCGAGCAGCCGCGCCGGCTGGGCCGTCACCAGGAGCACGTCCCGACAGGCGGCTGGGACCTTTGTTTTCCCCGCATTGTCCCCCAAACCTATTCAGTCGTTAAATAAATCTGCTGTGCGGCGGGTCTGCAGCGCGCTGATACGAGAGGCGGTTGGTGCCGGTGCTTGTGTTTGTACGGGTGAAAGGTTTTATATCTGCTGCTTGAAAGTTAAACACAATGCAACAGTTTGGTAAATAAAGACGAGGTTTCTTGTTCTCTGTTGGCGAGGGACAGGGACCTTGGGCAGGCGATGTCCTGCCTGGAGCCAGCAAGAGCAGAAAGGGAGCGGGACGTCCCCACATGTATGTGAGCAGTATCGGTTAAATGCACATTGATTTGTCTCTACCAGATTTACACCAAATCGACTGAGCACAAGGCTGGTTGTGTGCAAGTGATCCGAATGTGGCTCTGCCGGGCATCCCTTTGGCCAGGCACGGGGGTCCCTGCGTGGGCAGCAGTACTGTCCCCATCCCTGGGTCCTACCCGGCTGCAGACCCTCCTGCTCCCCTTGCTGGGCAGCCGCACAGGCTCCGCTGACGCAGAGATTGCCCCACGTATTTTCCACGTGAAACATCATTGCTATTTTAAAAGGCCCATTGGGAACGGCAGGGACCGTGGGCAGGAAAGCTCCTGCGTGAGGGGAAGACGATGAAATGCGCTGGAATAAATGGCTTCATTCAAAGCGGAGCTGAAAAACACTACATTGATCCGATGGTTTCAAACGGCTTTTCAATAGCAGCGAACAGTGGCGTCCTGCTGAGTTCAAAAGATGGTCTTTTCTGGGCTGAAACAAGGCCCTTTAAACATTGCCATCATTCAGGACATTTCAGACACACACACTCTTTTGCTGCCTCCCTCCCCCTCTCCCCTGTGGAAACTTCCCCATATAATTGATCTTTTCAGGAAAAGAGAATAACAGACTCGGGGTCCCATCCTCTTGCAGCGGGAGTCAATGGGAATTTGGCTAATGACTCTCCTGGGAGCAGAGCGAGCCTTCGATTTCCAATAGGGAAGCAGCTCAGTACTCCAGGAGAAGGTTTAATACAGTGCCTGGACCCCGGCGGCTGACGAAGGGGATGACACCCGCCCTCGGGCAGCGTGCACGGCTCTGCGCACCGTGCCAGCGCCAGGGACCAGCACGTGCCAGGACCCTTCCCCTGTGGAGCTTCTCCCATCCGGGGTAGGAGAGCGCCCTGTCCCCCAGCGCAGGTGAGCACAGGGCAACGGGATGCTGGGCACAAGGTCAACCCCAACGCACACCGAGCAGTTCAAGCCCTCAGGGAATTCATGTTTAGAAACAAACTCAATTTCCTTCTGTTCCTCTCTGAAGGACACTTCTTTACAGCACACACCCCAGCCAGTGTTCGTCACGTGCTTTTCTCATGTTCTCCACCAATACTCTCTGCAGAAAAGTCAAAGTCTTACCGGGAGCTGTGAAGGCTTCCCCTGGGCTGCGTGTCCGGCTGCTGCCCTCAGCACAGACCCACTGGCCCTGCCAGCTCTGGGGGTCCTTGGCCCCCCCGTGCGGTAACTTCTCCTCTGCAGGAGATGCCCCCTTGACACGACAATGCCCACCATGGCACAAACTCTCTCCCAGGTTGAAAAATAAGTGATTTCACTAATATTTCTATTGAAAGCAAGGAGATGACTTGAAGAGTAAAGTGCCATCTAATCTGTGCCAAGAGATGCAGAAACAGATTCCACATTTTTCCAGGAAAGCTGTACAACAGTTATTTTGATCAATACACAGACACTTCAGAGCTGGTGTGTTATGCTGGTGCCGTACAGATAGGTGCTTTGCACAACCAGATTTTGCTGCTTTTTACCATGACAAAGGAATCGGGTTCATATTAATAAATCTGTAACTAGACCACACATGATTATTAGGCTTAATACCAATTGTCCCTCATTAATGTTTCAGAGGAGCGATTAGCATTTTGAGGCAAACAAGGTGTACTTAGTTAGCGGGACACGACCCAGCTGTCATTAAATTATATCTATGATTAATGATCTTCAGAGGCAGAGAGCTTAAAGTCTGGGCGACGGTGAACAGACGGGGAGGGAGGGGAGGTCGCAGCTGGTGGTGGGACAGCCACAAGGGCACAGCTCGGCTGGACCCGCGGCTGCCGGCCAGGACGGGGCAGAAACACGACCCAGACAGCTGCACAAGTTAAAACAAAAAAAGGGTCTGAGGACACTTCCTTAAAGCAAAGCGTATGGGGACAGTCCTAAAGCAGCCGCCCAGCCCAGCACGGCTGCCTCCTGCACGGACCATTGCTGTGAACGCAGCCTGGAGAGCAACAAGAGGCACCTTTGCCTCCAGGGCATCTTTGGCCACGCTGCTCAGTCTCCTCCAGGCACCCCAGCTGGCCTCAGCAGAATGGTACAGGCACAACAGGACCGTCCCTCAGTGCCCAAGACCGAAATCACGCTTTCACCCTTTTTGTGTTTTTATACCTATTCAGAGAGGCCAGCTGGGGAGCCGAGTGCTGCTGCATGTGCCTGGGCTGTCACGCTGCCCCTTCCTTCTTACAGCATTCCCAAACAGAAACTAGTGTCCGTCTTCACAGGTTTCGATAAAAACACTGAAACTGTTTGAAAAGCACCATGCCATTTGGGCCATCCAGTTTTTGGCTTCTCCTCCTCCTCCTGCGCCTCCTATGGCGCTGCAAGACGACCACCAGCTCCATTTCAGCAGCCACCCCTTTGAGCCGCAATTACTTTGGAGCAGTGCCTGTCGCTCATACGTCACCTGCGACGGGAGGTAAAGTAGCACAGTCCCGTCTGAGCCCCCATCCCAGTGTCGCCCTGGTACAGGCTGTGCTTTGAGATCTGTTCTGCTCTCACAGAGAAGTGGGATCCCTGCCGAGATCTCCGCCTCGGGTGGTGATTTTGGCAGGGCAGCAAATAGCCGGGTGGCTGCGAGGTCTCGGATGAGCCTTGGTAGGACTGGCTGGTGCTGGGGAGGGTTAGAGGACCCTGCCCTGGTGGGACAGGTGGAACAGGAGGGATGCTCTGCTCTGCTAGAGGAGCCCTGTGGGGAGGGAGCAGCCAAACGCGGGGCCAGGGGTGAGTGGGTGCTGCCTGGTTGCTGGTGATGCTCAGGGAAAGTCGAGCGTGCTGGTGGCGGGGGGTGTGTGTGTGTGTGTGTGTGTCCTGAAACACCCTTTCTGCCCCATTTCATCTCAGTGCTTTGCACGGTGCAGCGAGGTCCCCCGGGGAAGGTTTGCAAACAGGGCACAGCGCTCCTCTGCACCGACCCAGGCAGGCCCCCGGGACGTGGGGCCACATGTTCCAACCGTGGTGTCGGAGACACGGCTGCCTGCCCGTAGGGTCGTCTCGGACACTGAAGGCAGACGTGCCTTACCGACCGCCCAGGTCGGGATGGAGAGCCCATCTGCGTCGTAGCCAACAAGCACCATCGCTGGCGTCTGGCTGGGCAAGTTTTCAGAGTCTCAGCGCCTCAGCTTCTCATGAAATTGTATTATTTATAGAAAACCTTATAACTTACTCAGCAACTGAACATCGTTATCAAAAGTGGTTGAGGACACACAGTGCAGAAGGTCGTTTTATAGCTGAGGAACGTGTAAACAGCAGAGACCAGGAGTGAGTGTCATGAACAGACGTGGCCAATGGCCTCATGACAAATGTTAAAATATTTAGAGAAAAAAATGTTATTTTTGCTGCCAGATTTTAATTTAATTAGGGATTGTTTGGGGTTTTTTCTTTTTAATGTGATTTGTTTATGACTGTTCATTGAGAAGCATCATTGCCATGGCAATGGGCAGCAAATAGTGGCACGGAGAGCGCCGTGCCATCCGCAGATGTCTGTCACTCACGTGCCAAAGGAGAAGGGAGGATTCGTAACAGAAGAACATTAAAAAGTCTCAGAACAAATTAGGATTGTAAGCGGTGAAAAGTTATCTGTTTGTACTCACAAGAACACTTTCTTGGTCTTCCTCAACTTTTTCGTAACGCTTATACGTAAGCATGGAAAGAACAGAGGGAAAATTAAATGAAGCTGTGGGAAGAACACTGAGTTCACCATCTGATTTTGATTTGGGTTATTTTTGTGGCAAAATCAGATTTTTTTTTCTCGCTGGACAGACTTTGCAGACACTTAGCAGTATAATCAAGATGCAACATTTGGCAAAAAATCCTCAACAGCGTCTGCCCAGGAAGTTTGCAATGGGAAAACAAGCTGGAAAATGCTGTTTTTTCCTCTTTCTTTTTGGTTTGTGGGAGAGAGAACGTTATGTGCGCTATGAAAACACCAGAGTTTAAATAGCTCAACAGAAAAAAAAGGGAGGCATTGCAGGAGTTGGCTGAGGGAGCGGGCAGGGATGGTGGTGGTGGTGACGGCAGCCGCAGCGTGTGCAAAGGAGCTCCGTGCAGCACCCGCCGCTCCAGCCCGGCTCTCCAAGTGACAAGGCTGAGGATAATCTGGTAATTTGTCCACCACGTGCAAGCGAGAGCTCCCAGGGGTGAGGTTCAGCCTTGGCGTGCATTCAGGGACTTGCCTCTGTCAAGCCTCTCCTGCTCTTGCCGGGGATGACATTGATAAGGGAGGGGGAAGGCATGGCTTGGTAAGCACCCCCCAGTTTCACGGTGTTTCTCTGTGACGGGAACCCCGATACATGAGATAAGAGGCAGCAGAAAGGGTCGGAGTGACAGGCCGTCGCAAAGGGTCGGGCAGCGTCTGCAGACAGGCATTCCCCACCGCCACGGGGAAGATGCCCCCTGTGCAGCCCCGCTCGCCTGGGCAGCCCCTGCCGGACCCTCCCTCTGCAGCGGGGGCTGCCAGCCTGCCCTGCCCTGCCCCACTGCGATCTTCCTGCAGGACATTTCCCTTCTCCTGGGCTGGGACTGCCCTGCCCTGCCCTCGGGCAGTGCTGCTCTGGAGCTAGAAGCTTTTTCCAAGGGTAACTTTTAACTTGCGATAGAACAAGATGCACAGTTTTAGTCTACTGAAATGCCAAAAATCTAAACTGAAAAAAATCACCGGTCTTCAATTAAATGCAGAGGCTTGGTTTATACCTTTTATTTCCCGACTGTGTTCCCGTTGATGTCCCTGGTTTCCAGCTGCAGATTAGCATAGCACTGCACTGCCTTACACTTCCTCTGCTTTTAAGAGTGTTGCAGTTCACAGTATCATCCTTTCAAACATGATGCAATATGCTCAGGGTCGTTCTCACTGCCATTGAAGCGAGTGAAAAATGTGCCATTGACTTCAGCGGATCAAAACCTTCATAACTAATTTATAGCTAATTACATTATTAATATTTGAGTTCCTTATAACACGTCCTAAATTGCAGCAGCTGTTTGAAGGGGCACTGGCGGGACCGTGCAGCACGCCCTGCTGCAGGACGCTGGGCTGGAGGCACAGCGACCCCTCTGCCCCGCAGCCAGCGCAGGGGGAGGTGATGGGTTTGCATTCGGCACCACTTACATCGCGTGAGTTTGTTTAAAACTTGACCTTATTGTATGTTTCATTTCCTTTCTGAGGACAACTGCCTGTCTTTGCCACCAAAAGAGTATCCAAGCATGATGCTCTGCTCACGAGCTCACCCAAAACTGGTAAGCAAGATCCCAAAGCTTGTGCTTCCAGGAGTTGTTTTTATTCTATGCTGCCCCGACAGGCTGGAGGAACCGCATGCCCAGCGAGGGGCTGGTGGAGAGGTGCGGACGGGGATGGGGGAGCCGGGCAGCCCCTGTGCCGCGGCGGCGGTGCCGTCGGGGTTTTCCTCGCCTCCCCAGACCCAGGCTCGCAGGGGAGGAAGCGAGAGAGGCGAGACTGGAAAAGGCAGAAGTGAACTTCATGTGACTCAAACCAACATCGCGGCTGAAGATGACACATCTCTCGCCAAGGCACATGTGACATTCGCAGCCCGGCGTGCAGGACGGCTGGCTATTACACGAAATCCCGGGAAGCAGCGCAGCCCCGGCTCCTTCCCAGCTGAGGAACCGGTCCCAGGCACAGCGGAGGCGGCCAGCTCAGCTCTGGCTGTCCTTCAAAAACATCAGAGCTCCACACAAACACTAACTCCACCTCGAACCCTCCGTGGGGATGTAGGCCTGGAGCTGCCCATCTGAAAGGGATGAGGGGTGGTACCCAGAGGGAGGCAACCCCGGGCTGGGGCTCCTCGCTAACCCAGGGGGGCCGGTCCTGTTTCCTCTTATCCTTCTTATGCTTTGGTGTTGGGTCGACGGTTGGACTCGATGATCTTAGAGGTCTTTTCCAACCTTAATGATTCTATGATTCTATGATTCTGGTATGGCACAGCCTGCACAATGTCTTTTCATGAGACCGAAAATGTGGCATACTGTGGATGCAACTCGTATCTTATTTAAAACTGTCCTGCTTGCAGAATTAATTCACATCTCTTTTTTCCCCTCACTGCAGCAGATCAAGTAAGACAACTGGCACTTTGGCAGATGACTATGGATATTTTCCTATAGAGACATAACTTGGGGGACATGGTTTCTCGTTTGCGGACTGTTTAATAAAACTCTACCTGGCAGGCACCTAGAAAAGCAAAGGGTAGGAGGGTTCAAGCAGCAGGCACTGTGATCGGGATGAGAAGCTACCAAATGAGCCAACACCAGTACCACACACCGATGCAGTTTGGCGCCGTATCCTCACATGAGGCCAAAATACAGTGTAAACCCTGGATGCTGGGGAGGAGTACCCGTGGGACGGGATCTAGCTCCGTCCCAGACCCCCACTCTTGGCAGTCTCACCGAGCCCGTATGGTCACAGCTCTCTGTCCCAGACTATAGCCCTCCCCAAGGCACTGTCCCCTCCCTTCATCCCGCGGGAAAGATGCTGTAGAAACGAAGTAAAGCAGAGGCATGTTAGAGCTGCTGGGGCGCTCTCGGAGGCAGGCGCAGCCCAATTGGAGACCCAGGGCCGAGTGGAAGGTGGGAGGGAGGTGCCATGAGTTTCGCTGGTGCATGGTCAAGGCAAATTAACCTGGCGGCTGTCTGTAACTAGTGGGCTGTCCGGGCAAAGGGAGCGTGAGCATCGGCTACTTGGGCTTCAGCCTTCTATGACGCACCCGAGACATTATCAACCCCCAAAAAAACATGTTGAATGCTGTGCTATTTCCACAACCAAGAAGCGGGCAGAGACCACCGGCAGCGCTGGGGGGCAGCCAGGCTGGGGAGGGAGCGGGACTCCCCGTGGGTTGGTCCTGCAGTACATCATCACCATCACCATCATTGCAGGAGGCTCGAGGTGTTTTCTGGCGATGCCCCAGCCGTGCAGGGGAGCAGGGCAATGCCGGGGGGGGGGTGAAGGACCTGGAGGCAACGAAACAGGACTCACGCTGGGAGCACAGGCTGGGACTGGGGAGGCAGAAGCATCCCTGCTGTCATAGAGCACACGGGACCCGCAGGATCTGGGAAATGACCTCGCTCCGGGGAAAAACAAGAGACCAAGCCTGGCACCGAGGGTTGGGAATCTCCACTGCGGGAACAAAACGGGGCTTGGGGCCAGAGTGAGAGAAGGGGGAACAAAACTCAGCCAAGCATCTGAGGAAAGAAGAACAGAGAGAGCAGAGCAGGCAGCTCCCCCTGGCAGTGTCCTCCTCCCGTCCACCCTGTCCTCCCAGAGCGAGCTCGCTCTGTGCACCCCAGCGAGGTGAAACCCCACCGGACGATGATGGCACCAGGAGAAGGAGGGGAATAGCTGTCAGAAAGAAATATATTTAGGCTGGAAATAAAAGCTTCCAGCCATCAAAGAGCTGCCATGGAGCAGCGTAGCAGCGTACATGCTACTGAAAGGCAACGAGGGAATGGTGTTCCTTCAGAGTCTGGAGAAAATCCCGGTGGAAGCAGGAGATGCTCCCAGTTGGGAGCACCCCTGTGCCCTCCAACAGCTGTGTCGGGGATGGTGTTACCAGGAGCAGTCCAGCACAGGGGGAGGGATGACGACTGACAAAATCCCCCCCCTCCATGCCCAGCTCTGAACCTCTTCCTAGTTTTGCCTCCCGGCAAACCAAAGCGTTCACTGTCGGTTACGTTTCCAGCACCGACTCGTAGCGGTGCACGTGCCAAAGCATTTGGTAAACTTCACTGGCCGTCCTGTTCTGTAAAGGCATCACTAGCGGGGCACATCCACGAAACATGGGGCGGTGGTAAGGCACAAGTCATCTCCTGCAGAGGGGGAACGGCCCATAATAAGTCACAAGAGACAGAATAAGATATGAAGGTCACTCACTTATGCATGGAAATAAATTATATTGTACCATCAACTAAGTTTCTTCAGCCAGTCATAAAGCAGAATACCGCTAAGTAATTTACTTGCAGATGACGGTTATAAAACACTCACACTCTAACAAATCAAAGGGTGCCATGCCACCCAAACCCCCGAGCCGTAGCTGCTGGTGATGAACGGGGAAGCCTCTGACCCACACCCTCCTGTCCTGCCCGCCGCCTGCGAACGCCCTGGCCCTCGGACCTCTCCCTGATGTCAAGTCCCTCCACTTCGCTTCTGTACGCCACACTCCAAGTACTGAAAAAAATCGTAATAAAAGTAAAAAATATCAGTTCCTGCCCACTGTAACTGACCACTTCTTGTACACAAGCCTGACAAGCGATTGCTTATTTACAAGGCGCAATTATAAGGTTGATGAGATTTTGTCACTTTTTTGGTACCCTCATCACCTCTTGCTCAAGACATGGAAGATGCTGCCATGGAAAAACCTCTGGTGACCGCGCTGCCAGGCTCCGCGTCCCGTGCAAAATGCGTAAAGCTCAGATCTCATCTCCCATCTCAAACTACCTCCAAAGCCTGCAGCCCAGCCAGGGCAGCCAGCACTAGTGCCTGAGCCTGAAATAAGGAGTAAGGTCTTTCTCCTGACAAGCACAGAGAAATTTCGTATCCATAAGACGCTTCCTTTCATAACAAAGTTCAGGTGCCCTTTTTTTCTGCTAGAAAACTGGACACACCCACATTTCTCCTAAAAATAATAAATACTGATTATTTTGCGAAGCAATGCGTTGATAGGAGAGATACACAAAACAATACCTCCTTTAACATGTATATAGTTAACATACAGAAGGAAGCAGACCTATACCACATATTCTTAAATAGAAGGTGATGCAAAGCAAAACCAACAAGTGTTAAAATAACAGGGCAGAGACTACAGCAAGGTTACGTTGCTGAGAGGGTGGAAGCAGTCTCTAGAGTATAATAGGTTTTAAATTGGAGGCCTCTACTTAAAACGCACAGGAAATAAGAAGGGTCAAAAAGGCAAAAATTGCACAACTGTTATATTACTTTAAAAGACAATCTAATTTCTCCTTCAGAAATTGCAGCGGTTTTTTGGAAGATGTCTTTGACAAAAGATGTCATAATTCAGGTCCATTGCTGAATGAGAGAGTGGCCAAGAACCCGGAGTTTTATTCAGCTGAAGTGTTTCCGTGAGCATGCCGTAGAGCTGTGGCATTTCACAAAACCGATTCAGTCTAAGTCGGGGGGGGGTTGAACGTGGAAATACAAATTGAAATAGGAGAGACCTCCTCAGGGCTGGTGCTGGATGCTCTTACTTGGAAAATATGCAGAGCAAGGGCACGCTGGGGTGGATGGCAGAGGAGCCCCGAGCTCCCTGCACCCACCCGCACCCATCCCACCATGGCGTGGGCAGGGTGGGCGCCTGTGGGCAGGACCAGCGAAAGTCCTGCACCAGGCCCACGCTCAAACGCTGCAAATCCTGCTGGCAGAAACTGCTGACCCGTACAGTGAAAAAAAATAAAGCGTCTCCTTTGGCTCGTCCGCAGCCCGCCCGGCTCGCTTGGGCTGGGTTTTCCTCCTCGGTTTGTCACAGTGCGCTGGAAATATCAGATATGTCGTGGAAAGAGGAAGGTCTGCCAGCACCCGGAGCCCTCTCTCCGCAGACGCGCTGCAAGCGAGCAGGCGGCAGCAGCGAAACCTTGCAAACACTTCTGTTTTCTCCCGCTGCCGTGCCGCTGCAGGAGCCGGAGGGAAGCTGGGGACAGACGGGCGCGGGCGGGGGAAGCCCTTCGGCCGGGTGGTGGGGCCGGCGTGGGCCGGCCGCGGAGCCGCGGTACATGCATGAGGGGCTGGACGGTCACGCGGTGCTTGCCGCGGGGATGTGTTTGGGCAGCACCTTTCAACCCATGACTTCTTACCACCCCCGTCTAGCAACCCAACCCAACCCAACCCAACCCAACCCTGACCTCAACCCAACCCCACCCCCTCCCTACCACTCCTTCACGCAACAGCCCATCACGACATGGTCTGGATTTTAGCCTGTTTTTCTAAAAGCTGAAACCCCCTAAGAAATACAGGGGATGATACAAATTAAATTTAATTCTCCTACACACGTTTTAGAAGTTTTCTCTTTTTCTGCCGCCTGAACTCTTGCTCAAAATACCTAATTCTGCAAGTTTGTTGTTTGTTTGGTTGGTTTTTTTAAAGAAGCTACACTCTCTAAATCTTTCTTTGTATTAGGGCAATATGGTCTGATATGACACTCCAGTTTTCACCAGGGCATGTTCAGGCCTAGTGTGAAGCTAATTTCTGGTTTTACTATTCTCTCTTCCCAGCTATCAAAAGAGTGGGCCAGATTCTCAAGAGAGCTCAAGTTGTTACCGATCTCTCCCAGCAACAAAGATGTGCCAGCCACGACAGCAAGGTTCAGCTCTACTGTGCCAAAGTATTTGTCCATCCTCTGTAATAAAATAAAACCTCAGTAATGCAAATTTTCTGTAGACTGAGAAGTCTTCTTTTACACTTGAAATACTATTTTGTATTTCCATTTTTTCAGTAACTTATTAATTTGTGAGCTTAGCAGGACTATGCCCTGTGTCATGTGTCCCAATTGCATCCCATAAATATTTAACACTACTGGAAAACAATAATTTTCTAACTCAAAAAACAGTGTTACAGAAATTAAACAATTGCTAAGTGACCACTGCGCTTTTTCATGAATCCTATCTACTTTATTAAACCGAGACAAGCCAAGATAGCCAATTACAATGCACTAAAATGAGCTTCCGTGTAGTTCAATGAAAATTAGAGTTAAATGTGTATTTTGAATGCAATAGGTTATTACTATGAAGTTAATCATACCATTACTTTTTACTGTGGGTCGGTATATAGAAGTTTAAAGGGACCCTGACAGAGAGGAATAAATGAGGCCAGCCTTCGCCGCTGCCCCTGACGGCGGGGTACCGCGCCGGGCTTAATGCACCCTCCTGAAGTCTTCTCAAATTGTGTCACTTGTAGAATTTGCACTTGACTTCTGCAAACATTAAATGTTCTTGTCACCGAGAACTAATTAAGAAATCTGGACCGCTATTGCTGAGCTAATTTTGTTCAGGTTGACTGCATGTTCAAATCTGACTCTAGATGCTCATCTAATGTATACTGTGACCAACTATTTCGGTTGGATTAAGGTAATTACCTAGCTCAACACTTTTCTGATACATTTTACAGTAATGGAATACGAAGCTTTCATACGCTTCTCCATCTTCTCTTCAGAGGATTGGGAGGGTGAAGCTGTGCTTGAGGACAGAAAAGCCAAAGCCTAGCTAATCACCAGCCTACAGAACAGCTCAGCTCAGCTTAGGCTCCCCAGTTCGGGAGGCAGCAAACCAAGTGCCGCCTCAAAAGGCTTTATTTTCACAGACCTCAGAAAGAGCCTCACCACTGGCAAGAGCGATGTGACCTGCTTCGGATCTGGGGAACCAGCAACTCCGTGAATGAGCAGGGCAGGTCGGGGGGCTTCACGGATCCACTGCGCCCTTCCCCGGCGCCCGGTCCTTTACACCCCGAAACGCTGCGGCGGGGGCAGGAGGCACGAGGGGACACGCAGTCCTGGACCGGGTGGGTGGTTTGTGTTAAGTCCTTCCCTTGCTGTGGCAGGCCGCTGCCCAAAGCGCCAGGTTCATCCCATGGGCAGAGAGCTGCCAGGACAGGCGGCCAGCACACCTGCATCCAACCAAGCAGAGGCCAACCCCTAAAAAGCCGTCCTTGCTCTGGGCATATTAAAGACGCTGTGACCACAAAGGAGAAGCTCCGTAATTCTGTAACGCACCTGATGTGCAGTGAGCGCAGCACGAGGGGAGGACCCAGGCCCGTGGGCGGAGGTGGTACCTTCCACACGAGCACAGCTCACGTTCTTCAGACACAGCATCCTTCAGCTGTTTACCATCGTCGCATCTCCCAGACCTCAATCCTATGACTGCTCACCACGTTAGTCCCCGTGGTGAGATACAGGGATACACCATATGGAACTAGGCAGGGAGACAGGATTTTCCACCACACCAAAACACAGGCAGTTAACAGGAACTATTGGAAAAATTATCGTAACTAAACCAAACCACCAACCATTTCAGAGGGCAGCAGTGGACGAACACACGTGTGGCGTGTGGAACACTGGCGTGTCCTCTACACGAGACTCCCCTCGGAAGGAAAAGGTCATCACGGCTTTGCCCCCGCCGTGGCTAAGGAGGCTGGCCAAAAGGACGTAAGGAAGGTTCACCCCGAAGGGCATGCAATGGGATGGCAGGTCTGACCTGGGGAGAAGGGGAAGGCTCCCTGACGCCAAACCCAGCGCGAGGGTGGCGGTGGCTGCCTGCACGCGGCTGGAGGAAGGACTCATCCCAGGAAGACACCGAGGACGCGGCCACGGCTCTCCAGGGCGTATCACCCAACCTACGCCACGCAGGGGCTGGTCCGCAAACAGCTCCGGGGTTAACCTCACCTGCTAACAAAAAGATTAAAAAACTAAAAGCGGGCTTTTATGAACTACCATTCGAAGGGTTGGAATCTCTTCCTGAGTGGGTTAAACCTGGGATGCGCAGAGCCACCACACCATGACTTCCACCGTTTTCTCACGTATGGATGGACAGTTACCTCGGGGGCTTACAGCAGCCTGCTCCAAACCAGTAGGCCGTGGGCTGCAACGCAGGCGTCTCTTGCTGGGGAGAAGTGGGTGGGACGTGGTGGCCCTTGCCCCCTCCTCACTTCACAGAAGAAGAGATGTCCACGTAACGGGGAGAGCAGTGGGATTGCTGAGGCGATGACAGTGTTTTGAATTCGTGGATTTCCTACACGCCTTGTTTCCATAAAATTTTCGAACTCTTCCTCTTTGTTCTGCTGAAGTGTTTTATTTCCTCCTATTTAATGGTTTGCAGAACTGATGTCAAAGCATATGCACTTCTCTATTTTGTGCACAACATAGAATATTGTTCAGCAATTTGGGAGGGGGAAGATGATGAAAGTATTTTTTAAGCAACAGTATCAGATTATCTTTATTGTACCTTATAACTGTGCATTGCAACCATGCTGAAGACCCCATAGCTATTTCTAGTTAAATTAGACACCGTGCCAAGAACAGAGCTTTCTCCCAGAAGAGGTTTTAAAGATGGGGATTGAACATCTCAGCGTACATCTCGCACGCTCTTTGAGACCTCCTGTCTCTTACAAAATAATCTCCCTCCCATAATCTACTTTTGCAGTCAATACTAACCACAACACTTCAAGAAAAAAGGGTTTAAGTGAAAATCTTGAAAATAGATATGGATTTACTTTTCATAATGGCATGGTAACGAGGAACAGCGGAAATCTGCCAGTTTTTGTTTTCTTGAGTCTTCTGGGTCTTCATAACCAAGGATGCTGCTGGTGGGGAATGTCACGCATTCGTGCTGATGTGGCTGTCAATGACTAGCAGAAAGGCTACTGATGTGGCCTGAAGGCCACGAGTCGTTCCTTCTTTCTGCAACCAACTGCCTCGTGTCCTGGGCTGTGTGGAAATGCACGCAGCAGCAGCAGACAATAGATCCAGTCGGCATCCTCCTCCTCCTCTGGCTGCTGCCAGTTCAGCCTTGGGTACAAGTTTGGAGTTCTCTCTTTTTTTCCTGCTTTCCTCAGGCACTGGGAGTTTTCAAAACACAAAGAGATACCACACTCCCCAAACCTTCACAAAGGTAAAGGAAAATGAGCAAACTTTGGTGACATAATTAAATGGTGCTTGCTATTTCAAAAATACAAAGGGAGCCCAACCTTCCTGAAATCAGGCACTTATTCTCCAAGGCATTAAGCAAAAATTTATCTACAGACTTGGTATGCAAAGACCTTGCACGCAGTCAGCTCAGGTGTTCTCACCTAATGACACAGCCCATAGGGAGAGCATAACACCTCAGAATACGGTTTTACACAAAAAGTGTGATTTCATTAATTAATAAGAAATCCTCCCATCAAAAGAGCTGGCCTGGATGTTTTGACGTGCAATTTAACAGGGCATCGATGGCATTGCATTGCATAATCCTGGTGAAGAAGATAGGGGAAACGTCTCCTCCGCACGCGGAGGTCAGCTGGGGACCGTGGATGCAAGAGGCACAGCCCGTCCCTCACCCTTGCCAGACGTACCCCTTCACGAACAGGTAGAGATCGAGGCAACAGAGGAAAACTCCCTTAAAGTACCGCAATGTCCTTAGTGCCCTAGAAAGGCTTTTAGTTGTTTATTAAAACTCAAACCCCGAAGAGAGACGAAAGCAAGCCGGTTACCTGCCCACCCCACGCTTTTGGGAGATGGCGGGCATTAGGCAGCCACCTCGAGAGCCGCTGCTGCCGTTTGACCTGCCCCGAGGGAGACCACCTCCACGGCTCGGTGGGTACGGCAGCAACCAGAGGCTTCACGTGCTGGACTGCGAGCAGCCGGTGGCTTTCCTTGCTTCCACCGGCCCTCCCCAGCCCTCATCTGCTCTGGCCTTGCCCCCGCAACGGCTTGATCCCGTGTCAGACCCAGCTTGGTACAGCCTTCCTGGCAGGGGAGGGTGACAGAAGACCCAAGGAAGCCCACATCATTACAGCTTTATCACTAATCATTATTTTCCCGGGAGGGCCTTAGGAAGACCCAAATTGGAGCCAGAAAAGTGTAAGATGGGGAATGTCTTGTGAATATTGCTAAAGAAAGGAAAGTCATCAGAAGCAAGAACCTGAATACAAATTAAGCCACTAGTGGTGAAATGCAACAGGTCTCTCCCGGGAAGCAAAGACCTTCGGTCTGTTGAAGAAAGACGGAAAGGCGGACACAAGACCTTTCCATGCTCCACAGCCAACACGCTCAATCAGATGAGCTTGGCCTTCACTCCCCTTCAGACCTCGCCCTCCCTGTTAAGCCGCTAACAAGCGCCATTTATGATGGTTCTTTCTGGGATGTGGTTGCCTCTATCTTGGGAAATTGGATTGAGCTTATTCCTCATACGCCACAAATTGGGCAATAACTTTCAGTCACTACCCACGAACTAGACTTGAGTCAGCCAACTAGAACTGAAAGGTCCTCTAAAGCCTATTACCAGCCTCCTGAAATATCCAGTCTCTAAGCAGACTTAGCACATGAGACACAGGAGTGCCAATATTTATTAGGTGCTCACGCTGTTTTCCCGATCAATTTTAGCCATGACCCGAGACGTGGTGTGCAGCAATGCAAAGCACGAGCGGCCAGAAGAACGCTGTCTTCGCTGAGGTTTATTTGCTGAAATGTGGTCCTATATAGCGGATTTTCAGCTCGCGTAACTTGCCCCACGTCCATCACCTCCAGCGGCACTGCAGCAGGTCCCCGGGAAGGATCTCCCCCCAACACACTTGCTCTCTGGTCCTGGCTTGCGCAGGCGTGAGGGCAGCACTCACGGGGGTCTCGGGCAGGAGCCGGCAGTGCTTACGCAGAGGTGACCACGGGCGTTTCTCAGCCCAGATTAGATGTCCCCCTCAAGCCTAATTTTAAAAAGATTTATTACAAAATACAGACTACACATGGCACGGATTCCAAAAGAAATCTAACCACCCACAAGAGAACAGGAACCCTCGACCATTACGGCATGACAGGATGATCAATAATGAGCGAAAACCAGGCAGGTTGGACCCTGTTGCTTTGTCTTCATGCAGCCATTACCAAGAGGAGGGACATCTTATAAATCCGTCATTTTTCTTCAATTTTTTTTTTTCTTTCAGTCATTCTATGATTAGAGAGAGGGTACAACTACAATTTAGCCCTTTGGTAGAATTTACTTCAGTGATTAAAATAACTGCATGGAATTAGCGCAATTCTAACATTATTTTTTATCTTGAGTGGCAGAAAATCATTGCTCCTGGGATAATTCTTAACCTAACAGAATGACCTCTATGAAATACATCCAAAAGTTTTATGATTTTCCCCTTCATGCTAATTTAATGCAGTCCAATTGTTTAATCTTAAAATGAACACATTCCAAATAAAGTAATACAGTTTACAACAAGACACTGTAGGAAATAATTAGGTTGCAAGTTCTGGAGGCTTTAATACGGTTGAAATTATATAACTATCTTTGCATTCCCTGTATGGTCCTATTAAATGCAGTAGGCATTGATGTCACCAGCTGTCAGGAAGCAAAATGAAAAATAGTTTTAATAGCTGCTCTTTGACCTGTTTTATATTTTATGTCAATTATAACAGCACACAACCATGCATAATTATGAAGCATAGATGCATTAAAATGTACACATAATTTGTGTTCTTATGGCAACCATTGCATTAGGATCTAGAAAACAAACTGATGACTTCCTATTGTTAAGTCGTCTTAATATCAAATATTCAAGAGTTTTGTCTGTCTACTTGCTTTGTGTAATTTAAAAAAAAATATTCTGAGAAACAAACAAAAATCAGCATGTAAGTGTACATCTGCCATCTGTACTGAGTCTCAAACTACAGGGAACAGCATTCACCACGACTGCCGAATTAACACCGCCATGCATGCAAACATTCAGGGCTGAGTTTTTAAATGATCTGTTTCATTCACGGCAGAAGTTGTTTGCTGGCCCACAGAAGACCCACAGCAGTGCTTTGGCTTCATTTGGGTCTTAAACAGGAGCAACCGTTTCTCTGGTTTCAAATGGGGACAGTCATCCTATCTTTTGAAGCAAGTTGATAAGGATGAAAACATCATCTAGGACCTAAAAAAATTTAACACGCTAAACCAAAATTGCACAGGTAAATGCCTGAGTTTAAAGGTGACTATTTAAAAAATAGTCCTTGGGTCTTGTTCCCAACAGAGAAAATACTTGTACGTAAAGCAGAAAGTGTAGACATGTTCACGCTACAAAAAAATGTCGTAAAGCCTTCCCACAGAGATGCTCTGAAGTGAAGGAATCTGCATCTTCTGCGGCGTGTTCCAGGATGCCACCAATAACTGCAACAAAAGCAAGTGTTTTCACGTCCTTTGAGGTGCTATTAGTGAAGATGATGAGATCACGGGTTTATTTCTCTGCTTCAGGAGGCATCTGAACCACCCCAGGGAACATGCTTCCTACCTGAAGCACTTCCTTTCGCGCCGCAGTCCGCATCGTTGCTGTGACTGCCTCCCCCCTGCCCCAGGACTGTGATGAAGCTCACGCTTTAACTGCAGATCTTACTGGCGCTTCCAAATGCTCCCGTTTTCAGTGCTGGCATACACCATCCCCTGGCTTCTGTCGTAAAGGCAAGTTCATAGAGTGTTTTTTTTTAAAAAAAAAAAAACACCACGAAACCTGTGAAATCCGGAAAATTCATCCTCTGTGAAACCAAGATGTGCCGTATTTTAACTGGGATCTTTCTTATTAAAGTCATCTGCTCATTTCACCATCTGCAGAAGGTTGCAGGAACAGACAGGGCACTGTGACAGCGGTGCCACTATGGGAAAGTCCCCTTGTGCACTCTGGCTTTGCAGGAAGCCCAGCTGAAGAACAGAGAAATACAAAATGCACCCGTAAGTGCATGCAAACATCTGCCTTGCAGCTGGCCGCCTTACCCAGCTCCACCGCTGGCCTGGCACGGGAAGGATGTCGGGGTCCTGCCTGGGAAGACCCGTGCACGCGGCCTCACTGCTTTATCGGCGTGAATTCAGTATCCGAGGAGGAGGATGTGTCCAGCTCTGGGGTCCTCAGCATAAGAAAGACACAGACCTGTTGGAGCACGTCCAGAGGAGGGTCACAGAAATGATCAGGGGGATGGAACACCTCTCCTGTGAAGAAAGGCTGAGAGAGTTGGCGTGGTTCAGCCTAGAGAAGAGAAGGCTTCGGGGAGACCTTCTTGCAGCCTGTCAGTACTTCAAGGCTTATAAAAAAGATGGGGACAGACTTTTTAGCAGGGCCTGTTGCAACAGGACAAGGGGGAATGGCTTTAAACTAAAGGGGGGTAGATTTAGACTAGATATAAGGAAGACATTTTTTACGCTGAGGGTGGTGAAGCACTGGCACAGGTTGCCCAGAGAGGTGGTGGATGCCCCATCCCTGGAAACATTCCAGGTCAGGCTGGACGGGGCTCTGAGCAACCTGATCTAGTTGAGGATGTCCCTGCCCAGGGCAGGGGGGTTGGACTAGATGGCCTTTAGAGGTCCCTTCCAACCCAAACTATTCTATGATTCTATGATTTAAAGAAAGCACCAGAAACCCCACGCATGCTGCAGACCTTCCCTGGACACAGATCGACGAGCCCGCGCACATAGAGCAGAGCTGGCACACAGCACTGCTGGTTTACTTAGCACATTTAAGCCCAAACCGCAGTCCCGTTATTTGAAGAAAAGTTGGCAGATCAAACATCTTATACATCGATTCTTTAATAATGTATCCTTGTGCTCCGCATAACAAATCCGTGCCTTTCTGAAAGGGTGTGTGGAATTTCATGGAAAATCATGTCTCGCACAGAGTCCCCGAGGACAATTTTTTTGTGTGTCTGTAAGTATCTTCCCATTTTAATCTATTTTAGAATACTAGCTACAGAACCCCAGTGGTTTCATTCATACTAAAAATACACCTGCAAGATACAACTATTACATTTTGCTTAACATTCAAGACAGGTCAGCTATGTTTAACACCACTTCCTAGCAGGAGGAAGGAGCGCTTCCTAGGAAGGGCGGTAAGAGAAGGGCAGCAGTTTAAGTTCTCTGCAGAGCTGCCGCTTTGCATGGAGCCGTCAGGACTGGGAGAGCGCCTTGGCGCAAGCAATCCCTCCCGGCCCGGCGTGCACTGACGCCCGTGTCTCGACACGCAGGCGGTCTCTCCGCGTGGTTCCCGCGTGTCTCGGAGGCGGACGTGGCAGGGTTACCCACCCCGTGCGGTGCTCTGCGATGAGCTGTGGGGCCGCAACGCGGTTTAGAGCTAATCGTTTTTTCTGAGAACGCTTTAGCCTTTTGAATTAAGGCTTAGCTCAGATCTGACAAAAGCCAGGGTCCTCCCTCCCCAGCACAAAGGATCCCTTGGCTGAAGGTCTGCTGAAAGAGTGCGCTTGTGCTGGCATGTAGGCTTCTCGCAGGGCAGAGGAGGGAACGCTGCGTCGCATAGCTCTGCTAAAAGCCAAGAATTCAGTCAAAGCAGAACTGAGACAACCAGCGGAGTGCCAAGATTTTGCTCGAGTTGCTTAATCTTTATCCAGCACGCTTACTGCTGGTTGGAGCAGCTCCCCCAACTCGAGTTCAGCTCCGTGCGGTGCAGGGGATTCATTCCTACCACAGCCGGCCTTTTCCCTGGAACAGCAAGCAGTGTACCTAAAACCAAAATACTTCCCTTCAAGAATACACCAAGAATCAAGGGATGACGAAACCGTTAGAGGGAAATGTGTTGCATGACCTACTCAAGGGTTTTTCCCCGCCCCAGAACAGGCACACTTAAATTATAAGGGCAGAATACAACGTCCTCCACCACCTGACCAAAGCCCCCCCCCGGACCTCCTCCCACAAAGCCAATAAATATGCCCAATCGCTTACTCAGGATGTGCTGTCACGCGCTGTCATGTCCACGGCTGCTGAAGCCATCCTTTTGGAGACAGACCAAGCGACGGGCACAGCTTTCCGCAGAACGGAGACCTTCTCCCTTCTTACCCAAGCACGCTTCCGAGCAAAGCCAGAGACTCAACGTGCCATTTCTAAACAACAGACATCTGTAAAAAATCACTTCCCTAGCAATACTCTGCTGGCTGAGCACGGCATTGTCCTGATAGTCCCTTAGCATTCGTTCTGGCTCACTGATTTCTCTAATGGTATTTCTTTACGAATATATATATTTCAGAGCCTGGCAGAAGTTTTACTTGGTAGAGTTTCAAATGTAGAACATGACCTGCAATCTGGTTTCCACTTGCCTATGTATTTTCTTCATCATAAAGCTGGTTAATATAGCATCTTGGAGAACTACAACTTGCAAACTCTCATTTTATTACGTCCCTGGTTGTTGCTCAGCCACATGCTTGGGCTGAGGCTGTTTAGACATGCGGTATTGCTACAGGATACAGAGCTTGAGCTCAATCCCACAAGCTGCAGGAGGATCCATGACATTCACCCTCAGCAGCCACTAATGTATTTTCCCCAGGTCTTTGTACGGGCCTCCTAGCTCTTTTAAGTGATTTCATGGTTGGAAAATGCCATCTTCAACACAAGGAACTCACCCCTAACGATTCCCAGGCATGAGCAAGCTTTCAGCAGAAGGGCAGCTTAGGGTTTGGGGGTTTTGTTTGTTTTTTTTTTTTTAATAAGAAGGAAAAGGAACCGCTTTAGGGATTTCCCTTAGATTTGCTCTGTTTTACACTCAAATATAACTAAGCAATTTAAAAAAAAAAACAAACACAAAACAAAACAAAACTGAACTCTCTAGGCAGCCACCGACACACACGAACCACCACTACAGACACGTAACACTTCGTATCTTTAACTCTGCGCGTGGATGATGCCGTCACCTGTGATTCTCTTACCTCTTCTACCTGGATCCCCAAACTGAAAATAAAAGCAGCGCCCGGAACACGGGGATGGTACTGGACTCAGGCTTACAATAACTGGATTCCTAACAACAATAACTAGATTCCTGACAAAACCACGGCAGGTGATGGGGCCAAACTCACTTTTCTCCCATTAAGCACAAAGCTGGAGCCCTCTTGGCAGGGTGGAGACAACACGAACACAGACCCTCTTTACCAGACTTCATCCAAGCAACCCAAAGGAATTGCTAAAACATTTTTTTGCTTAGATAACATTTTAAAAGTGGGTATCCTGCTCTGTTTCACACAGTTCAGGAAGTTTAAGAGTATTACGTACAGGAAAGAGGAGAACATGGGAAACAGGCCGGTGACTGTAGTTAGTAATTAACACTCAAGGTGAATGAACTTGGACGAAGATTTCCAAAATGCTCTAAAGTAAACCTAGAAGAAAACTTCTCAGCCCCATTTAATTTACACTGCATGTACAGCTAGTAAAGAGTTTAAAGTTACGCTTTTCAATTACTTTTCAAGTTGATTCTGAAGATTTGCACAAAATTGAGGTCCTGCCTGAAATAGGAAAACTGAAAAATAACCCTTTCCTTGTCCCCACTCCCCGAGGTGAACAGTCGTTCAGTTATTTACGTACAATACGTTACTCTTGATCTTAAAACATCACCTGTTACCTTGGCACTAGGCTTCACCACGATCCAGAGGTGAATTTGGATGACGCTGTAGGTAGTTAGGAATCGGATGAAGAAGTTTTACGCCTCGGGGGCCGGCACAAAGACAAGCACAGCCTCCCCCCCCCCCCCACTTCTGGTCAACAGGCGAGAGGAAACATCAGCAGTACCAGGCAGAAGTACCTGGCACACAACTGACATGAATGCTGATTTTATCTATTTTTGCTATGAACAGCGTTGCTCAGCACTTAGTTTACTAAGCGGTAAGAGTGAACTCTCAGAGTTCCAGGGAACGGGAGACCATCAGATCCCCAGAAAGCAAGCGTTTTACTCACTTCCCTGATCATACAACCAGCTTCTTGCCTAAAAACCTGGCAGAGACTGAGGAAGTAAGCGAGGAGCTTCAGTGAGTCACCAAGGCAGCTGCTGTCAAGGATTTTACAGGAATTTGGAGTTCGTTGCTGCAGTGGAGGAAGAACTTCCCTGGGTTATTTACTCGGTGCGATACCTTTGCTCTGTTGGAAGCTTTGATTTCAGCTCTCCCCACCCCACACTGTTAAATTGTCACACACGCTTGTAAACAGGAGGCTCCGCCGGTTCCCTCGGAGTGGTTTGAGCAAACTAACATCATAACAAGAGTGTTTATGGAAAAATGCTTAAGCACTGAAGCAGAAAGGGCTTAGCACTGATCAGACCTCTCTTCCACCTTTATTCTTCACTATCCACATTGAAATGCAAATATCAGCGCAGGGTTTCCACCAGCGTGCCACTCACAAATTGAAAAGCAGTTTTTATCTATGCAAATGTAAGCATGGTAATTGAAGTTAATCAATCAATGCTAGCTTTCACTAAAACCTTGAACATGATTGAATAAAGTAATTATCATTCAGCAGAAAATGATGAAGTTGTAGACAGCATGAACCTTATTAAAGGAGGATTTTGAGTCACAATGGCTTAATTTAGCTAACAGCCCAGCCTTAGCCCAAGCAACACACTACCCTTGCTGTCTGGAATTGTTTTAGGGGCTGGGGGGGAGGGGGAAAAGGGGGGACTTTTTTTTATTTTTACAGTGTTGGATTAGTAAAAGGTACTTGTTACACTACAAAGGATAAGCCATAATTAACATCCTTCTTTACTCTAAATAGATCAATGAACAAAGATTGCTATGACATAGTAAAGGTGTCCAACAGGAACAATAGGTGATTAAAACTATTATTATACTTTAAAATAAAAATGAGGTAATGGAACGACTTCAATGCATGTTGTGAATTGATTGTTTGTAAGCGCATAGGTAACAGATCAAGATTAGAGATGACCGAGTGCCAAAAAGGATTATTAAAATACGCAGGATTCGTTACAAAACAGCTTACAGACCTCTGCAAACTACAACATTGAGAAAACGTAACATGGATGTTGTCATTTGAACGGGAGGCTGGCGCGATAGCATTTAGCTCAGGGTTCACGGCAGAAAAATACCTGTTCTTTCACATAGGTCTCATTAACAGCTGTTTTGCTGTTGTGCTGCTCACGGCATAACCTGGGAGGTCACACAGGTATCATTTGCCGTGCTGCATTAGGGCTCTGGATAATTCTGTTTTACACACATGCATTTACCTCGATGGCTGTTGTTTCCTCAAACCACAGCAGTCACGTGCTAGCAGAGAACTGGAACAAAGACTGCCTTTTCAGAGGAAAAGTTGCAGGTTACTCCTCTATAGATGTCTGTTCGTTTTAGAAAGGGACTGAGGCGGGAGGGATACTTGAGAAGTGCAATAATATGGACAGTAGCACGATGCAAAAGAAAGAGCGGCTGCAGCATTTTCATTTTGTTTCTGTTTTAAAACAAGTGATTCAACACCAGCACTTTGTACAGAGAAACCCAGCCAGCTACCTGAATCTCTAGGAATTCACAGTAACCAGAAG